>NC_091283.1:738930892-739530892 GCF_032444005.1 Ranitomeya imitator
GTTAGAGCCTTCAAACTTCAAACAAGAGCAGGATTTATTAACAGATGCATAAATCTTACAAACCAAAAAGTTTTGTTGCTCAGTTAAATTTTTATAAATATTAAACATAAAAGTGTGGGTCAATTATTATTCAACCCCTAGGTTTAATATTTTGTGGAATAACCTTTGTTTGCAATTACAGCTAATAATCGTCTTTTATAAGACCTGATCAGGCCGGCACAGGTCTCTGGAGTTATCTTGGCCCACTCCTCCATGCAGATCTTCTCCAAGTTATCTAGGTTCTTTGGGTGTCTCATGTGGACTTTAATCTTGAGCTCCTTCCACAAGTTTTCAATTGGGTTAAGGTCAGGAGACTGACTAGGCCACTGCAACACCTTGATTTTTTGCCTCTTGAACCAGGCCTTGGTTTTCTTGGCTGTGTGCTTTGGGTCGTTGTCTTGTTGGAAGATGAAATGACGACCCATCTTAAGATCCTTGATGGAGGAGCGGAGGTTCTTGGCCAAAATCTCCAGGTAGGCCGTGCTATCCATCTTCCCATGAATGCGGACCAGATGGCCAGGCCCCTTGGCTGAGAAACAGCCCCACAGCATGATGCTGCCACCACCATGCTTGACTGTAGGGATGGTATTCTTGGGGTCGTATGCAGTGCCATCCAGTCTCCAAACGTCACGTGTGTGGTTGGCACCAAAGATCTCGATCTTGGTCTCATCAGACCAGAGAACCTTGAACCAGTCAGTCTCAGAGTCCTCCAAGTGATCATGAGCAAACTGTAGACGAGCCTTGACATGACGCTTTGAAAGTAAAGGTACCTTACGGGCTCGTCTGGAGCGGAGACCATTGCGGTGGAGTACGTTACTTATGGTATTGACTGAAACCAATGTCCCCACTGCCATGAGATCTTCCCAGAGCTCCTTCCTTGTTGTCCTTGGGTTAGCCTTGACTCTTCGGACAAGCCTGGCCTCGGCACGGGAGGAAACTTTCAAAGGCTATCCAGGCCGTGGAAGGCTAACAGTAGTTCCATAAGCCTTCCACTTCCGGATGATGCTCCCAACAGTGGAGACAGGTAGGCCCAACTCCTTGGAAAGGGTTTTGTACCCCTTGCCAGCCTTGTGACCCTCCACGATCTTGTCTCTGATGGCCTTGGAATGCTCCTTTGTCTTTCCCATGTTGACCATGTATGAGTGATGTTCACAAGTTTGGGGAGGGTCTTAAATAGTCAGAAAAGGCTGGAAAAAGAGATAATTAATCCAAACATGTGAAGCTCATTGTTCTTTGTGCCTGAACTACTTCTTAATACTTTAGGGGAACCAAACAGAATTCTGGTGGGTTGAGGGGTTGAATAATAAATGACCCTCTGAAAAGACTTTTCACAATTTTAAAAAAAAATAAACAAAGAAATAACATTCTTTTTTGCTGCTGTGCATTTCACACTTCCAGGCTGATCTACAGTCCAAATGTCACAATGCCAAGTTAATTCCAAATGTGTAAACCTGCTAAATCTGCAGGGGGTTGAATACTACTTGTAGGCACTGTATATATATATATATATGTCATAGGTTGTGTCCCTGCATTCCAGCTTGCATGTTTTCCGGCATTTGACAGCTGATTTCATCCGGTGACATGTGCCCTTACCTGCTGCGGTTGGAATCATGATCCACTTGCAGTTGTTAGCATGTTAAATGCTGCTGTCATTCTCTGACAGCAGCATTTAACATGGCCACACCAGAAGTGCCTCACAAATCCCACCTGTCACATCATCTGGGACGCTGATAGGTTGGCATGACAACCCAGGGTCTGCAGGAGACCCCTAAGGTTATCATTGCTGCTGAAGTCCCGCTATGTGTTGCACTTGGGATCGGAGTATCGCAGCTTCAAGTCTACCAAGGAGACTATTGAAGCAAGTAAAAAGGAGAAACACATGATCTTAAAAATATTTAAAAATGTAAATGTTCAAATCACCCGAATTTTACCCTATTCAATAAAAAACAATAGAAAATATATTTAAAAATAAACATAATTGATATCACCATGTTCAGAAACGCCTGATTGATCAATATATAAAAATAATTAATCTGATGGGTAAACAGCGTAATGAGAAAAAAAAGTCAAAAGACCAAAATAATGTTTTTTTTGGTTGCTGCAACATTGCAATAAAAACGCAAAAATGGAAAGTTCCAAGGTCGTGAAGGGGGCAAAGTACTTTGATAAAACTGAAAGTCGTGCCACTCTTCAGCTAATGTATCTATGCAGTTGCAATTTGATGTGTGTATTTGGGACACAGTCGAACTCTGTGAGTTGGACGTAGAGGCACATATTCAGTACATACACATCTGTGGAATGACAAAAACATTTTTATGTAATACTGGAACTAATCTATTTGCACACAATGCTTCTATGTTTTAGTTTGTCCAGCTTTTATATTTGAGATTTATATTACACTAATAGGTTTGTGGGTTTCAAATTTTTTTGATGTTGATAAGTCTTCTTTGTATTGCATTTGTTACAGTTCTGTTTAGTAGTTAATGCTTATATAGCAATGTTTATTTGTAGATTTTTAGGAAACACGTCACAATTACCAAAACATTTAACAGTCAACAGAATTGTACAGTTGCCATATGAAATCCAGATGTGGCATGTAGACTAATCTATTCACAGAGGAAATTGGATCAATAAGAAGAGCAGAGCTTCAAAGAGAGCCCATCACTATTGAAGGAGTACTAACACACAGGCATCAATACCATTCTCGTATTGAGCTATACTAGTGCCTACAATTACACCCACTAAAAAGCCGGAATTATTATCATTATGATGAGAATTATGTGGTATGGTCTATGTCTCCATTGTTTGTTTTATTACTAAGCATGTAAATTGTAAAAAATGTATTTTTTCTCTCGTTATTGATAGAAAAGTAGAGAGAGTGATTAAATGTGTAGGTTTTAGCCACCACAGAGGATGTCCAGAGGATAAACAGCCTCCAATTTGCAAGGACTTTCTTGAATTTTTTTTAACCTGTCCCAGCAAATTGTGTTATTCTGGTCCTAAAAGGGTTCATACAAAAAGTTGGCATTCCCATCTGCTTTGGGAGTGATCTGAAGCATTACTCTCTTATCGACGAAAAAAGGTGGTAAGTATGGTGTTCTGGTTCTGAGAATGCATTTTCAAATACCTTATTGGAGAACTCAGAATGAAGGGGAACCTCCAGGTTTTTCCATTATAAAGTAGGACCAGCACCTGTAAGCCTTCTGTTAGAGCATTATAAAATGCTGTTTAAATGTCCCCAATCCTCTCTGCATAACACAAAAAATACTCATACTCACCTATGGGACAGTGGGGTCCAGTGGGCATCTGTGGTCTTGATCTGGCCCCTCCTCTCTTCTTCTATCAATTCCTCCTTCCGGCTTCATGTGGATGACACATTCTATGTCATCCACTCAGTGTTTCCAATCCTGCACAGGTGGACTTCTCTCTCCCCTGCTGAGGGAAAAGCAAAGTACTGTAAAGTTAAGAGCAGCATGCTCCTGCATTTGCGATCTACAATACTTTGCTCTGCCATAGGCAGGACAGAGAGAAGTACGCCTGTGCAGGAAAGCGATGGAGAACACTGTGTGGATAACATAGAATGCAGCATCTCCAAGAGGCAAGAAGGAGGCCGATGCTCGCAAGAAAAGAATAGGCGCCGGATCAAGATCTTAGATGGCTATCAGACCCTACCATGCCATAGGTGAGTATAACAAAAGGTCTTTTTTTGTGTTACGAAGAGTGCATTGGGCACATATATACAATATTCTAGAATGTTGTATATGAGGGCTTACAGGTGCTGGCCGTACTTTATATAGGAAAAATCTGGTGACAAGTTCCCGTTAAACTATTTAAGGAATAAAACTAAATAAGTGGAGCATTATATTGACAGCCCCTAAATGGTGTTTAGCTATAGAGGCACGGAGTCCCTTCAACAACAAATGGAGACACTAGTATTATAATAACATTAGATGCTCTGACCAGTATTATAAATTACACATTGTACACATTGTAATTGGGGAAAGCTAGACTGATTTTGCACTAGGAGCTGTAGTTTTGAGTTATCATCTGTATTTTGTATGTAGCCCCTCCTCATGTACAGCACCATGGAATCAATGATGCTATAGAAAAAAAAATAATAATAATAATACTCCACTCATTGATTTTTGTGTAATACTCTGTTTTCCTTTCGGGAATGCTGTAGCCAAATTTCATTATTAGATGGCTCCAAAGTTTGCAGGTGAACACTGGAAACTCCTTTTATATAACCACATTACACTCATACCGATGTTCTCCTTTCAGTTGCAACAGCCAAAATCCAGTGTTCTTTGAGCTGGTGGAGACTCTTCACTTATCCCAGAATGCAGTGGGAATATGCAAATTCTCTCCTCAGGACTCCTCCCCTGGTTTAGCGATGTCCTCCTTTCAGCTGCAATGGCCAAAATCCAGTGTTCTTTGAGCTCGCAGAGACTCTTTACTTATCCTAGAATGCATTGGGAATATGCAAATTCTCTCCTCAGGACTCCTCACCTGGTTCCTATTTTGCAGCTGTTTTCTTTCAGAAAGGAAATGTAACATCAACTGATCTTCAGTGTCCTATCAAAGGAATAGAAGAATCCAGGATATCTATAAACAAAAAGATAGCGAGGAAACACTTAGCTAACATAAATGAATTCAAGTCTGCAGGTCCAGATGAATTACAGCCCAGAGTAATGAAGAAGATAGCAGAAGAAATTTTTGAACCACTCTCCATAATCTTTGAAAATTCTTGGAGAACAGGAGAAGTCCCAGAAGACAGAAGAAGAGCAAATGTTGTTCCCATCTTCAAAAATGGCAAGAAGGTGGACCCGGGGAACTATAGGCCGGTGAGTCTGACTTCCATGTCAGGAAAGATCTTTGAAAAAATTATTAAACAACATGTATTAAGTACCTGGATAAGAATGAAGTGATTAACCCCTTAAGCCCCAAGGGTGGTTTGCACGTTAATGATGGGCCAATTTTTACAATTCCGACCACTGTCCCTTTATGAGGTTATAACTCTGGAATGCTTCAACGGATCTAGGTGATTCTGACACTGTTTTCTCATGACACATTGGGCTTCATGATAGGGGTAAAATTTATTTGATATTACCTGCATTTATTTGTGAAAAAAAAATGCAAATTTGGCAAAAATTTTGAAAATGTCGCAATTTTTCACATTTGAATTTTTATGCCCTTAAATCACAGAGATATGTCATACAAAATACTTAATAAGTAAAATTTCCCACATGTCTACTTTACATCAGCACAATTTTGGAACCAACATTTTTTTTATTAGGGAGTTATAAGGGTTAAAAGTTCACCAGCAATTTCTCATTTTTACAACACCATTTTTTTTTAGGGACCACATCACATTTGAAGTCATTTTGAGGGGTCTATATGATAGAAAATAACCAAGTGTGACACCATTCTAAAAACTGCACCCCTCAAGGGGCTCAAAACTACATTCAAGAAGTTTATTAACCCTTCAGGTGTTTCACAGGAATTTTTGGAATGTTTAAAAAAAAAGAGCATTTAATTTTTTTTCACAAAAAATTTAATTCAGCTCCAATTTGATTTATTTTACCAAGGGTAACAGGAGAAAATGGACCCCAAAGGTTGGTGTACAATTTGTCCTGAGCATGCCGATACCCCATATGTGGTGATAAACCACTGTTTGGGCGCATGGCAGAGCTCGGAATGGAAGGAGCACAATTTGACTTTTCAATGCAAAATTGACTGGAATTGAGATGGGACGCCATGTTGCGTTTGGAGAGCCACTGATGTGCCTAAACATTGAAACCCCCCACAAGTGACACCATTTTGGAAAGTAGACCCCATAAGGAACTTATCTAGATGTGTGGTGAGCACTTTAACCCACCAAGTGCTTCACAGAAGTTTATAATGCAGAGCCGTAAAAATAAAAAATCATATTTTTTTACAAAAATGATCTTTTCACCCCCAATTTTTTATTTTCCCAAGGGTAAGAGAAGAAATTGGACCACAAAAGTTGTTGTGCAATTTGTCCTGAGTACGCCGATACCCCATATGTGGGGGTAAACCACTGTTTGGGCACATGGCAGAGCTTGGAAGGAAAGGAGCGCCATTTGACTTTTCAATGCAAAATTGACTGGAATTGAGATGGGACACCATGTTGGTTTGGAGAACCCCTGATGTGCCTAAACATTGAAACCCCCCACAAGTGACACCATTTTGGAAAGTAGACCCCCTAAGGAACTTATCTAGATGTGTTGTGAGAGCTTTAAGCCCCCAAGTGTTTCACTGTAGTTTATAACGCAGAGCCGTGAAAATAAAAAATCATTTTTTTTCCAGAAAAATTATTTTTTAGCCCCCAGTTTTGTATTTTTCCAAGGGTAACAGGAGAAATTGGACCCAAAAGTTGTTGTCCAATTTGTCCTGAGTACGCCGATACCCCATATGTGGGGGGAACCACCGTTTGGGCACATGGCAGAGCTCAAAAGGGAAGGAGCGCCATTTGGAATGCAGACTTAGATGGATTGGTCTGCAGGCATCACGTTGCATTAGCAAAGCCCCTGATGTACCTAAAAAGTGGAAACCCCCCACAAGTGACCCCATATTGGAAACTAGACCCCCAAGGAACTTATCTAGATGTGTTGTGAGAACTTTAAATCCCAAAGTGTTTCACTACAGTTTATAACGCAGAGCCTTGAAAATAAAAAGTCATTTTTCCCACAAAAATGGTTTTTTAGCCCCCCAAATTTTTCTTTTCCTAAGGGTAACAAGAGAAATTGGACCCCAAACGTTGTTGTCCAATTTGTCCTGAGTACGCTGATACCCCATATGTTGGAGTAAACCAATGTTTGGGCACACGGGAGAGCTCGGAAGGGAAGGAGCACTGTTTTACTTTTACAACGCAGAATTGGCTGGAATTGAGATCGGACGCCATGTCGCGTTTGGAGAGCTCTGATGTGCCTAAACAGTGGAAACCCCTAATTTTAACTGAAACTCTAACCCAAGCACAACCCTAACTCTAATTCCAACCACACCCCTAACCCCAACCACACCCCTAACCCCAAAACCCCTAACCCTAATCCCAACCCTAACCAGACCCCTAACTCCAACACACCCCTGACACTAATCCCAACCATAACCCTAACCACACCCCTAACCCTGACACACCCCTAACCCTAATCCCAACCGTAATTGTAATCCAAACCCTACCCAAACTTTAACACTGTAGCCCTAACCCTAACATTAGCCCCAACCCTAATCCTAACTTTAGCCCCAACTCTAACCCTAACTTTAGCCCCAGCCCTAAACCTAACTTTAGCCCCAACCCTAACTGTAGCCCTAACCCTAGCCCCAAACCTAACCCCAACCCTAACCCTAGCCCCAACCCTAACCCTAGCCCTAACCCTAGCCCTAATCCTAGCCCTAACCCTAGCCCTAATCCTAGCCCTAACCCTAACCCTATCTCTAACCCTAGCCCTAACCCTAGCCCTAACTCTAATCCTAATGGGAAAGTGGAAATAAATAAATTTTTTTAATTTTATTATTTTTCCCTAACTAAGGGGGTCATGAAGGCGGGTTTGATTTACTTTTATAGCGGGTTTTTTAGCGGATTTTTATGATTGGCCGCTGTCACACACTAAAAGACGGCTTTTATTACAAAAAATAGTTTTGCATCTCCACATTTTGAGAGCTATAATTTTCAAATATTTTAGTCCACAGAGTCATGTCAGGTCTTGTTTTTTGCGGGACGAGTTCACATTTTTATTGGTAACATTTTCGGGCACGTGACATTTTTTGATTGCTTTTTATTCCGATTTTTGTGAGGCAGAATGACCAAAAACCAGCTATTCATGAAGTTCTTTTGTGGGGGGCGTTTATGCCATTCCATGTTTGGTAAAATTGATAAAGCAGGTTTATTCTTTGGGTCAGTATAATTACAGCGATACCTCATTTATATCATTTTTTTATGTTTTGGCGCTTTTATACGATAAAAACTATTTTAGGGAAGAAAATAATTATTTTTGCATCACTTTATTCTGAGGACTATAACTTTTTTATTTTTTCATTGATGATGCTGTATGGTGGCTCGTTTTTTTGCGGGAAAAGATGATGTTTTCAGCGGTACCATGGTTGTTTATATCCGTCTTTTTGATTGCGTGTTATTTCAATTTTTGTTCGGCGGTATGATAATAAAGCGTTGTTTTTTGCCTCTTTTTTTTTTTACAGTGTTCACTGAAGGGGTTAACTAGCGGGACAGTTTTATAGGTCGGGTCATTACGGATGCGGCGATACTAAATATGTGTACTTTTATTGTTTTTTTTATTTAGATAAAGAAATGTATTTATGGGAACAATATATTTTTTTTCTTTATTTAGGAATTATTATTTATTTATTTTTTCAACACATCTAAATATTTTTTTTTACATTATTACATTGTCCCAGGGGGGAACATCACTATATAGTGACAGATCGCTGATCTGACAGTTTGCAGAGCACTGTGTCAGATCAGCGATCTGACAGGCAATGCTCCTGGCTTACCAGCGCCTGCTCTGAGCAGGTACTTGTAAGCCACCTCCCTGCAGGACCCGGAAGTAGCCCCACGGCCATTTTGGATCTGGGGCCTGCAGGGAGGAGACGCTCGGTACAAGGTGAGCACATCGCCTTGTACTGAGGATCTCAGGGAAGCCCGCAGTTAGCCCGCTCCCTGCGCGATGCTTCCCTATGCCCCCGAAACGCTGCGATCATGTTTGATCACAGTGTTCCGGGGGTTAATATGCGAGGAGCGGTCCATGACCACTCCTGGCACATAGTGCCAGATGTCAGCTCCGTGAGCGCGACCGATTGCATATGACATACTATCCCATCATTGGGAAATAAGTCCCAGGTCACCTTGATGGGATAGTATGTCATATGGGATTAAGGGGTTAACCAGAGTCAGCATGGGTTTGTAACTAATAAGTCATGTCAGACTAACTTAATTTCCTTTTATGACAAAATCACTGACTGGGTGGATCAGGGAAATGCTGTAGATATAGTATATCTTGACTTCAGCAAAGCATTTGACAAAGTATCTCACACCATTCTTATTGAAAAAATGACTAAGTATTGAATGGACAAGACAACTGTTAGGTGTATTCATAACTGGCTTAGTGATCGGGCCCAAAGAGTGGTCGTAAATGGCTGCACATACAGTTGGAATAATGTCTCAAGTGGGGTACCACAGGCAGGTATGGACTGGGGCTGCTATTCAGTCCTGGCATTTGAAATCACACAGGCCCATGCTGTCCCTGTCCCCATGAAACAGATGGCATCTAATAATACCTGTGGCCTGCTGGGGTAAGTAACGGAGTCAGCAACTTTGTGCTCCATCACAACTCTTAAGAGTATGGGTATCTTAAGAACACCGATTCTGAAACAACATAGCAGACAAGGCAGCCCATGACCAGACAGGCCTTTCTGGCATTTGCCAGAATTGCCAGATGGCCAGTCCAGCCCTGACCACAGGGTTCTGTCCTGGGCCCTGTATTGTTCAACATCTTTATCAATGATTTACATGAAGGAATTGAGGGTACACTGATTAAATTTGGTGATGACACAAAGCTAGGAGGGATAGATAATACTAGAGAAGAGAGAGGATTCAAAAATATATAAATAACCTGGAGCAATGGGCAGCAACTAACAGAATGGTTTTTATCAAGGAAAATGCAAATTACTACATATGGGCAATAGAAATGAAAAGCATATTCAGAATGTTAGGCATAGGGCTAAGCAACAGCACATGTGAAAAAGACTTGGGTATACTAATAGATCATAAACTGAACATGAGCCAACCGTGTGATGCAGCAGCAAAAAAGGCAAATGCAATTCTGGGATGTATTAACAGAAGCATAGAGTCTAGAGCACGCATAGTCATTATTGCCCTCTACTCCTCTTTGGTCAGACCTCATCTGGAATACTGTGTCCATTTTGGGCACCACATTTTAAAAAAGACATCAACAAACTGGAACAAGTTCAGAGAAGAGCGACCAGAATGGTGATCGGTCTGCAAACCATGTCCTATGAGGAACATTTACAGGATTTGGGAATGTTTAGCTTGCAAAAAAGAAGAATGAGAGGAGACTTAATAGCTGTCTACAAATATCTTGAGGGCTGTCACATTGTAGATGGATCATCTTTATTCTCATTTGCACAAGGAAAGACTAGAAGCAATGGGATGAAACTGAATGGGAGGACACAGATTAGATATTAGAAAAAACTTTTTGACAGTGAGGGTGATCAATGAGTGGAACAGGCTACCACGTGAGGTGGTGAGTTCTCCTTCCATAGAAGTTTTCAAACAGAGGCTGGACAGCCATCTGTCTGGGATGATTTACCGAATCCTGCTTTGAGCAGGGGGTTGGACCAGAGGACCCAGGAGGTCCCTTCCAATCTATCATTCTATGATTCTATGGTTCATGGATGTCTAGGCAATATAATGGGACTATGAAGAGGAAGACAATTTTTAAACCCTCTGTATCGTTGTACAATACAGACATTACCGTATATACTCGAGTATAAGCCGAGATTTTCAGCCCAAAATTTTGGGCTGAAAGTGCCCCTCTCGGCTTATACTCGAGTCACTGTGGGCGGCAGGGTCGGCGGGTGAGGGGGAGAGGGCACTGAGGCATACTCACCTATTCCCGGCGATCCTGACGCTCCCTCTGCCCGTCCCACTGTATCCGGGTGCCGCAGCTCTTCCCCTGTTCAGTGTTCACGTGGGACCGATGATTAGAGAAATGAATATGCGGCTCCACCTCCCATAAGGGTGGAGCCGCATATTCATTTCTCTAATCACCGGTGCCGGTGACCGCTGATAGAGGAAGAGGCTGCGGCACCGAAGACCGTGTGACATGCAGAGGGAGCGGGACACCGGGAGCAGGTAAGTATGTAATATTCACCTGTCCGCGTTCCACACGCCGGGTGCCGCTCTGTCTTCGCGTCCTCTTGCTCTGACTGTGCAGGTCAGAGGGCGCGATGACGCATATAGTGTGCGCGGCGCCCTCTGCCTGATCAGTCAGTGCGGAGAGACGCCGAGATGGGACGCTGGGAGCTGCAAGCAAGAGAGGTGAGTATGGCATTTTTTTTTATTGCAGCAGCAATGGCACAGCTTTATATGGCACAGCTATGGGGCAATAATGAACGGCGCAGACCACTATATGGCACAGCTATGGGGCAATAATAAACGGTGCAGAGCACTAAATGGCACAGCTATGGGACAATAATGAACTGTGCAGAGCACTATATGGCACAGCTATGGGGCAATAATGAACGGCACAGAGCACTATATGGCACAGCTATGGGGCAATAATGAACGGTGCAGAGCACTATATGGCACAGCTATGGGGCAATAATGAACTGTGCAGAGCACTATATGGCACAGCTATGGGACAATAATGAACGGTGCAGAGCACTATATGGCACAGCTATGGGGCAATAATGAACTGTGCAGAGCACTATATAGCACCGCTATGGGGCAATAATGAACGGCGCAGAGCACTATATGGCACAGCTATGGGGCAATAATGAACAGCGCAGAGCACTATATGGCACAGCTATGGGACAATAATGAACTGTGCAGAGCACTATATGGCACAGCTATGGGGCAACAATGAACGGCACAGAGCACTATATGGCACAGCTATGGGGCAATAATGAACGGCGCAGAGCACTATATGGCAGCTATGGGGCAATAATGAATGGTGCAGAGCACTATATGGCACAGCTATTGGGCAATAATGAACGGTGCAGAGCACTATATGGCACAGCTATGGGACAAAAATGAATGGTGCAGAGCACTATATGGCACAGCTATGGGGCAATAATGAACGGCGCAGAGCACTATATGGCACAGCTATGGGGCAATAATGAACGGCGCAGAGCACTATATGGCAGCTATGGGGCAATAATGAACGGTGCAGAGCACTATATGGCACAGCTATGGGACAAAAATGAACGGTGCAGAGCACTATATGGCACAGCTATGGGGCAATAATGAACGGTGCAGAGCACTATATGGCACAGCTATGGGGCAATATTGAACGGTGCAGAGCACTATATGGCACAGCTATGGGCCAATAATGAACAGCGCAGAGCACTATATGGCACAGCTATGGGGCAATAATGAATGGCGCAGAGCACTATATGGCACAGCTATGGGGCAACAATGAACGGTGCAGAGCACTATATGGCACAGCTATGGGGCAATAATGAACTGTGCAGAGCACTATATGGCACAGCTATGGGGCAACAATGAACGGTGCAGAGCACTATATGGCACATCTATGGGGCAATAATGAACGGCGCAGAGCACTATATGGCACAGCTATGGGGCAATAATGAACGGTGCAGAGCACTATATGGCACAGCTATAGGGCAATAATGAATGGTGCAGAGCACTATATGGCACAGCTATGGGGCAATAATGAACAGTATGGAGCATCTATTTTTATTTTTGAAATTCACCGGTAGTTGCTGCATTTTCCACTCTGTCTTACTCCAGACATGATTGCATGCAAGCCCAGTATGGTGTAAGATTACACAGCCCATTATATTCTATTGAGGTGGGAAGAAGGAGGAGTGAGAGAACAAGCAGAGGATGACCCAGAAAGATTGTGCTGAGCTTTCTAACAAGCCTTTTCTCTCACCCCAGAACTGTATTCACATCTACACAGTTAAAGAATACTCCTCTCGGTGTGGTGCTTAAAGGGAAGGTGCCGCATTTTAATATTGTAAAAAAAAAAAAAAAAACCTCTTTAATTCCTTATTTTTATAAGTTATTTTCAAGTGCATAGTATTTATCGTTTTTTTTTTAATTCATTTTTTTTTCTGCCACTGGGCGCCGCCATTTTCATTTTCAGGACTGTAAGTGTAGCTGCACGACACTTACAGTCTTCACATACGGCAGCCCTGGACATAGACATCTGTAGTCGGAAGGCGACCCCATAGCTAGCATTGTCTGCTCTCTGCTCTGATGTGGCCACGCCCCCTGGGCTGTCTCCACATCACAGCAGAGGCAGGAGATCGGCGCCATCTTGCTTCAGCCCACAGTGGAGTGTACTTGTGAGCTCCACTGTGACTGAGAGCCGTGCTGTTGGAGGAGCAGCTCCATCTGTCTCCCTTCACACTCAGCGGCCGTTCCCTGTCCTCTGCTGCCTGGTGTGTGGCTGAATCTCTAGAATCTCTAGAGAGGGTGAAGTGCTGTGGTCTGATGTTCTCTTATAAGGAGCTGCAGAGAGGTAACAGAGGGGGATGGGGGGAGGCTCTGTGCTGCTCGACCTCTCACTGCAGCTCCTCACAGGACATCAGACCCTGCATCTATCACTATACTGTGCTGAGCCATGTATCTAATCCTCTCCTGTGTGATAGTGTCTGCTGAGCTGTGTATCTAATCCTATCCTGTGCTGACCTGTGTATCTAATCCTATGGAATACTGACTTCTGAGCCGTGTATCTAATCTTATCCTGTGCTGACCTGTGTATCTAATCCTATGGAATACTGACTGCTGAGCCGTGTATCTAATCTTATCCTGTGCTGACCTGTGTATCTAATCCTCCTGTGGAATACTGACTGCTGAGCCGTGTATCTAATCCTCTCCTGTGTGATACTGTCTGGTGAGCCGTGTATCTAATCCTCTCCTGTGTGATAGTGTCTGCTGAGCCGTGTATCTAATCCTATCCTGTGCTGACCTGTGTATCTAATCCTCCTGTGGAATACTGACTGCTGAGCCGTGTATCTAATCCTCTCCTGTGTGATACTGTCTGGTGAGCCGTGTATCTAATCCTCTCCTGTGTGATACTGTCTGGTGAGCCGTGTATCTAATCCTCTCCTGTGTGATAGTGTCTGCTGAGCCGTGTATCTAATCCTATCCTGTGCTGACTTGTGTATCTAATCCTCCTGTGGAATACTGACTGCTGAGCAGTGTATCTAATCCTCTCCTGTGTGATACTGTCTGGTGAACCGTGTATCTAATCCTATCCTGTGCTGACCTGTGTATCTAAGGCTATGTGCACACGTCCGGATTTTTAGCGTTCTTTTTTACGGAATTTCACCATAAAAATGCTATAAAGCCGCTAAAAAACCGCTAACATTATGCATCCTATCATTTAGAATGCATTCCGCATTTTTTGTGCAGATGTTAGCGTTTTTTTCCCGCAAAAAAAACGCATACCGCAAAAAATCCGGACATGCTCTATCTTTTTGCGGATTTTTTGCGGATTTCCTATCAAAAAGGACATTCCGGAAAATAAAAAAAAAAACGCAAAAAATCCGCGCAAAAAACGCGCAAATTCCACGAGAAATCCGCGCGAAAAAAGCACGCGGATTTCTGGCAGAATTCTCAGGATTATGTCAGGAAAAAATCCTGACGTGTGCACATAGCCTAATCCTGTGAAATACTGACTGCTGAGCCGTGTATCTAATCCTCTCCTGTGTGATACTGTCTGCTGAGCCTTGTATCTAATCCTATACTGTGTGATATTATGCTGAGCCTTGTATCTAATCCTCTCCTGTGTGATACTGTCTGGTGAACCGTGTATCTAATCCACTTCTATGCACTCCTCTCCCCCCTGCATATCTTTCCCCATTGCACACACAACTCAATGCGTGCGATAACAGGAGCTGCGGGCGTCATGCTGTATTATGGCATGTGAGATCTATATGATGGTATTATGTGATCTGTATGGTGGTATTATGGTTGATCAGTATTGTGAGAATTATATGGTGGTATTGTGTGTGATCTATATGGCGGTATTATGTGAGAACACTGGCAGCATTATGTGTGATCTATATGGCGGTATTATGTGAGAACACTATGGCAGTATTATGTGTGATCTATATGGCGGTATGTGAGAACACTATGGCAGTATTGTGTGATCTATATGGCGGTATTATGTGAACACTATGGCAGTATTATGTGTGATCTATATGGCGGTATTATGTGAGAACACTATGGCAGCATTATGTGTGATCTATATGGCGGTATTATGTGAGAACACTATGACAGTATTATGTGTGATCTATATGGTGGTATGTGAGAACACTGGCGATATTATGTGTGATCTATATGGTGGTATGTGAGAACACTGGCGGTATTATGTGTGATCTATATGGCGGTATTATGTGTGATCTATATGGCGGTATTATGTGAGAACACTATGGCAGTATTATCTTCAGAAAGCGGACCCATTCTATGGTGGTTCTTGCTGAGCACCTGCACGCGGGTCTGGGGTAATAGAGGGGGCAGCATGACCTCCAGTTAGGTGCAGTCAGGGGAAGGCTGGTGAGGAAGCTGAAGAGAAGCATCTCATTTTTATCGTTACTATATGGCTACATTTCCTTCCCAGCGTCACCCCAGACTGCGCCTGTCGCCTCGCTTTCACACATCGCTAGGACAGGATGGGGAAGACAGGATCTGAGGAGGGGAATGGGGTCGGCATGCAAAGTCTGGATCAGAACAGGCCATCAATCCGCAGAAATGTTTCCTGGATTTCTGTGGAGCAGACGGTCCATCCATGTGTATAAAAGACAGCGCTCTATGTACAATCCCTGGCTGCTCTGCACACCGAACAGGGGGCCCCCATAGACCAGCACACTGCTCTCCTGAAATACTCTGTGCTGCTGTCACCCTGCTCCCTCCACCACATATCTCCCAGAATCCTTGCTGCCTGCCATCCTCGGTGACCGTAGACTTGTCAGTATAAGGCTGCTTTCACACTAGCATCGGTACGGGCCTTTCGCAGTGCGTCGTACCGACGCATGCTGTGAAAGAAATGTCCGACGTGGGCAGCAGAAGCAGTCTTACGACACTTCCGCTGCCCCATTGTAAGGTCTGGGGAGGATGGGGCGGAGTTTCTGCCGTGCATGCGCGGTTGAAAATGGTGGACTCGACGCACAAACGTTACATGTAACTTTTTTTGTGGCGGCGGTCCACCAAAACATGACGCAACCGTCGCACGACAGTTGCGACGTGTGGCAATACGTCGATAATGTTAGTCTATGGGGAAAAAACGCATCCTGCAGACAACTTTGCAGGATGCGTTTTTTCTCCTGAATGACGCATTGTAACGTACAGCCAACAACGCTAGTGTGAAAGTAGCCTAAGGCTGCCGTCCACTATCAGTATTTGGTCAGTATTTTACCTCAGTATTTGTAAGCCAAAACCAGGAGTAGGTGATAAATGCAGAAGTGGTGACATGTTTCTATTATACTTTTCCTCTAATTGTTCCACTCCTGGTTTTGGCTGACAAATACTGAGGTAAAATACTGACCAAATACTGATAGTGGACGGCAGCCATACTCTGCAGTCACCAACAAAATGGCTGCTCACTGGGTTCCTGAATCTCATCCTCTCTAATCCCTTAGCAAACACCCAGAAGGAGAGGAGAGGAGACATCACACACGTCAGCAGACTCCGCCCATAATTACTGCAGTGCAGTAATGTGAGCTAGTTGTACACTAGGTTTTTCTCAAATTTCAGAAGCTGCTCCCCCTAGTGTTGAAAAGTGGAAATTCCAAAACTTTTCAAATTATTTTTCATATTTTACTAAATTATAAACAAATTATAATATTTTTTAAGAAAATGTAATCATTAATTCTTTACATTTTTACAATTTCTGAAAAAAAAAATTTTTTGATGGCACCTTCCCTTTAAGGAATGAAGAGGATGAATCCATCCCTGTGTGCTGTAATGTGCATGGGAGTCATCATAGCTGATAGTCATCTGCACCAACTCAGAGTCGATTGCAAATTAAGAGATACGGTCTACAATGAAATGTAGGAAATTAGTATAGTATCATTTCTCATGTACACGCAGGACATCTTATTCTGAAAAGTTATTTGAATGCACATTTACTCTTTGATGTTTTGGAGAGTTTGCTCTACACTGGAATTACAGAAAGAAAGTGCCATATCAACATCTGCCCCCACTCATTTATCTCACAAATCTCTTTTTCTGAGAACTTTCAGAAACATTTACATATATATTAGTTTATGGTATTAACAGCTCTTTTATTAGCTTCGTGCTTTGGGTACAGTAGTTTATTAGTTCTAGGTTTGTATAGCTCAGTTCTCAGTTCAGGACTTCTCTCTTATCTAATTGCTTCATAAAAGTAGGGTTTACTGCAATATTCTGGTGGATAATATAATGTTTCCTTTTCATGGAGATTACTGTACAGCCCTGGGCTATAGTGTTTGGTTAGAATGAGTTTTCTTTCTTTGAATTTTATTAGGTCTGTTTACAAAGGTGTTTAGTCTATTATATCACAATAGACATAGATAGTAAAGAATACATATAAAAAATACCCTGAAGGAACAAACTTTTATTGCCTAGTAAAAGACTTGCTAACTGGTGCCTCACGCTTTATTGCCAAAGTCAGAAAGTCGTAAAATTGAAAACGCTTCAAGGGAATAAGAGGCCTCAACTTGCCTATGGTAAGACTAATGGTTATGATTTATCTGTTATTTGGAAGTCTTTCTTCGTTATAAGCTAATGTAAGCAACAGATACTCAATTTAAAATTCTAGACTATTTCATATGTTAAACAGTGGAATAAATTGTAAATAGCTATACAATGTACTCATGTCTAAGGGAGAATAAGGGTATGTCCACAAGTAGAAGATTTGGCTATCATCATAAGTGTTCCATTACTGGAGAGAGATCTGAAGTTCCATGATGATTTAATATGGTTTGGGGAAATTATGACCTTAGATTTAAATTGGCACAGTTTTTGCATAAATTAAATTACTGTATATACTCGAGTATAAGCCGAGATTTTCAGCCCATTTTTATTGTCTGAAAGTGCCCCTCTCGGCTTATACTCGAGTCATACCCAGGGGTTGGCAGGGGACGGGGAGCTGTGGCTGTCTAATTATACTTACCTGCTCCTGGCGCGGTCCCTGCAGGTCCCTGGCTCCCCAGCTTCATCCTGTACTGAGCGGTCACATGGTACTGCTCATTACAGTAATGAATATGCTGCTCCACCTCCCATAGGGGTGGAGCCGCATATTCATTACTGTAATGAGCGGTAACGGTGACCGCTCAGTACAGGACGAAGCTGCAGCGCTGGGGAACCAGGGACTGCACAGCGCCAGGAGCAGATGAGTATCATGGGGAGGGGGAGCGCTGCGCGATATTCACCTGCTCCCCGTTCCAGGCGCCGCTCCGTCTTCTGCAGTGACGCTCAGGTCAGAGGGCGCGATGACGTGGTTAGTGCACGCCCTCTGCCTGAACCTCAGTTCAGAAGACGCTGAAGATGGAGTGGCGTCAGAACGAAGTCAAGTGAATATTGAAAGTGCCAGGGGCCTGAGCGACGGAGAGGTGAGTATGTGATTTTTTTTTTTTCACAGCAACAGCAAATGGGGAAAGTGTCTGTATGGAGCATCCTTTGGGGCCATAACGTTTGTGCAGCACTATATCGGGCAAATGTCTGTATGGGGCCATAATCAATGTTTGTTTAGTACTATATGGGGCAAGTGTCTGTATGGAGCATCTTATGGGGCCATAACCAATGTTTGTGCAGCACTATATGGGGCAAATATCTTTATGGAGCATCGTATGGGGCCATAATTAACGTTTGGGCAGCATTATATGGGGCAAATGTCTGTATGGAGTATCTTATGGGGCCATAACATTTGTGCAGCACTATATGGGGCAAATATCTTTATGGAGCATCTTATGGGGCCATAATCAACATTTGTGCAGCATTATATTGGGCAAATGTGTCTATGGAGTATCTTATAGGGCCATTATTAACCTTTATGCAGGATTATATGGGGCATATTTTAATATGGAGCATCTTATGGGGCCATCATAAACTTTATGGAGCATTATATGGGGCTCCTGATTCAATATGGATATTCAAAAACACTTAACCTACTGATGTCTCAATTAATTTTACTTTTATTGGTATCTATTTTTACTTTTGACATTTACCGGTAGCTGCTGCATTTCCCACCCTAGGCTTATACTCGAGTCATTAAGTTTTCCCAGTTTTTTGTGGCAAAATTAGGGAGATCGGCTTATACTCAGGTCGGCTTATGCTCGAGTATATACAGTAGTTTCTAATTAGCACTGGATTCTACCTGCCTTTTAACCTCTTCCCGACATATGACGTACAGGGTCCCTGACTTTAATGCGGGTTTGCAAGCCAAGCCCACATTTTCTCAGCAAATGATGCCTGAATTATCTGACTCCAACTGCCACCGGAGGAACTTCGCCTATGGCTGTTAACCTGTTATATACGTGTGTCACTCTGTGAGAGAAGCATTTAATGCACGCCGGCAGGGGGTCGTGTTATTCCACGAGCCCATCCAAGCACCCGTGATGTTATCGCCGGGCGCTGATGGGTTGTCATCACAGCCAGGGTTCTGCTGACGACCTTGTCATGACGGTTTTCCTGTGAACGTTTTTCCTTTTTGCAATACATACCAGTGCTAATGTACTGCTATACATAGTGCAAGATCAGATGATCGCAGGTTCAAATCCCCCAGGGGTACTAATAAATGCAGTAATAAGTAAAAAATGTTTTTCAAAATGTGAAAAAGAAAGAAAAATATATAAAAGTTCAAATCACCCCCCTGTGCCCACATTAAAAATAAATCAATAAAAATACACATATTTGGTGTTGCTGCATTTGTAAAAGTTTGATCTATCAAAATATAAAATAAACTAATCGGATCAATAAATCAAGTAATGAGAAAAAAAATCAAAACTCCAGAATTAAGTTTTTTGGCTGACACAACATTGCAATAAAATGCAATAGGAGACGATCAAAACATCATATCTACCCTTAAATGGTGTCAGTAAAAACGTCAGATCAGGGCTCAAAAAAGTAAATTTGTCAGATCTGTTTGGCATAGAAGCTCACATAACAGTTAAGCCAGTGGATAAAACTATGCTACTTATTTTGTGGCCTAGTTTGAATCATTGGGTGGAGAATTTTTTTCCCTGACAGCACAAAGACAGTCACAATGTTTCCTCTATTACACTTTTTAATGCATGCCAGTATTATCTTCTGTTACATTACATTGCAAACCTGAATCTTTTAATGGTTAACTGAAATATATGACAAAAGTTGGAAGCTACCCAGACTACTTATGTCTCTTCAGCGCTTCCCAGAGTACTGAGGTCTCTTCAGCAGCTCATCAATCATGACAGAAAACCTTGCAGAACCTATTAACGTCCATGTGGTCCACCAGGCACCACAGGTGTCCAGAATGTAAGAGGTCTAGCACTGTCACTAGTTTAGATATTCTGGTTTTATGACATACTGTAGCAGACAAGAAGTAAATAATTCTAAAGTGAGAAGAGGAGCAGGCAACCCAAAACTGTTCATACATAATGACCAGGACACTCCAGGATTACAAGATCTCAGGTGCCTTCATCTGCACCAAAATAATTTGTTCTACTTAATTACATGCACCAAATTAAAACATTGATGATTTCAGAGGCACAGGAAGTTTGAAGATTAAATCAAAGACCCAATGTGGAATGTATGTCTCATGTACTTCCACGGTAGGACTAGCCCATCGGAGGACTAGAGGATCTTCTGGTTGGCTGAGGCATCACACTGCTTATTGCTGCAGGTGCAGCCTGCAACTCCCTTATGTTGGCTGCTGCCTGCAAACACCTGCTCACCATTTCTTAAAGGGACTCTGTCACCTAAATTTGGAGAGAACAATCTTCAGCCATAGGGGCGGGGTTTTCGGGTGTTTGATTCACCCTTTCCTTACCCGCTAGCTGCATGCTGGCTGCAATATTGGATTGAAGTTCATTCTCTGTCCTCCGTAGTACACGCCTGCACAAGGCAATCTTGTGTACTACGGAGGAGAGAGAATAAACTTCAATCCAATATTGCAGCCAGCATGCAGCCAGCAGGTAAGGAAAGGGTGAATCAAACACCCTAAAACCCCGCCTCTACGGCTGAAAATTGTTCCCTCCAAATTCAGGTGACAGAGTCCCTTTAAGGAGCAGTGCACAATGCAGAGCTAGCTGTCAGTCAATGTGCCAGGGCGTGCTTACAGCTGCTGAAAGCTGGAGGCTTTTGGGAGGTATAAAGTTAATTTCCTCTTGGTAGCTTTACTTTCAGTATGGTGGCTGCAGCTTTGGAACGCTATTAACCTACAAATTGACCCCATATCTGCAGGTGAATATCGTTTTGTTTCCCTTTCAAACATCTCTATGTGTGTGAGCGGACTGGAACGCTATTGATCCAATCAGCTGTAATTCGCACCCCTCTCCCACAGGCTGAACAACCCCAGAGAGTTGTGCTGCTGTTGTTTAGATTAATTTTATGAAATCCAGTATCATGTTTGAGAAATGTTTTAGAAAGTTATTCTTACAAAAGTTTACACTACTCAAAGAAGTCTAGTGAATTATAAGGGAAGGTAAAGAGAAAGAAAGTGAGATAAAATATAATTTTTATTAACCCATTCACCACTTTGGGTTTTTCATTTTTTCAGTTTCCGCTTTTTTCGCTCCCTTCTTCCCAAAGCCATAACTTTTTTTTCTGTCTATATGGCCATGTGAGGGCTTGTTTTTTGCGGGACGAGTTGTATGGTTGAACAACACCATTGGTTTTACATATAGTGTACTGTAGAATGGAAAAAAAAATCACAATGTGGTAAAATTACAAAAAAAGTGCAATTCCACAATTTTTTTACCATGTTTAATAAATGCTAAAACTGACCTGCCATTATGATTCCCCAGATCATTAGGAGTTCATAGATACCAAACATGTATAGTTTTTTTTTATAAACGTGGTGAAAAAAAAAGTCCAAAATTTGTAAAAATAAAAATAAAGTCGCCACTTTCTGAGATTCATAGAGTCGCAATTTTTTGTGATCTAGGGCTGCATTAGGGTTTATTTTTGCATGCTGTGTTGATGTTTTTAAGTCTATGTATGTTAGGACTGGCAGAACGCACCAAGTATAAAGGTGAAATAATATAGGTGCGTTCGCAGTCCGGAGTCCACCGAGCAGGTGAAAACCTGCTGCTAGTAAATGGCAGCGCTATATGGCGGTGGAAGCGAACCCTGTTAAGCCACAGGACCGCAATACCGCACTAAAGAGTGCAAGCAAGGAGTCAGCGAACTCAGTCCCAAGACTCAGGGTAGAAGTCCGTTCTGACTACTTGCACATAACACCGCAACTGGGTGTATTAATAATTAGTTAAAGAGCACCGAAGTGCGAACTGTGCCAAGTTGGCAGACACCACCAGACACCCGGACGTGGGTAGGAAGCGCACTACTGGCACATGGCGCCGCACTGGCGATCACAGCAATGGACGCTGATTCGTGTGTAAGACGTAGTGAGGTTAGTCGGGCACTAGATAGCAGCCATACACCTTACGCGAACAGTCATACAATAGGGGAGGGGTATCCAAGGACGACTTGCACTCACAACAAACACACGTATACAATTGTACACTAGCGCATGGCCGTGCGGTCATGCAAAGCTTATATAGCTGCAGAACATTCAAGACCTTCCAATAAAGGACCAATGGGCAGCTGCCACAGAAGTTAGCCCTTTCAGGACCCTCCAGGAGGACCAATGGGAACCACTGCAGCATCTGAGCATGTGTGTTATGATAGGCAATTCAGTAACACAATGTACATAGCGATCAGAGCACATACAGTGATCTGACAATAACCCAAAATAATAGAACGAGCTCTGAGACGTGGAAACTCTGTAGACCGCAATTCCTGATCCTCTCCAAACACAACTAGAGGCAGCTGTGGATTGCGCCTAACGCTCCCTATGCAACTCGGCACAGCCTGAGAAACTAACTAGCCTGAAGATAGAAAAATAAGCCTACCTTGCCTCAGAGAAATACTCCAAAGGAAAAGGCAGCCCCCCACATATAATGACTGTGAGTAAGATGAAAAGACAAACGTAGGGATGAAATAGATTCAGCAAAGTGAGGCCCGATATTCTAGACAGAACGAGGATAGGAAAGATAACTTTGCGGTCTACACAAAACCCTAAAGAAAACCACGCAAAGGGGGCAAAAAGACCCTCCGTACCGAACTAACGGCACGGAGGTACACCCTTTGCGTCCCAGAGCTTCCAGCAAAACAAATAGACAAGCTGGACAGAAAATAGCAACAAATAGCAAAGAAGCACTTAGCTATGCAGAGCAGCAGGCCACAGGAATGATCCAGAGAAACACAAGTCCAACACTGGAACATTGACAGGAAGCATGGATCAAAGCATCAGGTGGAGTTAAGTAGAGAAGCAGCTAACGACCTCACCAGATCACCTGAGGGAGGAAACTCAGAAGCTGCAGTACCACTTTCCTCCACAAACGGAAGCTCCCAGAGAGAATCAGCCGAAGTACCACTTGTGACCACAGGAGCGACGATAAAAATTAGCAAAGCCCAGGAACTTTTGCAGACTTTTCAGAGATGTCGGCTGAGTCCAATCATGGATGGCTTGGACCTTAACCGGATCCATCTCGATAGTAGAAGGGGAAAAGATGAACCCCAAAAATGAAACCTTCTGCACACCAAAGAGACACTTTGATCCCTTCACAAACAAAGAATTAGCACGCAGGACCTGAAAAACCGTTCTGACCTGCTTCACATGAGACTCCCAATCATCCGAGAAGATCAAAATGTCATCCAAGTACACAATCAGGAATTTATCCAGGTACTCACGGAAGATGTCATGCATAAAGGATTAAAACACTGATGGAGCATTGGCAAGTCCGAACGGCATCACTAGATACTCAAAATGACCCTCGGGCGTATTAAATGCAGTTTTCCATTCATCGCCTTGCCTGATTCTCACCAGATTATACGCGCCACGAAGATCTATCTTAGTGAACCAACTAGCCCCCTTAATCCGAGCAAACAAATCAGATAACAATGGCAAGGGGTACTGAAATTTAACAGTGATCTTATTAAGAAGGCGGTAATCTATACACGGTCTCAGCGAACCATCCTTCTTGGCTACAAAAAAGAACCCTGCTCCTAATGGCGACGATGACGGGCGAATATGCCCCTTCTCCAGGGATTCCTTCACATAACTGCGCATAGCGGTGTGCTCAGGCACGGATAAATTAAACAGTCGACCTTTTGGGAATTTACTACCAGGAATCAAATTGATAGCACAATCACAATCCCTATGCGGAGGCAGTGCATCGGACTTGGGCTCATCAAATACATCCCGGTAATCAGACAAGAACTCTGGAACCTCAGAAGGGGTGGATGACGAAATTGACAGAAATGGAACATCACCATGTACCCCCCTGACAACCCCAGCTGGACACCAACATGGAATTCCAATCCAATACTGGATTATGGGCTTGTAGCCATGGCAACCCCAACACGACCACATCATGCAGATTATGCAACACCAGAAAGCGAATAACCTCCTGATGTGCAGGAGCCATGCACATGGTCAGCTGGGTCCAGTATTGAGGCTTATTCTTGGCCAAAGGCGTAGCATCAATTCCTCTCAATGGAATAGGACACTGCAAGGGCTCCAATAAAAACCCACAATGTTTAGCATAATCCAAGTCCATCAAATTCAGGGCAGCGCCTGAATCCACAAACGCCATGACAGAATACGACGACAAGGAGCATATCAAGGTAACGGACAGAAGAAATTTTGACTGTACAGTACCAATGGCGGCAGACCTAGCGAACCGCTTAGTGCGCTTAGGACAATCAGAGATAGCATGAGTGGAATCACCACAGTAGAAACACAGCCCATTCAGACGTCTGTGTTCTTGCCGTTCAACTCTGGTCATAGTCCTATCGCAATGCATAGGCTCAGGTTTAATCTTAGGTAATACCGCCAAATGGTACACAGATTTATGCTCACGCAAGCGTCGACCGATCTGAATGGCCAAAGACATAGACTCATTCAAACCAGCGGGCATAGGAAATCCCACCATGACATCCTTAATGGCTTCAGAGACACCCTTTCTGAAAATGGCTGCAATCGCAGATTCATTCCATTGAGTGAGCACGGACCATTTTCTAAATTTCTGGCAATATAGCTCTATCTCATCCTGAGCCTGACAAAGAGCCAGCAAATTTTTTTCTGCCTGATCTACTGAATTAGGCTCATCGTACAGCAATCCAAGCGCCAGGAAAAACGCATCGATATCACTCAATGCAGGATCTCCTGACGCAAGAGAAAATGCCCAGTCCTGAGGGTCGCCACGCAAAAAAGAAATGACGATCCTAACCTGTTGCGCTGGGTCACCAGAGGAGCGAGGTTTCAAAGCCAGAAACAGTTTACAATTATTCTTGATACTCAGAAATTTAGTTCTATCTCCAAAAAACAAATCTGGAATAGGAATTCTCGGTTCTAACAAAGAATTCTGAACCACAAAATTTTGAATATCTTGAACTCTTGCCGTGAGCTGATCTACACATGAAGACAGACCTTTAATGTCCATTGTAACACCTGTGTCCTGAACCACCCAAATGTCTAGGGGAAAAAAAAGACAAATCACAGTGCAAAGGAAAAAAAATGGTCTCAGAACTTCTTTTTTCCCTCTATTGAGAATCATTAGTACTTTTGGCTTCCTGTACTGTTATGATAGGCAATTCAGTAACACAATGTACATAGCGATCAGAGCACATACAGTGATCTGACAATAACCCAAAATTATAGAACGAGCTCTGAGACGTGGAAACTCTGTAGACCGCAATTCCTGATCCTCTCCAAACACAACTAGAGGCAGCTGTGGATTGCGCCTAACGCTCCCTATGCAACTCGGCACAGCCTGAGAAACTAACTAGCCTGAAGATAGAAAAATAAGCCTACCTTGCCTCAGAGAAATACCCCAAAGGAAAAGGCAGCCCCCCACATATAATGACTGTGAGTAAGATGAAAAGACAAACGTAGGGATGAAATAGATTCAGCAAAGTGAGGCCCGATATTCTAGACAGAACGAGGATAGGAAAGATAACTTTGCGGTCTACACAAAACCCTAAAGAAAACCACGCAAAGGGGGCAAAAAGACCCTCCGTACCGAACTAACGGCACGGAGGTACACCCTTTGCGTCCCAGAGCTTCCAGCAAAACAAATAGACAAGCTGGACAGAAAAAATAGCAACAAATAGCAAATAAGCACTTAGCTATGCAGAGCAGCAGGCCACAGGAATGATCCAGAGAAACACAAGTCCAACACTGGAACATTGACAGGAAGCATGGATCAAAGCATCAGGTGGAGTTAAGTAGAGAAGCAGCTAGCTAACGACCTCACCAGATCGCCTGAGGGAGGAAACTCAGAAGCTGCAGTACCACTTTCCTCCACAAACGGAATCTCCCAGAGAGAATCAGCCGAAGTACCACTTGTGACCACAGGAGTGAACTCTGCCACAGAATTCACAACACATGTGACCCTCGATCTCCAACGGGAGATCTTACCCTGGGCATGCTCAGAAGGGAAAAAGCCGGACTTAGACCCAAAAGCGTCTGCTCGCTGATGCCCAGCACTGGCTTTAATGGCAAAAGCTGGAGAAGCAAGAGCAAGCCTAAGCACAGAGTGAGACTGAGCCAGACGCAAGGACCAACGTCTCCGCTGAGCAGGTTCCACTGCGGCAGGAGAAGAATAGGAGACCGCAGCAGAAACGGCCCGAGATTCCCCCTGTGCAGAAGCGGGAACTCGACCCCTAACAATGTATAAAGAAATAAGGTGCACTAAAATGTCCATATTAAGTAGTGTATAATGATCCAAGGTTGCTACATCATGTATAGAAACAATTAATGAACCAAGAGGGGAAAAAGTCAATACATATGCGATGTGCACACCTGATGAGTATATGAAAAAGTACGCTTTATTAACACTAGAGGGAAGACAAGAGACAAAATAATTTAAAACTACACAAGGTAGGATGGAACCACCACTCCAAAGAATCCAGCAATAGTAATAATCATATGGCAATGTGCCATTTATACACACACAAAGCTAAACAATAATAATTATAACAAAATAGTTATTACATGATCAATAAAGACATGAAGCCTAGTGGACAAGCTGGAAAAAGACATGCTAAGTATCTGGTGAAAAATGTATGTAAATGTATCAGATATAAGTTAACGCAATTGTCATGTACTCATGTCATAGCTGGGTATCATGAGAATAAGAGGATACCTCAATCAAGTCAGGTAAGGTTCATTATACAGCTCATGATACCGTAATATCAATGGACATCCCCAAAGACTAACGCAATATAAAGTGCATTAAAGAAATCAAATAGTGCCAGGTATACCCGATTCCCTAGAAGCCGTAAAGCAGGCTAGATCACATATGTACTGACCGTGATGAAATATGGGAGGACAACAGGTCAGAGTGAGTGGTGATAGGAACAACAAGGGGGGTTTGAAAGCAGACCCCATGCATATCGCTGCTGTGCAGCTTTGTCAAGGGGAGTTTTTGCATTATTTCCTTTTACTGCAATGTTACGGTGACCAAAAAAACATAATTCTGGTTGTAAGGTGCCAGGGTTCTCCCGCTGCATGGGGTAGATCCCTTGCTTTGCGTGCATCTGCGGTCTTCCATCCAGCTTTAGCCGCTGCAGGTGCTGCTGAGCATAGACGTCGGTTCCAGCATTTTGCTCAGGCTCGTGCTGTTCATCTGGTTACTGCTGGATCTTCAGCCAAGCCTATGGTAACCAGCGGTGGGTAGCGACGAGCGAACTAGGACCAGAAATCATCCTACTGAGCATGCTCGTGATGTGGCGACGTCTCAATCGTGGTGGGTCGTCAGCTGCTCTGGTGATTTGGCAGCTCCGAATTAGTCCATGTGCAAGGTCTTGTCCAACTGGACTTGAGCTTTACGTATAAAAGGCTCTCAGAGGCGCACGCCGGTGCGCTAGTATCAACCATTTTACATGTGTGTTTGTGACATTGCAACAGTGTGGTCTATGTCAGCATGTGCTCAGGGTTGACGGTGAGCTGTTAGAATTCCAGCATCTCTGGAGAGGAGTTTGTCTAAGTGAATTCAGGGCTGGCATTTAGCCATTAGAATTCCGGCACCTCCGGAGAGGAATTGGCTGAGTGTTGTTTGCTGGCTGTGTGACCACTGTTTGCTATCTACCCCGTGTACGGGTTTTGATCTCCTGTGAGGTTAACAGGGATCGTATCTATCATTCCTATTCCATTTCTGTGTGAGTGACTCAGCTCTATAGCAGAGCATCTTTTCCATCATTGTGTGCGAGTGACACAGCTCTGTAGCAGAGCATTTACTGTATTCTGCTTCTGTTTAACACTGCTTCGTGTGCTGATCACTGAGAGACATGTAACTCAGTGTGAGCTAGCAATCGCTCGCTATGTGTTTCACCATTGTTCACATTAGCTGCAATTTTACACCTCTGCACGGTGGACCCCGGGTTGTGATTGCACTTCTTTATTAAATTTATTTAGTGCAATATGCCAACCCTAACACTGGCATTTAATTTTTTTTTCTAGTAATGCCATTTACCGATTGGATTAATTCTTTTTGTATCTTGATAGATCGGGAGTTTCTAAATGCGGCAATACCAAGTATGTGTATTTTTTTTTTTGTTGTGTTATTTTGTTTGGGGCAAATGAGGGGTGATTTAAATTTTTATATCTTTTTGTAGCTAAATAAGGACCTTCATAAAAAGTTTTCTTTTTTGGGTTGAAGTAAGAAATTAATTTGCTAAAAAGTGTTTGTAAGATGTAGTGTATTTACGGCAGTATTTCCACTATGGACATCCTGCAGCACATTCTAGGCAGCAGTAATATCCTACTGAACAAATAATGCGCATCTATTGCCAAATTCATCCTTTGCACACTGCAAAAGATGAGATCCTTTGTGAATATCTGCAGCATACAATGTTGTGGATGCCAAATGCGTATTTTCTCTGCAGCAGAGAACCCCCCCCCCCACCACCGCTTTTGGATCTGCTTTGGACTAACCTCTAATCCCTCCTGATGAAGCTATATCAAGAATGGGGAAACGCGTCGAGTCGCAGTGAATTGGTAGCTATACGGGGTCCTTTATTTATAAGTGACTTATATTCCTGTTTGGTCTTACGATTTTGAATTTACTGACTGTTGCACCAAGTAGGGTTTTTTTTCTTTCTGAAGTTAAACAAAATACCTTCACAATCCAAGCACTATTGGCACTTTATCTATGATAAAAAACAATATAAACTGGTGTGCATGCAGCATGATGTGAATGGCGCCATTTACCCAGCGACTCCGGTCGCATTATACGTGCGCCTACATGGACAGGACTTCTTGCTGCATCCAAGCTACAATACCAATATGGAACTTATAGAGACAGGATTAACGTTTCTCCCTGCATCAGATCTCTTATATTTGTTCTGATGAAGGTCCGGATGTGGGCCGAAAACGTTCGACTTGCCTTTATGGATGCACATCAGTAAACCTTTTGCATATGATAATTATTCATCTAGAGTGCCAAGTTTTTCGGATTTGGTAACCAATTTATGATTTTACTTAAAAAATGCTTTGTCCCAATTAATTTGCACAGCACTGTACTTTAGCTCCATGCATATTTTTACATTTTGAAACAGAATTGCTTCCTTCACGCCCTAAAAATAACATCTTGTGGCCGTCCGAGGACTATCACATTGTATGATCTGCTTTTCACAATCGCCAAGCTCTTTCCAGTACAAGAAAGGTTTCCTAATACCATCACTATTTTCCCCATTTTTTAAAGAAGTTGATTTCATACCTGTCTGACATCCACCTGATCCAATGTAGTCAAATTCCTGCAAAAATAAGAGAAAGCTCGTAACAGTAACGAGGATGATGAAACCTTCTTTGTTGAAAAAGTGGATTGCATGGTTACATCTGGTCAAACCTAGATTTTCCCAACAAATCCCTAACCTTGAACTCTTACTACTAGGAAGTGGGGCTGGAAAATACCTCTGGACCCCAGCCGTCCCCCCGCAAAATTCCCTAGAAGGAATAACTAGCAACACACTATCCATCAGGAGGAAGCTGATCCCAAACAACTGGCCACATTGTCTCTTTTTGGATAACATACCTCTGGGGGTAGTGCCTTGGCTCATCGAACCAAAATACATAGATGCATTTGACCACTGGGATTCATTACCGAACCTCCCAATTTCCCACTTACTTTCTAATCAAATCCACTGTACAAATGGTTGGCCTTGTGAAGCCAGGAAGCGACCCCGAGATTTCATACAAGTACACCATGTCCAACACATCATGTCTAAACTCAAGTCAAATACCCAAATCAACCCAGACTGGCTTTGGTTGGAGCTTATACTCAAACTCAATCCCACACCCCCTAAATTAATATCTAAACTATACCATAATTTAATCTCCCCTCCTACTAAATTTAAACCCTTATACTTATCCTCTTGGGAGTCTGAGTTGAACATATCTCTCTCCAGTAGGGAATCAGAACAAGTACTAAGACACTCACACGGGTTCTCAAGATGTGTCCTGTTACAGGAGAATGCTTTTAAAGTCCTCTCCAGATGGTATAGAACCCCCGAGTCGCTCTATCATCTGGGCCTATCAGACTCTCCTCTTTGTTGGAGGTGTATGAGTTCAAAGGGCTCGTTATCACACATATTCTGGTCATGCCCAGCTATCACTAAATTCTGGAAAGATGTCTTCGACCGACTCCGCCAAATTGGTTTAATAACACACAACCTAACACCCCAAGAAATACTACTCTCGCTTCCCACGATGTCTTACAAGCCGAAAAAACATGACCTTCTTCCTCTTCTAATAGCCGCAGCCAAACACTTGATCTCCTTACATTGGAGACAAACGAACCCCCCTCATATTGATGAATGGACCAAAAAAGTCCAGGACATCTGTAGGATGGAGGAATTGTCCAGCTGGGATTCTCATTCACACGACAAATTCTTTCGGACATGGTTGCCATGGCAAATGTCGACTAGCTCTACTTCACTGTCTTCCACCAGATATTCTACTTAGCTATACAATTTTGTTCTCCAGAGATTCCACCATGTTTCATAACACTACACTGTGATGGACCCGGGCATCGCTCATTCACCTGGCTATTCTAGTATTAATTGATATTCTCACTAGCACTCTTTTACAGTTGGTCGAATTTACCTGACTATTTCTTGGTGTTTGAAGGTCTTATACCCGTCTTCCGCTGACAAATGTTTTGTTATTCAGGAATTTCTACTTGACCACTACATCCCTTCCAGTACATCCCAATACTCCTACCCCCCTCTCCTCCCTCCCCCTTTACGGTTTTGTCGTTCTCTGTTCTTATGTTAATGTATGTCCCCCTTTCGCCACCGGAATTTATGCAAATACCCAAAGCTACGGACTCCTCCGATGAACAATATACTCAATTTGATACATCTGTTTGGTAGAATTTATCCTATTCAGCAGTCTGTAACAGCATGTCTCAGATTCATGTATCATGCTTTTTCTGTTCATGTATTTTGAAAAATTTGAAAATTAAAAATTTAAAAAAAAAAAAAAAAAAGTGGATTGCAAACAGAGAAGGCCGTTCATTGAAAATCCAAAAACTAGGCAGGTGGAGGGGAATCACAGACAGGGAGGAGAAGACCCAGTGCACAGTCCGGCCCCTGTGCACCAAAATCTAATTAGCAGAAAACTTCAAATGGTGATGAAAGAAAAACGACAAAAGGATTTCTTCATCAAAGGTATCCTTGTAATCAGTGTTACAGCTCCATTACAGCCAAGTCATTACTTTATATTACAAAATTGTGCTAACATGTTCTCTTTAACCCCTTTCTACCATTGGACATACTATTACATTCATGTGACCTGGGCCCTAATTCCCATGAACGGAATAGTATGTCACATGTGATCAGGGGTGAGCACGGCCGATTATCACAGCTGACACCCGGCACTATGTGCCAGGAGTGGTCACGGACCGCTCTCGGCACTTTAACTCCTGAAACACTGCGATCAAGCAAGATCGCAGCATTCCGGTGGCATAGAGAAGCATCACGCAGGAAGGGGGCTCCCTGCGTGCTTCCCTAAGACCCTCAGAACAACAATGTGATGGAGTTGTTCCAAGGGTCTCCTCCGGTCTACTTCCTGCAGGTCACCGGATCCAAGATGGCCGCAGGGTCCTTCCGGGTCCTGCAGGGAGGTGACTTGTCAGTGACTACTTCGAGCAGGTGCTGAAAAGCCTTCTACACTGGCTGTCAGATCGCTGATCTGACACAGTGCCGAGCAAAGTGTCAGATCAGGAATATGACACTATATAATGATGTCCCACCCTGGGACACAGTAAAAAAAAGTAAAAAAAAAATTAGCATGTGTAAAAATATTTTTTTAAAAATTCCTAATAAAGAAAAAATATATTGTTCCAATAAATACATTTCTTTATGTAAATTAAAAAAAGAATAAAAGTACACATATTTAGTATTGCCGCATCCGTAACGACCCGACCTATAAAACTGTCCCACTAGTTAACCCCTTCAGTGAACACCGTAAAATAAAAACAACAAAGAGACAAAAAATAATGCTTTATCATCATACCGACGAAGAAAAAGTGGAATTACACGCGATCAATTAGACGGATATAAATAAACATGGCACCGCTGAAAACGTCATCTAGTCGCGCAAAAAAAAGCCACCACACAGCATCATTAGCAAAAAAATAAAAAAGTTATAACCCTCAGAATAAAGTGATGCAAAAATAATTATTTTTTAAATAAAATAGTTTTTATTGTATAAAAGCACCAAAATATAAAAAAATATAAATGAGGTAAAACATAAATTTTACTGACCCAAAGAATATAACTGCCTTATCAATTTTACCACACGCGGAAAGGTATAAACGCCCCACCCAACAGAAATTCATGAATTGCTGGTTTTTGTTCATTCTGCCTCACAAAAATCGGAATAAAAGGCGATCCAAATATGTCATGTGCCCGGAAATGGTACCAATAAAAATGTCAACTCAACACACAAAAAAGAAGACCTCACATGACTCTGTGGACCAAAATATCAATAAATTATAGGTCTCAAAATGTGGTGAAGCAAAAACTATTATTTGCAATTAAAAGCGTCTTTTAGTGTTGTGACAGCTGCCAAACATAAAAATTCGCTATAAAAACCCGCTATAAATAGTAAATCAAACCCCCTTTATCATCCCCTTAGTTAAGGAAAATAATAAAATTAGGGGTGTGTTGGGGTTAGGGTTGGAGTTAGAATTGGGGGGTTTCCACTGTTTAGGCACATCAGAAGCTCTCCAAACGCAACATGACATCCGATCTCAATTCCAGCCAATTATGCGTTGAAAAAGTTAAACGGTGCTCCTTACCTTCCAAGCTCTGCCATGCGCCCAAATGGTGGTCCCCCCCCACATATGTGGTATCAGCGTACTCAGGACAAATTGGACAACAACTTTTGAGGTCCATTTTCTCCTGCTACCCTCAGGAAAATACAAAACTGAGAGCTAAAATATCATTTTTGTGGAAAAAAAAGTTTTGTTTTTTTTCACGGCTCTGTGTTATAAACTTTAGTGAAACATTTGGGGGTTCAAAGTTCTCACAATACATCTAGATAAGTTGCTTGGGGGGTCTAGTTTCCAATATAGGGTCACTTATGGTGGTTTCTACTGTTTAGGTACTTTAGGGGCTCTACAGATGCAACGTGATGCCCGCAGACCATTCCATCAAAGTCTGCATTCCAAAACGGCGCTCGTTCTTTTCCGAGCTCTGCTATGCACCCAAACGGTGGTTTCCCCCACATATGTGGTATCAGCATACTCAGGACAAATTGCACAACAACGTTTGGGGTCCAATTTCTTCAGATACCCTTGGGAAAATTAAAAATTGTGGGCTAAAAGATCATTTTTGTGGGAAAAATTTATTTTTTAATTTTCACAGAACTACATTATAAACTTTAGTGAAACAATTGGGGGATCAAAGAGCACACCACTCATCTAGATAAGTTCCTTATGTGGTCTAGTTTCCAAAATTGGGTCACTTATGGGGGTTTCCACTGTTTAGGCACATCAGGGGTCTCCAAACTCGACGTGGCGTCTGATCTCAATTCCAGCCAATTCTACGTTGAAAAAGTCAAACGGTGCTCCTTCCCTTCTGAGCTCTGCCATGCGCCCAAACAGTGGTTTACCCCCACATATGGAGTATCAGCATACTCAGGACAAATTGCACAACAACTTTTTGGGCCCAATTTCTCATGTAACCCTTGGGAAATTTAAAAATTGGGGGCTCTAAATTATAAACTTCTGTGAAGCATTTGGGGGTTCAAAGTGCTCACCACACATCTAGATAAGCCAATCAATGAAGAGAAAAAAGTATTGCTGCACAGCCTGAATGTAACGTACTGGTAAGAACACAGTCACTTGTGGGTGTAGGGCTTCAGTAACTGGAGGTGCTCGCATACGAAAAAACAAACAATCCAGTATAAATATGAAAAAAGAAGAACTGCGGCAGCACTTACCAGATAGCGTAGATCAAACCTTTATTGAAGGTAAAAAATCCATCATGACGTGTTCACGGCTCGGGGGAGTGCGGACATAGTGGAAGTGAGCAGGGGAAGACAACAGCTGTTTCGCGCTCTACCAGCGCTTCTACAGGTCTAGCAAACTGGGAAGTGACGCCGGCTGAAGTAGGGGAGTCACAAATGGACCCTCCCACTCAAACCATGCACACCAGATCCAGTAATTGCCAGGTACACCTTTGTGAAAAGACAAACACATGACTACATCAATTACATCATGTTACAAAACACATTTACAATAAAAACAAACGTACAGAAGACACCTGGATAAAATTAGTACAACCAATAAGAGGACCAACTGATGAAAAATCATCTTTCCCTATAAAACAGTCTGAAACTAATCCAAAATAATTATAAGCATTACAAGGGATAAGGGATGTTTGTGCGCTTTAGAGAGCACCTTAGATCTATTCATACAGGTAAGGGGGTACCTCGGCTGATTGACCATGTTAGGGACACACATGATGGTAAGTCTGAGGTCCTCACTTTTGCGGGGATAGAGAGGGTTAAATTACCTGCTCGAGGTGGTGACCTCCATAGACTTCTCCTGAGACGTGAAGCATGGTGGATCCTACAGACACAAGCAGCAGGTGCTGCCGGGCTGAATGAAAGAACTGACCTGTCGGTGTTCTTATGATTGGTGCCGTATATTGCTACTTTGCTGGAAAAAGGTTTTTTTTTTGTTTTTTGTTTTTTCTGCTACCATATGCATAGTGTCTCTGCGCAGTATTTTCATAGAAGATTCGTTGAAATTAGGCTAGTCAGGAGGAAGGTTGTCCTTTGTATTCAGGTTCATTATTATCCCTTGTAATGCCAGTTTGCTAGACCTGTAGAAGCGCTGGTAGAGCGCGAAACAGCTGTTGTCTTCCCCTGCTCACTTCCACTATGTCCGCACTCCCCCGAGCCGTGAACACGTCATGATGGATTTTTTACCTTCAATAAAGGTTTGATCTACGCTATCTGGTGAGTGCTGCCGCAGTTCTTCTTTTTCCATATTTACACATCTAGATAAGTTCCTTAGGGGGTCTAATTTCCAAAATGATGTCACTTGTGGGGGGTTTCTGCTGTTCAGGCACATCAGGGCCTCTCCAAACGCGACATGGCATCCTATCTCAATTCCAGCCAATTTTCCATTAAAAAGTAAAATGTGCTCCTTCCCTTCCGAGCTCTGCCATGCGCCCAAACAGTGGTTTACCCCCACATATGGGGTATCAGCGTACTCAGGACAAATTGTACAACAGCTATTGGGGTCCAATTTCTTGTGTCACTCTTGAGAAAATACAAAATTGGGGTGAAAACATCATTTTTGTGAAAAAAATATGATTTTTTATTTTTACGGCTCTACATTATAAACTTCTGTGAAGCATTTGGGGGTTCAAAGTGCTCATCACACATCTACATAAGTTTCTTAGGGGGTCTACTTTCTAAAATGGTGTCACTTGTGGGGGGTTTCCACTGTTTAGGCACATCAGGGGCTCTCCAAACCTGACATGGCGTCCTATTTCAATTCCAGCCAATTTTGCATTGAAAAGTCAATTGTCGCTCCTTCCCTTCCGAGCTCGGCCATGCGCCCAAACAGTAGTTTACCCCCACATATGGGGTATCGGTGTACTCAAGACAAATTGTGCAACAACTTTTGGGATCCAATTGCTCTTGATACCTGTGGTAAAATAAAACAAATTGGATCTGAATTAATTTTTTTGTGAAAAAAAGTTAAATGTTCATTTTTTTTTTAAAACATTCCAAAAATTTCTGTGAAGCACCTGAAGGGTTAATAAACTTCATAAATGTGGTTTTGAGCAACTTCAGGGGTGCAGTTATTAGAATGGTGTCACTTTTGGATATTTTCTATCATATAGACCCCTCAAAGTGACTTCAAATGTGATGTGGTCCCTAAAAAAAATGGTGTTGTAAAATGAGAAATCGCTGGTCAAATTTTAAGCCTTATAACATCCTAACAAAAAAAATTTTGGTTCCAAAATTGTGCTGATGTAAAGTAGACATGTGGAAAATGTTACTTGTTATGTATTTTGTTCAGCATATCTCTGTGATTTAAGGACATGAAAATTCAAATTTGGAAAATTGCAAAATTTTCAAAATTTTCATCACATTTCCATTTTTTTTTACAAATAAGCGCAAGTAATATCAAATAAATTTTACCACTTTCATGAAGTACAATATGTCACGAGAAAACCGTGTCAGAATCACAGGGATCCATTAAAGCAGTGGTTCTCAACCTTTCTAATGCCGTGACCCCGTAATACAGTTCCTCATGTTGCGGTGACCCCCAACCCAAAAAATAATTTTGGTGGCTACTTTAAAACTGTAATTTTATTAGTTATGATTCGGAATGTAAATATCTGATATGCATTATGTATAGAGGTAATACAGAGATCACTGGTGACATTATACACAGGACCTCTATATAGTATACAGTGTATAGTGTCAGTGTATAGGTAACACTGACTCACCAGTGACGTCTCTAGGTGAAGTCCTTCATCTTTCATCCAGCACAGACCGCCATCATTCCTTCCAGCCAGGACTCGTTTCTGCAGGAATTAACACAGTTATCTATAGCTCCGCTTGCAGAACACATTACTTAATTTTTCACAACTTCTACATTACACCACATGAAGATAAAAAGGTGATATAGTGTCACTCTGCACAGTAACAGGACTGCCCCCCCATTTAAAACAGTATACTCAAAAAATAAAATAAATACATCACTGCAGTAATAATATCCCTTAATTATCCCCTATTATGCCTATGGTAACACTATTCCCCACCCTGGCCCCGTTTTTCTCATTCCTGGCTCCAGCCATATGTTCTCGCATCCTGCCCTCATGAATATCCATTCTACTCCATATGATCTCCCCATCCTGCCCCACCAGCCTCCATCGTATCCGTCCTGCCCCATGATCCAATCCTGCCCCGTGTCTCCAATCATGCCCCGTATCTACATTCTGCCCATGCCTCAAGTCCTGCCCCCCATGTGTCCAGCATATTACCCCCATGTTGTCCAGCAATCTGCCCCAGTGTGTCCAGCATATTACCCCCAGTGTCCAGCATTGCCCCAGTGTGTCCAGCATATTACCCCCAGTGTGTCCAGCAATCTGCCCCAGTGTCCAGCATTGCCCCAGTGTGTCCAGAAGTCTGCCCCAGGGTCTCCAGCATTGCCTCAATGTGTCCAGAAATCTGCCAAAGGGTCTCCAGTATTGCCCCAGTGTGTCCAGCAATCTGCCCCATAGTCTCCTGTATTGCCCCAGTGTGTCCAGCATTCTGCCACATGGTCTCCTGTATTGCCCCAGTGTGTCCAGCAATCTGCCCCATGGTCTCCAGTATTGCCCCAGTGTGTCCAGCATTCTGCCCCATGGTCTCCAGTATTGCCCCAGTGTGTCCAGCAATCTGCCCCATGGTCTCCTGTATTGCCCCAGTGTGTCCAGCATTCTGCCACATGGTCTCCTGCATTGCCCCAGTGTGTCCAGCAATCTGCCCCATGGTCTCCAGTATTGCCCCAGTGTGTCCAGCATTCTGCCCCATGGTCTCCAGTATTGCCCCAGTGTGTCCAGCAATCTGCCCCATAGTAGTCTCCTGTATTGCCCCAGTGTGTCCAGCAATCTGCCCCATGGTCTCCTGTATTGCCCCAGTGTGTCCAGCATTCTGCCCCATGGTCTCCAGTATTGCCCCAGTGTGTCCAGCAATCTGCCCCATAGTCTCCTGTATTGCCCCAGTGTGTCCAGCAATCTGCTCCATGGTCTCCTGTATTGCCCCAGTGTGTCCAGCATTCTGCCACATGGTCTCCTGTATTGCCCCAGTGTGTCCAGCAATCTGCCCCATGGTCTCCAGTATTGCCCCAGTGTGTCCAGCATTGCCCCCAGACAGTCAGACATAAAGAAAAAAAAAAAAAGAAAAATCCTCACCTCTCCCGTTCCTAGCGCAGGTCCGGTGCAGCCAGTCAGCGTCTCTCCGGCTCTGCGACGCTCAGGACAGAGAGGCAGAGCGGCGCGCACAGTAGTGACGTCATCGCGCCCTCTGCTCTGAGACGTCGCAGAGTCAGAGGACGCTGCAGCTGCCGGCGCCGCAGGAACCAATAGAGGTGAGTATTAGAGCGGGGGCGGGGCCCGGGGGTGGGGGGAGCTGGCCCTGGTCGTGGCGGCGGACGGCGCCGCCCGAAGATTTAAAGGGGCGTCTTTTTTTTTTTTTTTCTTCTTCTCCCCCCTTCCTACGCCACTGGTGGCGACCCCTGTGTTTTGGTCGTTCGACCCCCCTCGGGGTCGCGACCCCCAGGTTGAGAACCGCTGCATTAAAGTGTTCCAGAGTCATAACCTCATAAAGGGACAGTGGTCAGAATTGTAAAGGGGTTAAGAAGAGTAAATACAATAGACAGAACAAATGGTGCCTTATATTAGGAATTATTAAATTATTAATTTACTTACCATGTCATCCTCCCCAATTTAGACTCAATTTGTTTCCTGATATCCATGCACCTATTTGTGCCCATGCATTAAATAAATATTTGTATAAATGACATGATGAATCCTAGAGATATTATGAGATTCTGATTACCTTGTTTGTTTTCCTAGGTATAGCAAGACCTTATGCCACGTTGTGTAGATAATATATTCCCTGTAATTGAAATGTATGTCACTGAACTGAGCAGAAAACAATAAGTAGACATATCAATCCTCCCGCTTTTTACTGTAATCATCAGAATAAAGTGCATTTGCCATGTTCCATGTATTTGTTTTCTCTATAGAAGGACCATAGCAGCATCAGCCCACAATCTTTCCAAAAACAAGACAGTGTACACACCCTGCCACATAAGATTAACTGTTTCAGTTCAACTCTTCTCACAGTTGTGTGTCCAGTCTAGAACTAGAGGCGCACACACACATAGGCTTGTGCTATGCATCAAAGTGCCACATCATCAGTGAGGTCATCCCACATACTGCACAGCCTATGCCTGGCTAAAGGAATGTAGTGCATAAACTCTAAGGCTAGAATTTCACCATGTCATATCAACGAAGGGGAGAACAAAGGGAATTTACTGATAAATGCAATTGAAAACTAACACATATTCTTTACATTCATATTACAAGATAAATTACATCATTGTTTTGTATCCTGTTAGCCAGTAAGCAGAAAAAATAAAAACTTGGAGTCCTCCCTGGTTGATGCCTTAACTGAAAATATGCTGACAAATAATAAGCAGTTGTGACTACTTATGTCTCTTCAATATCCTTTTAAACCCTTTTATGTATCAACTAGCTGAAGAGCCCGGCGTTGCCTGGGCATAGTAAATATCTGTGGCTAGTTATAGCACGTCACTTCTCTTATTTTCCCATCACTCCTCTCATTTTCCCAATCACATCTTTAATTTTCCCCCTCACATCTCTCATTTTCTCCCTCACACCTCTCATTTTCTCCCTCACTCCTCATTCCCGCCTAACACTTGTCATTTCGACCTCACATCTGTCATTTTCCGATCACTACACTATTTTCCCTCACTCCTCTCATTTTGCACTCACACCTTTTCATTTTCACCTCACACCTCTCATTTTCACCTCAGTATATACATGTTTGTCATCTCCCTTATATACAGTATACACCTGTATGTCATCTCCTGTATATAGTATATACCTGTATGTCATCTCCCCTGTATATAGTATATACCTGCTGTGTGTCATCTCCCCTGTATATAGTATATACCTGTATGTCATCTCCTCCTATATATAGTAAATACCTGTATGTCATCTCCTCCTATATATAGTATATACCTGTATGTCCTCTCCTCCTATATATAGTATATACCTGTATGTCATCTCCTCCTGTATATAGCATATACCTGTGTGTCATCTCCCCTGTATATAGTATATATCTGTGTGTCATCTCCTCCTGTATATAGTATATACCTGTATGTCATCTAATATATAAAGCTGAATGTGTGTGTGTGTGTGTGTGTGTGTATGTATGTCTGGGATTGGCATCTGCAGCGTCGCAGCTACAGCTACAAAATTTTGCACAGTCACACGTCTGGACCCTGAGAGCGTCATAGGCTATGTTGTGAGGCAAAATTTTAACCCCGCGCTTTCCAATTCACCAAACAATTTTGCCCCTATCTACATAATGGGGAAAATAGTGAAAGGAAAAGTGTTGGAGGCGTCGCAGCTACAGCCACAAAATTTTGCACAGTCACACATCTGGACCCCGAGAGCGTCATAGCCTATGTTGTGAGGTGAAATTTTAACCCCACGCTTTCCAATTCACCAAACAATTTTGCCCCTATCTACATAATGGGGAAAAAGTGAAAGGAAAAGTGTTGGAGGCGTCGCAGCTACAGCCACAAAATTTTGCACAGTCACACGTCTGGACCCCGAGAGCGTCATAGGCTATGTTGTGAGGTGAAATTTTAACCCCGCGCTTTCCAATTCACCAAACAATTTTGCCCCTATCTACATAATGGGGAAAAGTGAAAGGAAAAGTGTTGGAGGCAAATTGACAGCTGCCAGATGTGAACAAGGGGGACTTAAAGAGTGAGAGCAATGGCGCCAAATGGTATATACCGTACAGTTGCTAAGGTGGGGCCCCGACATGGGATACTCACCACACACGGGGATATGAACACACACACAAAATGTGCTTGAACACATATCACCCTCAGCACACATTTCACCACACATACACCAACCTCGCCACATAAAAGTCAAAACACAAAAGTCGCCACTCAAAACTCACCACGCGCAGAACTCGCCACATGCAAAAACTAGGCTCTTGCAAAACTCGCCACAAGTGCAAAATTCTCCTCATGAAAAACTCGCCACACGCAAAACTTGCACACGCGGAAAAATTGCCACATGCACAAAAGTTGCAACACATGCAAAAGTTGCCTCACACAAAACTTGCACATACTCAAAAGGCACCACACATAATACTCGCAACGCGCAAAACTCGCCATGCGCAAAACTTGCTGCACACAACTTGCTACACTAACCTGTCACATGCAACTCGACACACAAAAAGTTGCTACACGTATGTTGCTACACAAAACTCATCTCATAAAAGTCGCTACATACATGTCGCCACACACAACTCAACACACACAACTTGACAAACGAAACTCGCCGTAAAACACACACAAGTCTGGTATTATCCTTCAAAAATAAAAATCTGATTAATAAGCAGACAAACTACAACAATTGCACCATATAGGAAATACGGCAGCTGTCAGTCACATGACCTGTCTATTATGTGTATGTGTGAGCTAATATATACTGCCAGGGGGAGGGCTTCCTGTTGGCTGGGGATTTATCAGGCTGCCAATATAGCTTACAAATACTGAGGTAAAAATACTGAGCAAATAACGTGTGAACGAGGTCTAATACAGGAGGAGATGACACACAGGTATATACTATATACAGGGGAGATGACACACAGGTATATACTATATAGAGGAGGAGATGACATATAGGTACATATATATACAGGAGGAGATGACATACAGGTATATACTATACACAGGAGGAGATGACATACAGGTATATGCTATATATAGAAGATGACATGCAGGTATATACTATATGCAGGAGGAGATGACACTCAGATATATACTATATACAGGGGAGATGACACACAGGTATATACTATATACAGGAGGAGATGACATACAGGTATATGCTATATATAGAAGATGACATGCAGGTATATACTATATGCAGGAGTTGATGACACTCAGATACATACTATATACAGGGGAGATGACACACAGGTATATACTATATACAGGAGGAGATGACATACAGGTATATACTATATATAGAAGGAGATGACATTCAGGTATATACTATATATAGGGGAGATGAAACACAGCAGGTATATACTATATACAGGGGAGATGACATACAGGTATATACTATATACAGGAGATGACATACAGATGTATACTATATATAAGGGAGATGACAAACCTGTATATACTGACGTGATGAGGTGAAAATGAGAGGTGTGAGGTGAAAATGAAAAGGTGTGAGTGCAAAATGAGAGGAGTGAGGAAAAATAGTGGAGTGATCAAAAAATGACAGATGTGAGGTTGAAATGACAAGTGTTAGGGGGGAATGAGAGGAGTGAGGGAGAAAATGAGAGGTGTGAGGGAGAAAATGAGAGATGTGAGGGGGAAAATGAAAGATGTGATTGGGAAAATGAGAGGCGTGATGGGAAAATAAGAGAAGCGAGGTGCTTTAACTAACCACAGATATTTACTATGCCCAGGCAACGCCGGGCTCTGCAGCTAGTCTACTATATAAAGCTGAATGTGTGTATGTGTGTGTGTGTATGTGTGTGTGTGTGTATGTCCAGGATTGGCATCTGCACCGTCGCAGCTACAGCCACAAAATTTTGCACAGTCACACGTCTGGACCCCGAGAGCGTCATAGGCTATGTTGTGAGGCGAAATTTTAACCCGCGCGTTCCAATTCACCAAACAATTTTGCCCTATCTACATAATGGGGAAAAAAGTGAAAGGAAAAGTGTTGGAAGCGTCGCAGCTACAGCAACAAAATTTTGCACAGTCACACGTCTGGACCCTGAGAGCGTCATATGCTACGTTGTGAGGTGAAATTTTAACCCTGCGCTTTCCAATTCACCAAACAATTTTGCCCCTATCTACATAATGGGGAAAAAGTGAAATGAAAAGTGTTGGAGGCGTCGCAGCTACAGCCACAAAATTTTGCACAGTCACACGTCTGGACCCTGAGAGCGTCATAGGCTATGTTGTGAGGTGAAATTTTAACTCTGCGCTTTCCAATTCACCAAACTATTTTTCCCCTATCTACATAATGGGGAAAAGTGAAAGGAAAAGTGTTGGAGGCAATTTGACAGCTGCCAGATGTGAACAAGGGGGACTTAAAGAGTGAGAGCGATGGCGCCAAAGAGTATATACCGTACAGTTGCTAAGGTGGGACCCCGACATGGGATACTCACCACACACGGGGATATGAACACACACACAAAATGCGCCACACACTACCACGTGCTTCAACACATATACCACCCTCAGCACACATTTCACCACACATACACCAACCTCGCCACATAAAAGTCGAAACACAAAAGTCGCCGCTCAAAACTCACCACGCGCAAAACTCGCCACATGCAAAAACTAGGCTCACGCACAAAATTTGCAACACATGCAAAATTGCCTCACACAAAACTTGCACATACTCAAAAGGCACCAGACATAAAACGCACCACGCGCAAAACTCGTCATGCGCAAAACTTGCTGCACACAACTTGCTACACTAACCTGTCACATGCATCTCGACACACAAAAAGTTGCTATACACATGTTGCCACACAAAACTCATCTCACAAAAGTCGCTACATGCATGTCGCCACACACAACTCAACACACACAACTTGACAAACGAAACTCGCCCTAAAACACACACAAGTCTGGTATTAGCCTTCAAAAATAAAAATCTGATTAATAAGCAGACAAACTACAAGAGCAACAAATGTACCATATAGGAAATACGGCAGCTGTCAGTCACATGACCTGTCTATTATGTGTATGTGTGAGCTAATATATACTGCCAGGGGGAGGGCTTCCTGTTGGCTGGGGATTTATCAGGCTGCCAATTTATCTTACAAATACTGAGGTAAAAATACTGAGCAAATAACGTGTTAACGCGGTCTAATACAGGAGATCACACAGGTATATACTATATACAGGGGAGATGACACACAGATATATACTATATACAGGAGAGATGACACACAGGTATATACTATATAAAGGAGGAGATGACACACAGGTATATACTATATACAGGAGCAGATTACCTACAGGTATATACTATATACAGGAGGAGATGACATACAGGTATATGCTATATATAGAAGATGACATACAGGTATATACTATATACAGGAGGAGATGACACACAGATATATACTATATACAGGGGAGATGACACACAGGTATATACTATATACAGGAGGAGATGACATACAGGTATATACTATATATAGAAGGAGATGACATACAGGTATATACTATATATAGGAGGAGATGACATACAGGTATATACTATATATAGGAGGAGATGACATACAGGTATATACTATATATAGGAGGAGATGACATACAGGTATATACTATATACAGGGGAGATGACACACAGCAGGTATATACTATATACAGGGGAGATGACATACAGGTATATACTATATACAGGAGATGACATACAGGTGTATACTATATATAAGGGAGATGACAAACATGTATATACTGAGGTGAAAATGAGAGGTGTGAGGTGAAAATGAAAAGGTGTGAGTGCAAAATGAGAGGAGTGAGGGAAAATAGTGTAGTGATCGGAAAATGACAGATGTGAGGTCGAAATGACAAGTGTTAGGCGGGAATGAGGAGTGAGGGAGAAAATGAGAGGTGTGAGGGAGAAAATGAGAGATGTGAGGGGGAAAATTAAAGATGTGATTGGGAAAATGAGAGGCGTGATGGGAAAATAAGAGAAGTGACGTGCTATAACTAACAACAGATATTTACTATGCCCAGGCAACGCCGGGCTCTTCAGATAGTCTTCTATATATATAGCATATACCTGTATGTCATCTCCTCCTGTATATAGTATATACATGTAGGTAATCTGCTCCTGTATATAGTATATACCTGTGTGTCATCTCCTCCTGTATATAGTATATACCTGTATGTCATCTCCTCCTGTATATAGTATGTACCTGTATGTCATCTCCTCCTCTATATAGGATATACCTGTGTGTCATCTCTCCTGTATATAGTATATATCTGTGTGTCATCTCCCCTGTATATAGTATATACCTGTGCGATCTCCTGTATTAGACCTCGTTAACACGTTATTTGCTCAGTATTTTTACCTCAGTATTTGTAAGATAAATTGGCAGACTGATAAATCCCCAGCCAACAGGAAGCCCTCCCCCTGGCAGTATATATTAGCTCACACATACACATAATAGACAGGTCATGTGACTGACAGCTGCTGTATTTCCTATATGGTACATTTGTTGCTCATGTAGTTTGTCTGCTTATTAATCAGATTTTTATTTTTGAAGGCTAATACCAGACTTGTGTGTGTTTTAGGGCGAGTTTCGTCTGTCAAGTTGTGTGTGTTGAGTTGTGTGTGGCGACATGCATGTAGCGACTTTTGTGAGATGAGTTTTGTGTGGCAACATGCGTGTAGCAACTTTTTGTGTGTCGAGTTGCATGTGACAGGTTAGTGTAGCAAGTTGTGTGCAGCAAGTTTTGCGCATGGCGAGTTTTGCACGTGGTGAGTTTTATGTCTGGTGCCTTTTGAGTATGTGCAAGTTTTGTGTGAGGCAACTTTTGCATGTGTTGCAAATTTTGTGCATGTGGCAATTTTTCCGCGTGTGCAAGTTTTGCGTGTGGCGAGTTTTCCATGAGGTGAGTTTTGCACTTGTGGCGAGTTTTGCGTGAGCCTAGTTTTTGCATGTGGCGAGTTTTGCGCGTGGTGAGTTTTGAGCGGCGACTTTTGTGTTTCGACTTTTATGTGGCGAGGTTGGTGTATGTGTGGTGAAATGTGTGCTGAGGGTGGTATATGTGTTGAAGCACGTGGTAGTGTGTGGCGCATTTTGTGTGTGTGTTCATATCCCCATGTGTGGTGAGTATCTCATGTCGGGGCCCCACCTTAGCAACTGATCGGTATATATTCTTTGGCGCCATCGCTCTCATTCTTTAAGTCCCCCTTGTTCATATCTGGCAGCTGTCAATTTGCCTCCAACACTTTTCCTTTCACTTTTCCCCATTATGTAGATAGGGGAAAAATAGTTTGGTGAATTGGAAAGCGCGGGGTTAAAATTTCACCTCACAACATAGCCTATGACGCTCTCAGAGTCCAGACGTGTGACTGTGCAAAATTTTGTTTCTGTAGCTGTGACGCCTCCAACACTTTTCCTTTCACTTTTTTCCCCATTATGTAGATAGGGGCAAAATTGTTTGGTGAATTGGAAAGCGCGGGGTTAAAATTTCACCTCACAACATAGCCTATGATGCTCTTAGGGTCCAGACATGTGACTGTGCAAAATTTTGTTGCTGTAGCTGCGACGCTTCCAACACTTTTCCTTTCACTTTTTTCCCCATTATGTAGATAGGGGCAAAATTGTTTGGTGAATTGGAACGCGCGGGGTTAAAATTTCACCTCACAACGTAGCCTATGACGCTCTCAGGGTCCAGACGTGTGACTGTGCAAAATTTTTTGGCTGTAGCTGCGACGCCTCCAACACTTTTCATTTCACTTTTTCCCCATTATGTAGATAGGGGCAAAATTGTTTGGTGAATTGGAAAGCGCGGGGTTAAAATTTCACCTCACAACATAGCCTATGACGCTCTCGGGGTCCAGTCGTGTGACTGTGCAAAATTTTGTGGCTGTAGCTTCGACGCCTCCAACACTTTTCCTTTCACCTTTTTCCCCATTATGTAGATAGGGGCAAAATTGTTTGGTGAATTGGAAAGCGCGGGGTTAAAATTTCACCTCACAACATAGCCTATGACGCTCTCAGGGTCCAGACGTGTTACTGTGCAAAATTTTGTGGCTGTAGCTGCGACGCCTCCAACACTTTTCCTTTCACTTTTTTTCCCATTATGTAGATAGGGGCAAAATTGTTTGGTGAATTGGAACGCGCGGGGTTAAAATTTCGCCTCACAACGTAGCCTATGACGCTCTCGGGGTCCAGACGTGTGACTGCAAAATTTTGTGGCTGTAGCTGCGACGGTGCAGATGCCAATCCCGGACATACACACACACACACACACACACACACACACACACACACACACACACACACACACACACACACACACACACACACACACACACACACACACACACATACACACATTCAGCTTTATATAGTAGATATGTGACTTCAGATTTTGTGATAAACAATGCTTGATGAAGAGGCCTAAAGCTTGCAATTTTTATCACTTTCTTACATAAAAAAAGGTATCAACCACCAAAGATTCTCAATTTTTATTACTTTATATTCATCAATATTTCCTCTATATTATAGTTGAGTATACACCCATCTTCAGTTATAATCTCATAAACGGATCCTGATAGGTGCTACATGCTGACTGATCCGCACGTATCAGACACTGGCTGCATGATTTCAGCCATTTAACTTTAACTCTGACAGTGAAAGGGATCTGTACAATCTTTGCATTTGGCTTTCCTCTCTTTCAGGCCCCACCTGTAGAGTCCCCCATAGTTTTCAGAAACAGCTGAGGGAAAGCCGACAGCTGGGGTCTGATGTTAACATTCTGGGTACGGGGCCAATAGCCTTAAAAGCTCCCATGCTATTAATATCAGCTCACAGCTGTTTGCTTAGCCTTTACTGGTTATTATAGAGGAGACTCCACAAAAAATGATGTGGGGTCCCACTATATTCAATAACCAGCAAAGGCTAAACAGACAGCCAGGGCTTATATTCTCAGACCGGGAAGGGACCATGGATATTGGCCCTCATCAGCCCAAAAATAGCAGCCCGCAACCGCCCCAGAAAAGGCCCATCTATTAAATGTGCCAATTCTGGTGCTCTGCCCAGCTCTTCCCACTTGCTTTGGTGTAGAGGTAAGTGGGGTATTAAGTTTTTTGCTGATATTTGCTGTTTTCTGGTCACTCACATCAAGCTCAAGGGTTAGTAATGGAGAAGCGGCTATAAGATGCCCCCATTACTAACCCCATTGTCAGATTGTAACAAAGACCCAGCAAGAATAAAGTAATTTATTTTATATAAAAAACTTCACACCTTCTTTTACACATTTATTCACAAAAAATAAAAAAGCAGTTATACTCACCTCTCCGCCAATCAATGCCCATGTCTCCTGTAAATGATAAAAAGTAATAAAACACCATATTACTCATCTGTCTGCCAAAAATCCATTGATTTCCATGCCCCATGTAAAAGACAAAAAATAATAAATCACCATATCCCTTACCTGTCCGACAATAATAACCTGTCACCTGTCCGACAATAATTTATTGATACCAATGTTCCCTGTAAAAAAAAATAATAAAACACCATATTCATCCCCTATCAAACAATAATCCATTATTCATAATCACTATACATGGAAAGGCATCTGTCTCCGTCATTACTAACTCCATAGTCTTATTTTAATAAAAACACCGCAAGAATAAAGTTCTTTATTTGAAATAAAACTCCCCACCCTGTTTTACCCATTTATTTAAAAAAATAAAAAAACACCATATTCCTCACCTGTCCGATGAGAAGATAATCCCATGAAGAACTACAGCTCTGCTATTTGGGTGGTTTGTTGAGCAGTGGCATGATGGGACCGCTCAGCAAGCCAGGTAGAGCACACTGAGACAGGAGCGTGAGAACGCCCCTCCAATTTGTAGTGCTGACGTGAGAAAGGTCACCGCAGTTCATAGCTGATGAACCCCGGTCATCTCATTTCCGACACCGCTTGCTGCTTAAAAATTTTACCGTAATGTGAGCGGTGCTATAAGTGAAGTGACTGGGGTTCATTAGCTATGAACTCCGGTGACCTGTCTCACGTGTTTTGGCTGGTGTGGAGAGCAGTCGTAGCACTGATGTGACTGCTCTCCAAATCATCCCGATCATCGTGGGAGGATATTGCCATTAATGGATTATTGTCGGACAAGTGAAGAATATGGTGTATTATTATTTTTTCTCTTTTACAGGGACATGATCATTGATGGATTAATATTATACAGGTGAGGAATATGGTGTTTTATTATTTTTGTTTTTTTGACAGTGGGACATGGTCGTCAATGAGCAGAAAGGTGAGAATAACTTTGCTTTTTTATTTTAAAATAAAGGATGTTATTCTTGCTGTGTCTTTATTACAATCTGACAATGGGGTTAGTAATGGGGGTGTCTTATAGATGCCGTGGGCTGAATGTCAGCGGCCACAAACCAGATAAATTCAACCTCAAACTTATTGCCCCACTTGCCACCGCACCAGGGCAAGTGGGAAGAGCTGGGAAAAGCACCAGAATTAGCACATCTAATAGATGCATCTTTTCTGGGGTGGCTGCGGGCTGGTATTTTTAGGTTGGGGAGGGCAAATATCCATGACCCTTTCCCAGTCTGAGAATATAAGCCCCCAGCTGTCTGTTTTAGCTTGGTTGGTTGTCCAAAATGTGGGAGACCACACGCCTTTGTTTTACATTATTTATTTAAATATTTAAAAAAAATACGGTGTGAAGAGACACCTCTATTTTTGATAACCAGCCAATATAAATCTGACAGCTGAGGGTTGCAGCCCAAAGCTGTCAGCTTTACCTACGCTGGTTATCAAAAATAGAGGGGAACCCATGCCATTTTTTTAAGTGTATTTATTTATTGCACAGGCGCCAGCTGATGAATACTCTCATCAGCCTCGCCTGCTATCTCTGCTCTCAGCGAGAGCTGATGTAGGATGATGAGAGTAATGCTCTCATCAGCCGACGCCTGTGACCAGAAATAACCTTTTTTACTGCCGGTCACAGCTGTTGGCTCATATGCTGTCATCTGACAGCGTGGGAACCGCAGCACTGTGGCCGGTGATAATGATCTCACCACCGATCAGAGCCCGTGTTTCCCCCACTGTCACGGAAATGAGAGCATGGGAAACAATGAATGGTCTGGACCCCCATTCATCTGAATGGGGTCTGGCTTCGGGTTCGAGTTTGGGTACTGTTCTGGTACTTGAACTGAACTTTTTTTAAATGTTCGACCAAACCCAGCAGACCTGAACATTCACAGGTCCATCCATCTATACTGCTTTGCCTTTTTTTTTTACAGACATAATTGGGTGCAAGTTATAAAATATATTTCTGCCTTCATCCACAAAATACTAGATTCTAAACTATATCAAAGATTCGTGTTGGCGAAAGGGAAGTTCTGAAAAATATGAGTTTTAAATAGAATTGAACGAATTTGATCGGGTCCCTGGTTATTCGGCAAGCTATAGCGCTTGACGAATAAGCTGCATTCGGATACATGGAGCGTGCCAGCTTATTCGGCAAGCACTAGAGCTTGCCAAATAAGCAGGGACCTGATCAAATTTGCTCAACTCTAATTTTAAATACTTGGAGTGTTTTCCTCATTTTTCCATTAAATATTAGCAAAAGTAAAAATAAAATGCAATTAATAATCACATAAATCATTCTAGGTTGAAAACATTCTACCAAAAGATGCTAGATAATAGAGCTTTTCCCTGTGAGGCTACTTTCACACTTGCGTTTTCTGGTTTCTGTCGATGTGTAGTGAAATGACATATCGACGGACGTCATGAAAATAGTGAAAAACATGTGCGACGGATCCTGTGAAATGACGGATGCGTCTTTCGGAATAGTCAATGGAAAAATTTTCGGAATTCAGATGTCCGGGGATGAGAGAGAGAGAGAGAGAGAGAGAGAGAGACATATTTTCCCAGATTTTGCCTTCCGTCCATGCTCAGAAGGGAAAAACTGGATCCGTCACTGGATTCCTGTGTGTGACGGTCAGCGACGGATCCTGCATCCATAGGCTTCCATTGTAGCCGGCAGCGCAGGATGCGTCGCTGAACGATTTTCCGACGTGCTATTTTACGAAGGATCCAGTGCACGACGGATGAAACGGATGGCCATCCGTCACAATCCGTCGCTAATACAAGTCTATGGGAAAATGCAGGATCCTGCATTCTCAAAAATCGACGGATTGTGATGGATCTGAAAAGATGGAAATGTGAAAGAGGCCTAATTGACAGCTGTACAATTATAGCCTCTGTGAGGAAACATACTTTTTTTCTTTTTGAAAGCGTAACATCATAGCCCATTTATATTAGTTGAGGGTCACACCAGTTCAGAGCCCTCTTAACATTTACAAACCATTCAAAGAAAATATACACTATCTACAGTAGGACATTAAAGAGACTGTGCTATGCACAAATCCCTATTCCAAATCTAGGCTTTTTGAGATGACAAAGATCCCCATTGTGTTCCATACCAAGAATGTTAAACCAGTTTATGCTACAAGTTTCCACCACAAGTCACAGATTTTCAAACTTTGCATTTCAAATATGACTCCAATGCAATTAACTAGATAATTACTGACCCGGATAATTCTTGAGACTTTTAAAGTTTATTAGAGAGAGCTAGGTCAGGTATATTATTTTAACAAGTCTTTTGGATCAGTTTCAAGGCAAAGGGGGGTAAAGACCTGAGTCAGTGGATTATTTGACAGACATTGCAGGAATTTGTATAGTCACACATTACAGCAAATGAAGCAGAACTTAGCAGTTCTAAGCAGTGAAATTATTACACAGCTCTTTACAAGTACAGAAATGTCCTATCTGAAATAATGTGAGAAACCGGAGATGGAAATGAATAGAGTGATTTTCAGTTAATAAATGTAAATCAAGTCTAATGTCTTCTTTTTCCTTTTAAAACATAAAGGCAATTAACCAATTAGGCTCTTAATAACATTGCTGACTCTAGAAAGCCTATCGAATCCATTTCTTTCCAGCTGGCAGGTACACTTTGCAGAAGTCATCAGTATTTGCTAGTATGGTAATTGAGATCTGTGATGGTATGCAAAGTGGCTGCTTATTTATTTATTGCTTTTTTTATTTTATATGAATTTGCCAATCGTGGAACAATAAATGTTGTTAGGGGCCTATAATTTAAAACTGAGATATACCGAAGTTTTGTTTTTATTGGATCTGTATAAACCCAATAGGACAAAATCTCAGCATGTACCACTGCATGTCATATTTTGAGGTAACAGCAGAGCTCACTCGATATCTTCAGCTACTTTACAGCAATACCTGAATCAATTACCTCTATACTTGATAATAAATTTATTTATGCAGCGCAAACATATTCCACAGCACTTTACAATTAATACTTGTGTTGTGGTGTGTAGTAATGCAGCTAAGTCCATCCAAGGGTAAAGGTTGAGTTGCGTACAATACAGAGTGGCATTGACATGGGTTTCTGTGTCTGTACTGTTGTGATGATCAGTGTCACTTCCCCTCATTCTTTTTGTCAGGTGATATCTTTTGTAAAGACGGTTTCAGACAAGCACATCAAAATATAATTCCAATTTTTATTCCGAAAAAAAATTATTTTGCATCTGTATACTGTACCCTATGTCATCTTTATGTCTGATTTTGACTTCAGTATGGCATCTGTTTTATATGTCAAAGTTAAAAAATATTGCAAGGCCAAAAACAGTTCCCTAGAATATCAGTCTAAAGTTTGGATACATCTGCTCTTCTGTGTTCTTATTGGAATATGCATATTGTAGATTCAGGCTGAAGGCAGCTAAGCCTCAAAGGAGCATGTGGAGGAAAGGAGTAAAAAACCAATTCTGAATATATGTTACACCTCAGATTCCTCAAAGTACCCCCTTTTACTCTGGTAATAGCTTTAGACCCTATTGATTTTCTCTCAAGCAGCTTCATGAGGTAGTCACCTATAATAGCTTTACAACAGTCTTGAAGCAGTTCTCAGAGGTGCTAAGTGTTACAATCTTAGGTAGCGCACATGGCTTGCGGACCCCCTGTGCCACAGACAGGACTTACCCTGGAGGATCATGACTAAGCAGCTACCCTCGTGTTCGCTGGAGCCGCTAGTGGTAAGGTCAGATTTGTGCAGCAGGTAGTTTCCAGGTACCACTTACCACTCCAGGGTAATGTACAGCAGTAGCTGTTGACCCCAAAGGGCAGAGACGTTACTTCAGATTGTCAGACAAAGCAGGACAGCCACATGGGTCAAGTTTTCACTTTGGGGACAGGGTGGCCACTGGGACAGGTTCTCCCTGTGCAGACAGGACGGCCACAGGGACAAGACTGGGACCAGGGGACCTGGCAACATACAGTAGCATACACACCAGCCACCTAACACAGAACTATAGGGGTTGCTCTGGCACCTCTCCATAGGGCAAGGTGCCTTTTATACAAGATGTATCCCACCTTGCAGCTAAACTCACATTTATTTAAATGGCTTCTAGCAGTTGCTGAGAACATTTACTATGTGTGCACTGCCTTTGTAAAAAGGCAGCATGCCTCCAGGACACAGTGCGGTGTGCACAATTGAAGGAGGAGGAAAAGCAAGAGCACGCCGGGGACCGCGCCATGGCCCAAGGGCATAAGTAAGCTCTTGTACTTGAATGGATGGAACAGTGGACACCATGCAGGGGTGCTGGGTATAGCACTACACTGAGCACTTGTTGGCTGCTTTACCTTCACTCTGTGGTCCAACTGACCAAAACCATTTAAATTGGGTTGAGGTCGGGTGATTGTGGAGGCCTTTCCATCTGTTGTTTTGGGTCATTGTCCTGTGTAAATGCAAGTGATGTTCCAACTAGCTGCAAACCAGATGGGATGGCATGCCATTGCAGAATGCTGTGGTAGCCACGCAGGGTAAGTGTGCTTTGAAATTGGAATAAGGTGGTAATGAATTACCGCACACTCTTGATGAACATTTGCAAAAAGTTTATTTCACATATAGTGAGTAAGACATAGGCACTCATTTGGAAAAAGGTGCAGGAAATTTTACAACATGAAAGCTAGATAGTTTCGACCCTACCAGGGACTTATTCAAACTGCCGCTTTTGCAGTGTGCTCCCATCCTTCATCATGTGAAATTGGAATAAATCATCAAAAGTATCATCAGCAAAGCTCCCACACGCCATCACATTTGACACAGCATAGAAAGGGTCATTAACCTATTCAGCACCAAAGAATACTAATTACATTTAATTTGAAAACACAAACACATACTAAATGGAAGATATGCGATTCACAATACATAGTGACTTTCTAAACCCAGATCTCCCAGGAGGATGTGACCCCCCCCTTTCTATATGGGGCCTCAGGACCCTAGGGGACTGGTTTATCCAGATGGGCCAAATGAAAGCACAGTAGGAAGATATCAGCATTAACCTCTTATGCCGCTTTCCACATCTTCTCCGGACCATACCCCTTCCAATGTACTAGGTACTGTACAGAGTGGCAAACCATAAGGGAATGAATAATTTTCGCTAACTGAAATTATAAATTGCCATCAATAACAACTGGTGGTGGTAAAGGTGATGGTTCCACAGGCACAGCAAACTTTTTGCGCAAAGACATGTGGAGAATATTATGGATCTTGAAAATCGTAGGAAGCTTTAAATAAACAACTACATGGTTGATTACGGTGACCACCTTATAAAGACCAATAAACCTAAGACCTAATTTTCAAGAAGGGACTTTCGGTTTATTATTTTTGGTGGACAGCCATACTAAATAATTCCCCCCCAGGTCCGGACCTGACAATCGTTTCCTATCCTAGTGTAGCCTCACCCATCCCCTGCAGTCTGTGAGCCCTCGCGGGCAGGGTCCTCCCTCCTTCTGTACCTGTTAGTGCCTTGTTTTTTGCTCATGTTTATTATATTTGTCTATATGTGCTCCATTTTCACATGTAAGGAGCCATGGAATAAATGGCGCTATAAAAATGTGTTTGTATTTGTCACACATGATCTTTAAATTATTTGGAACCCCTTCCCACACAGATGATAGCGTGATAGTGAAAAAGTAAATTTTTCCTCCCTAGGAACCCCTGAAGGCTCATCTTTAGGGTACCGTCACACAGTGCAATTTTCATCGCTACGACGGTACGATCCGTGACGCTCCAGCGTCGTAACAATATCGCTCCAGCGTCGTAGACTGCTGTCACACTTTGCAATCTACGACGCTGGAGCGATAATTTCATGACGTATGTGCGATGTAGAAGCCGTTGGTTACTATGCGCACATCGTATACGATATATGTTACACCATGCAATCATGCCGCCACAGCGGGACACTAGACGACGAAAGAAAGTTTCAAACGATCTGCTACGACGTACGATTCTCAGCGGGGTCCCTGATCGCAGGAGCGTGTCAGACACTGCGATCTCGTAACTATATCGCTCGAACGTCACGAATCGTGCCGTCGTAGCGATCAAAATTGCACTGTGTGACGGTACCCTAAGGTTTTACTAAATTTACTAAATTTTTACTGAAGGTCCAGAATTGTGGATGGAAGCCATATGTGCCAAAAAAGTGGAGACTTACCAGTGGACTCCATGCAATGATTGTTTAAAACAAACTCAGCAAGTGGTAAAAAAGAAGACCAATCCTCCTGGTTATCTGACACAAAACAAACTTTGGTTTAGGCGTTTTAGTTTGTCCATTAGTTTGAGGATGAAACGCCAAAGGATAGATACATCCGTAAATGGGAACAAAATGCCCTTCAAAATTTACATACAAGTTAGGACCCCCGATCATCAAAGGGAACCCCGTGAAGCTTCACAATCTTAGTAGTGACAAACATCTGAGCCAGTGTCTTGGTGTTAGGGAGAGTAGGTAAAGCAATAAAGTGAAAGTATCCACCACAAGTAAGAAAACTGTTTTACAGAGGAAGATGGAAGATCTGTAATGAAATTTATGGATAAATGAGTCCACAGATGTTCAGGAATGGTTAATGGTAAAAGAGCCCCAGACACGTGAGTATGCGGGGTCTTGGAATGTGCACAGACATTACAGGAGAACACAAAGTCAACTAGATATTTGCACAACCTTGGCCTCCAAAAACAATGAGAAAGGAGGTCCAAATTTGCTTTACTACCTGCTTTACTACCTGAGTGACCAGTCAGAGCCGAGTTATGATGTGCCTCCAAAAGATTAAGACGCAGTTGTACAGGTACAAAAAGTTTCCCTGAAGGCATCCACCTGAGTCTTCAAAACCTCACCCTCAAGTTTAGAACACACTGCAGAGATGACCACTTATTTTTGTAAAATGGGGACAACATCATCAGTGCTCCCACCCACAGAGAAACTCTGAGACAAAGCATCCGCTTTGACGTTCTAATCCCAGGACTGTAAGTGACTACAAAATGAAACCTAGTGAATAGCAAAGACCATGTAGCTTGCCTCAGACTAAGAAGTTTAGCAGATTCCAAGTACATTAAGTTTTTGTGATTAGTGATGACTGTGACCAGGTGAACTGCCTTGTTCATAAAATTATGCCATCCCTCAAATGCAAACTTAATGGTCAAAATTTCCCTATTGCCTACATCAAAGTTTTTTTCGTCTGACGACAACTTTTTAGAGAAGAAGGCACATGGATGCCATCTACCAGGCAACGACCCTTGAGACAATACATCCCCAACTCTCACCTCCAAAGCATCAACATCGACAATAAAGGGTTGAGAAGCATCGGGTTGGATGAGTACTAGCGCAGTGGAAAAACATCTCTTCAAGTAAGAAAATGCCTGCAGAGTGCAGTTGGACCACCTCGAGAAGTCCGTATCTTTCTTAGTCATGTCAACGAGGGATTTGACAATAGACAAGAAGTTTTGGATACATTTCCGATAATAGTTTGCAAAGACCAAAAAACGTAATGCTTTAAAATTTTCTTGGAGGTTCCATTCCTGGGTCGCTCAGACCTTTTCAGGATCCATGTAGAAACCTGCACCTGACACTAGGAATCCTAAGAACTGAACCTTCTGTACGTCAAATACACACTTTTCCAACTTGGCATTCAGTTTATTATCCTGTAGAACCTGTAATACCTGCCTGACATGTACCTGATGAGACTTGAGATCGGACACATAGATTAAAATATCGTCAAGATACGCTACTACAAATTTACCCACGAGGTGACAGAAGATGTAATTAACGAAATGTTGGAACACGGCGGGAACATTAGTCAAACCAAAAGGCATACGATTTTCAGAATGCCCTTTTGGGGTGTTAAACACTGTCTTCGACTCATCCCCCTCCTTAATCCTAATAAGATTATAGGCATCACTAAGATCCAACTTGCAGAACCATTTTTCCCCAATAATCTGATTGAACAAATCAGGTATGAGTGGGAGGGGATATGAGTCCCGAATAGCAATCCAATTTAATTCACGAAAGTCTAAACAGCGACACAGGTCCCCATCTTTCTTCTTGACGAAGAAAGACCCCGCTGCTACAGGCAACGATGAGGGTCTAATATGTCCCTTGGCAAAGATATAGTCTTTCATGGCCTGTCTCTCAGGACCTGACAGATTGGTCTTTGGCAACCTTGAATCCGGAAGCAAGTTTACAGGACAATCATACACATGGTGGGGAGGCAGTTCTTGACACCCCTTTTCAGAACACATCCTCAAAATTAGAAAGAAAAGATGAAATATTTTTAGTCGAGACAGAAGAGATAACAGAATCCTTTACCTCAAACCAGAGCTGGATTCATATCTACACTGCTTAGCACTGTTGTATAATTATTTTCCATGCTGCTTCTTTTGTCTGTGTGCTAACTAAGAAATGTGCTTTGCTTTATATGGGAGACATTATAGCAGCTACTTTTATCCTACCAGCTCAAAGTCAAAAATACATTAAGAGAGCATGTAAAGTGAAAAGCTGTTGAAAATTAAGGATTAGAGATGAGGGAAGACTAAAATACTTGGGTGCTTGTTGTTTGAACTGAGCAAGTCCTAATAGTCAAATTCTCGTTTTGAGTAGCAAGTATAATGGGTGTCAATGGGAAAGCCGAACGTTTTTCTGACAGACCCTGCAAAGTTGTCTTGGGGGCAGTGAAAATGTTCAAATGAATGGTAAAAGTGCTGAATGGAAGGAGAACACAATGGGGAAGCATTTCTGACTCCCAAATTGCTGCTGAGAACAATGGTGTCACGCTTTTACTCCACTTTAAAAAAGTGACAAACATTCCAAACCGATGAGAAATTGTATTTTATAGGAAAAAAAAAAGGCTAAGAAACATTGTAATTCAAATAAACCAAAATTGATTTTTTATTAAAAAATAGGAAACTTCATACCCCGTATTGAAATAGATCAAATAAAACATAACTTGTAATGGTGACATTTAGAAAATAATTTTATATAGATAAAAATACTGACTCAGGCTATGGGCACATGTTGCGGATTTTGATGCATTTCCCCAGCATTTTTGGACGTGCGGAATTGCATCAGATCCGCAGTGTAGGGCACAACCAATGTTTGTCAATGTGAAATTGACATTTGTTGTGTACATGCTGTGGAAAAAAATGTGGAATCGCAGCTTTTTTTTCGCAGCATGTCAATTCCTTTGGCAGATCTGCAGCGTTTCTGCACCCATTGACTTCCATTGAGTCAGGGCAATCTGCAGCAAACCCGCAGATGTGTCCCTGTGTGTGTGTACATGTCTGTGTAAGCAGCCATTGTCTGATAGTACTACTGCTCCCATCCGGCAATGCATGCTCACAGTGACAGCATTGCGAGTGATGGGAAAGTAGTCCCATCAGACAATGGCTGTGTTCACTAGTAAAAAAAACATACAGAACATGCAACATATAACATACAGTACATAACATAGAGTGCATACTTACCAAACACCTAGTCTCCAAAGCCCTCGATTCTCCTGTAATAAAAATAACATAATAAACCAACCTATACTTACCTTTCTGCTGTAGTCTAGTTAATAATGAGCGTCCCACGATGATCTCCTGTGTAGAACAGTGACATCGGGCATTGTCAGTCTTCTACAGGGGCCCCGCGATGAACTGACAGCGGGGGTAATCCTTCGCGATGTATATTCCTCTGCCACTGCCGGAAGAGAGGTCACTTAAGTTCATTCTCTCACCGGCAACGCTGTGTGAGAAAATTCCCATGCAGCATTGCTGAAAAGCGAGCCTGAGCTCAAGTAGCCTCTTCAGCGATGCACTACAGGAGCCATTATCTCCTGTCAGTGCATCATGGGGGGCCTATAGAGCAGTGCCATCACCCGATGTCATTGTTCTATAGGGGAGTTCGTCGTGGGACACTCGTTATTAATTGGACTACGTCGGAACAGGCAGTAAACTGTTGGTTTATTATTTTTTATTTTTTGCAGGTGATCGATGGCTTTGGGGAATTAAGCGTGGTTGTAAGTATGGTAAAATTAAGAATATTAAAATACTTTTTTCTGGCTGTGTCTTTATTTAACTCTTTCACTACTATAGGATTTGTAAAGGATAGGTGTCTTACTGATGCCTCTCCATTACTAACTGGGCTTAATGGAACCTTACAATCAAAGGTGACATTCACCCCTTATTACCCCACATGCCACCGCTACAGGGCAGTTGGAAGAGAGAGGCTAAGTGCCGGAAATGGCACATCTTACAGATGCACCATTTCTGGGGCAGCTGGGAGCTGATGTTTGAAGCCGGGGGGCAATATCCATGGCCCCTTCCTAGGCTTTGAATATCTGCCCACAGCTGTCTGCATAGCTGTTATGTAGGCAATCCAGTGACACAGTGTGCCAGCAATCAGAGCACATACAGTGATCTGACAATAACCCAAAAAACAATAGAACGAGCTCTGAGACGTGGAATCTCTGTAGACCGCAATACCTGAACCTATCCTAAACACAACTAAAGGCAGCTGTGGATTGCGCCTGACACTACCTATGCAACTCGGCACAGCCTGAGGAGCTGACTAGCCTGAAGATAGAAAAACAAGCCTGACTTGCCTCAGAGAAATACCCCAAAGGAAAAGGCAGCCCCCCACATATAATGACTGTTAGCAAGATGAAAAGACAAACGTAGGGATGAAATAGATTCAGCAAAGTGAGGCCCGATATTCTAGATAGAGCGAGGATAGCAAAGAGAACTTTGCAGTCTACAAAAAACCCTAAAGCAAAAAACCACGCAAAGGGGGCAAAAAGACCCACCGTGCCGAACTAACAGCACGGCGGTACACCCTTTGCGTCTCAGAGCTTCCAGCAAAACGAATTAACAAGCTAGACAGAAAAAGTAGCAACAAAAGCAAAGAAGCACTTATCTAAGCAGAGCAGCAGGCCACAGGAAAGATCCAGAAGCTCAGATCCAACACTGGAACATAGACAAGGAGCAAGGAAGACAGAATCAGGTGGAGTTAAATAACAAAGCAGCCAACGAGCTCACCAGAACACCTGAGGGAGGAAGCTCAGAAGCTGCAGTACCACTTGTGACCACAGGAGTGAATTCAGCCACAGAATTCACAACAGTACCCCCCCCTTGAGGAGGGGTCACCGAACCCTCACCAGAGCCCCCAGGCCGACCAGGATGAGCCACATGAAAGGCACGAACAAGATCTGGAGCATGGACATCAGAGGCAAAAACCCAGGAATTATCTTCCTGAGCATAACCCTTCCATTTAACCAGATACTGGAGTTTCCGTCTAGAAACACGAGAATCCAAAATTTTCTCCACAATATACTCCAATTCCCCCTCCACCAAAACCGGGGCAGGAGGCTCAACAGATGGAACCATAGGTGCCACGTATCTCCGCAACAACGACCTATGGAATACATTATGTATGGAAAAGGAGTCTGGGAGGGTCAGACGAAAAGACACAGGATTGAGAATCTCAGAAATCCTATACGGACCAATAAAACGAGGTTTAAATTTAGGAGAGGAAACCTTCATAGGAATATGACGAGAAGATAACCAAACCAGATCCCCAACACGAAGTCGGGGACCCACACGGCGTCTGCGATTAGCGAAAAGTTGAGCCTTCTCCTGGGACAAGGTCAAATTGTCCACTACCTGAGTCCAGATCTGCTGCAACCTGTCCACCACAGAATCCACACCAGGAGAGTCCGAAGACTCAACCTGTCCTGAAGAGAAACGAGGATGGAACCCAGAATTGCAGAAAAATGGAGAGACCAAGGTAGCCGAGCTGGCTCGATTATTAAGGGCGAACTCAGCCAACGGCAAAAAGGACACCCAATCATCCTGGTCTGCAGAAACAAAACATCTCAGATATGTTTCCAAGGTCTGATTGGTTCGTTAGGTCTGGCCATTAGTCTGAGGATGGAAAGCCGAGGAAAAAGATAGGTCAATGCCCATCCTACCACAAAAGGCTCGCCAAAACCTTGAAACAAACTGGGAACCTCTGTCAGAAACAATATTCTCAGGAATGCCATGCAAACGAACCACATGCTGGAAGAACAAAGGCACCAAATTAGAGGAGGAAGGCAATTTAACCAAGGGCACCAGATGGACCATTTTAGAAAAGCGATCACAGACCACCCAAATGACTGACATCTTTTGAGAAACGGGAAGGTCAGAAATGAAATCCATCGAAATATGTGTCCAAGGCCTCTTTGGGACCGGCAAGGGCAAAAGCAACCCACTGGCACGTGAACAGCAGGGCTTAGCCCTAGCACAAATCCCACAGGACTGCACAAAAGTACGTACATCCCGTGACAGAGATGGCCACCAGAAGGATCTAGCCACTAACTCTCTGGTACCAAAGATTCCAGGATGACCAGCCAACACCGAACAATGAAGTTCAGAGATAACTTTACTAGTCCACCTATCAGGGACGAACAGTTTTTCCGCCGGACAACGATCAGGTTTATTCGCCTGAAATTTTTGCAACACTCGCCGCAAATCAGGGGAGATGGCAGACACAATGACTCCTTCCTTGAGGATACTCGCCGGCTCAGATGAACCCGGAGAGTCGGGCACAAAACTCCTAGACAGAGCATCCGCCTTCACATTTTTAGAGCCCGGAAGGTACGAAATCACAAAATCGGGCAAAAAATAACGACCAACGGGCCTGTCTAGGATTCAAGCGCTTGGCAGACTCGAGATAAGTAAGGTTCTTATGATCAGTCAATACCACCACGCGATGCTTAGCTCCTTCAAGCCAATGACGCCATTCCTCGAATGCCCACTTCATGGCCAGCAACTCTCGGTTGCCCACATCATAATTACGCTCAGCAGCCGAAAACTTCCTGGAAAAGAAAGCACATGGTTTCAACACTGAGCAACCAGAACTTCTCTGTGACAAAACCGCCCCTGCTCCAATCTCAGAAGCATCAACCTCAACCTGGAACGGAAGAGAAACATCTGGTTGACACAACACAGGGGCAGAACAAAAACGACGCTTCAACTCCTGAAAAGCTTCCACAGCAGTAGAAGACCAATTAACCAAATCAGCACCCTTCTTGGTCAAATCGGTCAATGGGTTGGCAATGCTAGAAAAATTACAGATGAAGCGACGATAAAAATTAGCAAAGCCCAGGAACTTTTGCAGACTTTTCAGAGATGTCGGCTGAGTCCAATCCTGGATGGCTTGGACCTTAACCGGATCCATCTCGATAGTAGAAGAGGAAAAGATGAACCCCAAAAATGAAACTTTCTGCACACCGAAGAGACACTTTGATCCCTTCACAAACAAAGAATTAGCACGCAGGACCTGGAAAACCATTCTGACCTGCTTCACATGAGAGTCCCAATCATCTGAGAAGATCAAAATAGTCATCCAACTAAACAATCAGGAATTCATCCAGATACTCACGTAAGATGTCATGCATAAAAGACTGAAACACAGATGGAGATTTGGCAAGTCCGAACGGCATCACTAGATACTCAAAATGACCCTCGGGCGTATTAAATGCAGTTTTCCATTCATCTCCTTGCCTGATTCTCACCAGATTATACGCACCACGAAGATCTATCTTAGTGAACCAACTAGCCCCCTTAATCCGAGCAAACAAGTCAGATAACAATGGCAAGGGATACTGAAATTTAACAGTGATTTTATTAAGAAGGCGGTAATCAATACACGGTCTCAGCGAACCATCCTTCTTGGCTACAAAAAAGAACCCTGCTCCCAGTGGTGATGACGATGGGCGAATATGTCCCTTCTCCAGGGATTCCTTCACATAACTGCGCATAGCGGCGTGTTCAGGCACGGATAAATTAAATAATCGACCTTTTGGGATTTTACTACCAGGAATCAAATTGATAGCACAATCACAATCCCTATGCGGAGGTAGAGCATCGGACTTGGGCTCTTCAAATACATCCTGATAATCAGACAAGAACTCTGGGACCTCAGAAGGAGTGGATGACGAAATAGACAAAAATGGAACATCACCATGTACCCCCTGACAACCCCAGCTGGATACCGACATAGAGTTCCAATCCAATACTGGATTATGGGTTTGCAGCCATGGCAACCCCAACACGACCACATCATGCAGATTATGTAGCACCAGAAAGCGAATAACTTCCTGATGTGCAGGAGCCATGCACATGGTCAGCTGGGTCCAGTACTGAGGTTTATTCTTGGCCAAAGGTGTAGCATCAATTCCTCTCAACGGAATAGGACACCGCAAAAGCTCCAAGAAAAACCCACAACGTTTAGCATAATCCAAATCCATCAGATTCAGGGCAGCGCCTGAATCCACAAACGCCATGACAGAATACGATGACAAAGAGCATATCAAGGTAATGGACAGAAGGAATTTGGATTGTACAGTACCAATGACGGCAGATCTATCGAACCGCTTAGTGCGCTTAGGACAATCAGAAATAGCATGAGTGGAATCACCACAGTAGAAACACAGACTAGGGTTGAGCGAAACGGGTCGAACATTTTCAAAAGTCGCCGACTTTTGACAAAGTCGGGTTTCATGAAACCCGATCCGACCCCTGTGCGGGGTCGGCCATGCGGTACGCGACTTTCGCGCCAAAGTCGCGTTTCAATGACGCGAAAAGCGCCATTTCTCAGCCAATGAAGGTAAACGCAGAGTGTGGGCAGCGTGATGACATAGGTCCTGGTCCCCACCATCTTAGAGAAGGGCTTTGCAGTGATTGGCTTGCTGTCCGCGGTGTCACAGGGGCTATAAAGGGGCGTTCCCGCCGACCGCCATGTTACTGCTGCTGATCTGAGCCTAGGGAGAGGTTGCTGCCGCTTCGTCAGAAGCAGGGATAGCGTTAGGCAGGGTCCATTAACCACCAAACCGCTTGTGCTGTAGCGATTTCCACTGCCCAACACCACCTTCGGTGTGCAGGGACAGTGGAAGCTACATTTTTTTTTTTCCCCTCAGCGCTGTAGCTCATTGGGCTGCCCTAGAAGGCTCCCTGATAGCTGCATTGCTGTGTGTACGCCGCTGTGCAAACCAACTGCTTTTTTCAAAGCACAAATCCTCTTGTTCCTTCCTTTCTGCACAGCTATCTTGTTTGTTTGTCCACACTTTTTATTTAATTTGTGCATCAGTCCACTCCTTATTGCTGCCTGCCATACCTGGCTGAGATTACTGCAGGGAGATAGTAATTGAAGGACAGTTCCTTTTTTTTTTTTTTTTTTGTGGGAGATTAAGATTGGCATTTCTGCTAGAGTGCCATCCCTGTCTGTGTCATCTCTCACTCAGTGGGCCCTAGAAAGCCTATTTTTTGTTTTATTTGTTTTCTAAATTCTCCCTGAAAAAATCATTTTATTTTATTTGGTTTCTAAATTATTCCTGAAAAAAATCATTTTTTTTGTATTTTTTTTTCTAAAGTCTCCCTGAAAAAAAAAAAAAATCAAATCAGTGGGAGATTAATATTGCCCTTTCTGCTTGTGTGCCAGTCTTGACTCCTGGGTGTGCCATCTCTCTCTCTCCAATTGTGGGCCATAGAAAGCCTATTAATTTTTTTGCTTGATTTGGGTTCCAAAATCTACCTGAAAAAATCACTAAATCAATCAGTGGGAGATAAATATTGGCCTCTGGGCTTGTGTGCCACTCCTGACTCCTGTGTGCGTCCTCTCTCACTCAGTGGGCCCTACAAAGCCTATTTTTTTTTTATTTGTTTTCTAAATTCTCCCTGAAACAATCATTTTATTTTATTTTGTTTCTAAATTCTTCCTGAAAAATTCATTTTTTTGTATTTTTTTTTCTAAAGTCTCCCTGAAAAAAAAAAAAAAAAATCAAATCAGTGGGAGATTAATATTGCCCTTTCTGCTTGTGTGCCAGTCTTGACTCCTGGGTGTGCCATCTCTCTCTCTCCAATTGTGGGCCATAGAAAGCCTATTAATTTTTTTGCTTTATTTGGGTTCCAAAATCTACCTGAAAAAATCACTAAATCAATCAGTGGGAGATAAATATTGGCCTCTGGGCTTGTGTGCCACTCCTGACTCCTGTGTGCGTCCTCTCTCACTCACTGGGCCCTAGAAAGGCTATTTTATGTTTTATTTGTTTTCTAAATTCTCCCTGAAAAAATCATTTCATTTTATTTGGTTTATAAATTCTTCCTTAAAAAAATCATTTTATTTTTTTTTTCTTCTAAAGTCTCCTTTTTAAAAAAAAAAACACAAATCAGTGGGAGATTAATATTTACATTTGCGCTTCAGTGACAGTCCTGCGTGTGTGGCATCTCTCTCATTTGTTGCCTCCAACAACAGAGTGTATAACATTGTGCCTGATTTTCGTTGTGGTCTCACCCACCTGTAAAGGGGTAGCTAAATCATACTGAAGTTATAGCTCACCGTGTAAGTTGTGTGACTGCAACAAATACCATTAGTTTGGTAACGTTTTTAAAACAATGAGGAAGTCTGGTGGAAGAGGTCGTGGCCGGGGGCGTTCATTGTCAGCTGGTAATGAGGGTAGTGGTAGTGGTGGAGCATCAGGTGGTCGTGGGAAAAAAATATTGCACCTAAGTCTGGAGCTGTGGAGCCAGGCTCGTCGTCTGGCTACACAAGGCCTCGAACGCTCCCTTTTCTGGGAGTAGGAAAACCGCTTTTAAAGCCGGAGCAGCAAGAGCAAGTTTTGGCTTATCTTGCTGACTCAGCCTCTAGCTCTTTTGCCTCCTCTCGTGAAACTGGTAAAAGTAAAAGCAGCGCGTCGTTAGTGGATGTTCACGGTCAGGGACAAGTCGCTTCCTTGTCCTCTTCAGCAAAAACAACAACAGAGAAGAATGCAGCAGGCGACACAACGGGTTACTCCATGGAGCTCTTTACACATACTGTCCCTGGCTTAGAAAGTGAAGCAGTTAACAGTCCATGCCCATTACAAGTTGAATCTGACATGGAGTGCACTGATGCACAGCCACAGCCAGACTACTATGCTGGTCCTTTGACTCAGACCACAACATTGCCCTCGCAGGGTGCTGATCAAGAATCAGACCCTGATGAGACTATGTTGCCCCATCACGAACGCTATACCACCGACCGACAAGGTGACACAGACGAAGTTGCACACGAGCTACAAGAAGAGGTAATAGATGACCCAGTTCTTGACCCCGATTGGCAGCCATTGGGGGAACAGGGTGCAGGCGGCAGCAGTTCTGAAGCGGAGGAGGAGGGGCCGCAGCAGGCATCAACATCGCAACAGGTTCCATCTGCCGGGCCCGTATCTTGCCCAAAACGCGTGGCAAAGTCAAAACCTGTTGGAGGACAGCGTGGCCATCCGGTTAAAGCTCAGTCTACAATGCCTGAAAAGGTATCCGATGCTAGAAAGAGTGCAGTCTGGCATTTTTTTAAACTACATCCAATTGATCAGCGCAAAGTCATCTGTCAAAAATGTTCAACTACCTTAAGCAGAGGGCAGAATCTGAAAAGTCTCAATACAAGTTGCATGCATAGACATTTAACCACCATGCATTTGCAAGCTTGGACTAACTACCAAACGTCCCTTAAGGTTGTAGCACCCTCGGCCAATGAAGCTAGTCATCAACGCAACATCCCTTCCGGCAGTGTAGGGCCACCATTTTCTGCACCACCTGCAGTATCTGTGCAGGTTTCTTTGCCAGGCCAAAGAAGTCAGGGTCAGGGAATCACCAGTTTCGTAGTAGGAAACACTGCATCTAGGGCACCGGCGGCAACAATACCATCTCCCACCGTCTCTCAGTCTGCCATGTCCACCGGCACCCCCGCTAGTTCCACGATCTCCAGCTCTCCAGTCCAGCTCACCCTACATGAGACTATGGTTAGAAAAAGGAAGTACTTAGCCTCGCATCCGCGTACACAGGGTTTGAACGCCCACATAGCTAGACTAATCTCGTTAGAGATGATGCCCTACCGGTTAGTTGAAAGCGAAGCTTTCAAAGCCCTGATGGACTACGCTGTACCACGCTACGAGCTACCCAGTCGACACTTTTTTTCCAGAAAAGCCATCCCAGCCCTCCACCAGCATGTTAAAGAGCGCATCGTCCATGCACTCAGGCAATCTGTGAGCACAAAGGTGCACCTGACAACAGATGCATGGACCAGTAGGCATGGCCAGGGACGTTACGTGTCCATCACGGCACACTGGGTAAATGTGGTGGATGCAGGGTCCACAGGGGACAGCAAGTTTGGGACAGTTCTGCCTAGCCCACGGTCTAGGAAACAGTTGGCTGTAGCCATTCGCACCCCCTCCTCCTCCTCCTCCTCGTCCTCCTGCAGAAGCGAGACCTCGTCCACAGACCGCAGTCGCACAACCACTCCATCCACAGCTGCCACTGTTGCACACCAGGTCTCCCATTATGGGGCAGCTACTGGCAAACGTCAGCAGGCTGTATTGGCTATGAAGTGTTTGGGCGACAACAGACACACCGCTGAAGTTCTGTCCGAGTTCTTGCAGAAAGAAACGCAGTCGTGGCTGGGCACTGTAGATCTTGAGGCAGGCAAGGTAGTGAGTGATAACGGAAGGAATTTCATGGCTGCCATCTCCATTTCCCAACTGAAACACATTCCTTGCCTGGCTCACACCTTAAACCTGGTGGTGCAGTGCTTCCTGAAAAGTTATCCGGGGTTATCCGACCTGCTCCTCAAAGTGCGTGGACTTTGCTCACATATCCGCCGTTCGCCCGTACACTCCAGCCGTATGCAGACCTATCAGCGTTTTTTGAACCTTCCCCAGCATCGCCTAATCATAGACGTTGCAACAAGGTGGAACTCAACACTGCACATGCTTCAGAGACTGTGTGAACAGAGGCGGGCTGTTATGTTTTTGTGGGAGGATACACATACACGGGCAGGCAGTAGGATGGCAGACATGGAGTTGTCAGGTGTGCAGTGGTCGAAGATTCAAGACATGTGTCAAGTCCTTCAGTGTTTTGAGGAATGCACACGGCTGGTTAGTGCAGACAACGCCATAATAAGCATGAGCATCCCCCTAATGCGTCTGCTGATGCAAAGTTTGACGCACATAAAGGATCAGGCGTCTGCAGCTGAGGAAGAGGAAAGCCTTGATGACAGTCAGCCATTGTCTGGCCAGGGCAGTGTACAGGACGAGGTAGCGGGCGAAGAGGAGGAGGAGGACGAGGAGGATGATGGGGATGATTATATTTTTAATGAGGAAGCTTTTCCGGGGCCAGTGGAAATTGTTGGCGCGGCAAGGCCGGGTTCTGGTTTTTGGAGGGACACAAGTGACGTGGATTTGCCTGAAACTGCCCCTCAACCAAGCACAACCACAGATTTGAGAACTGGAACTTTGGCCCACATGGCGGATTATGCCTTACGTATCCTCAAAAGGGACACACGCATAACAAAAATGATGAACGATGACGATTACTGGTTGGCCTGCCTCCTTGATCCTCGCTATAAAGGCAAATTGCAAAATATAATGCCACATGAGAACTTGGAACTAATATTAGCGACCAAACAATCAACTCTTGTTGACCGTTTGCTTCTGGCATTCCCTGCACACAGCGCCCGTGATCGTTCTAACACGAGCTGCAGGGGCCAGCAGACCAGAGGTGTTAGAGGGGCAGAAATCAGAAGTGGCGTTGGCCAGAGGGGTTTTCTGACCAGGTTGTGGAGTGATTTTGCTATGACCGCAGACAGGACAGGTACTGCAGCATCAATTCAAAGTGACAGGAGACAACATTTGTCCAGTATGGTTACTAACTATTTTTCATCCCTTATTGACGTTCTCCCTCAACCGTCATTCCCATTTGATTACTGGGCATCAAAATTAGACACCTGGCCAGAATTGGCAGAATATGCATTGCAGGAGCTTGCTTGCCCGGCAGCTAGTGTCCTATCAGAAAGAGTATTCAGTGCTGCAGGTTCAATACTAACAGAAAAAAGGACTCGTCTGGCTACCCAAAATGTAGATGATCTAGCCTTCATTAAAATGAACCACAACTGGATTTCGAAATCTTTTGCCCCACCTTGCCCGGCTGACACCTAGCTTTCCTATGTAAAGGTCTTGCCTGTGGACTATTCTGAACGACTTTTCCAATCTCGTAATTTGCAGCACCTGATTGTCCAGCATCCGACATGTTAACACCTCCCTAAATGGCCAAAGTCCCCACACGGGGCCGTGGTATCGCCACTTGGCGCCAGCACCCGTGAGAGTACTGTTTGTCTGAAGAGGTGGGTGTGCCCGTTTTTGGTCGACGGCACTGCCACTAGGTCCCTCATAGTACAACAAAGTGTCTGGCGGTGGTGGTGCGCACCCAACGTCAGACACACCGTTGTAATATGAGGGGCCCTGGGCCTGTACCGCCGGCCACAAGACAGTCCCCCCCCCCAGGTCAAACAGTGCTCTACCACTTGCAAAATTTTCTCTCACAGCTCCACCAATGTTTAGTCTATGCGCTGACATCCTTCAATGCCTGGCACTGTCAATACCATTGTATTGACATTTTTCTTATGTTAGGCCTTCGAAGCCTGTCTGCGGTCACTCCTTCCACTAGGCCTCCACTGACCTGTCTACTGCTGCCCGGGTTCCCATGGAACCAATTTTAAATTGCCTACAGCCAGCCCAATTTATTATGTTAGGGCTTCGAAGTCTGTCTGCGGTCCCTCCTTCCACTAGGCCTCCACTGACCTGTCTACTGCTGCCCGGGTTCCCCTGGAACCAATTTTAAATTGCCTACAGCCAGCCCAATTTATTATGTTAGGGCTTCGAAGCCTGTCTGCGGTCCCTCCTTCCACTAGGCCTCCACTGACCTGTCTACTGCTGCCCGGGTTCCCCTGGAACCAATTTTAAATTGCCTACAGCCAGCCCAATTTATTATGTTAGGGCTTCGAAGCCTGTCTGCGGTCCCTCCTTCCACTAGGCCTCCACTGACCTGTCTACTGCCGCCCGTGTTCCCCTGGAACCAATTGTAAATTGCCTACAGCCAGGCCAATTTATTATGTTAGGGCTTCGAAGCCTGTCTGCGGTCCCTCCTTCCACTAGGCCTCCACTGACCTGTCTACTGCTGCCCGGGTTCCCCTGGAACCAATTTTAAATTGCCTACAGCCAGCCCAATTTATTATGTTAGAGCTTCGAAGCCTGTCTACGGTCCCTCCTTCCACTAGGCCTCCACTGACCTGTCTACTGCCGCCCGTGTTCCCCTGGAACCAATTGTAAATTGCCTACAGCCAGGCCAATTTATTATGTTAGGGCTTCGAAGCCTGTCTGCGGTCCCTCCTTCCACTAGGCCTCCACTGACCTGTCTACTGCTGCCCGGGTTCCCCTGGAACCAATTTTAAATTGCCTACAGCCAGCCCAATTTATTATGTTAGGGCTTCGAAGCCTGTCTACGGTCCCTCCTTCCACTAGGCCTCCACTGACCTGTCTACTGCTGCCCGGGTTCCCCTGGAACCAATTTTAAATTGCCTACAGCCAGCCCAATTTATTATGTTAGGGCTTCGAAGCCTGTCTGCGGTCCCTCCTTCCACTAGGCCTCCACTGACCTGTCTACTGCTGCCCGTGTACCCCTTGAACCAACATCAGAAAATATAAAAATAAGTATTTTGCTTATAAAAAAGAAAATACTGGAGAGATATCAAATGCAGACATTTTAACATTAAAAACAAACACATACAACAAAAATCTGGTACAGTACTAAAAATGGCCACCAGCTACAATAACTTTCTCCTGCAAGTAGTTAACTGAAAGTTTTTTCAATTTAAAACACAGATATGGCATCCACCGAGTGTTGTCCTGTCGCGTCTTCTTTATATTATTGCCAAGAAGATGCAAAACAATGAAAATAATAAAATCATTATTTACCAAAAAAATAGAGTAAGTCAAAACCACATTGCAAATAAACATTCATTACAAATAAAGAAGCAGGGCGCGTCCGAGGGTGAGTATATACCTAATAAGAATATAATCACCCTTGGACGCGCCCTGCTTCTTTCCGACAGCCTTCCTTCCTAAGAATCAGCCCTTCCGTGGTGTAGAGAGAGGGTGTGTTACACTCCAAGGTGTTCCCCAGGTTGCCTTTCCTGAGCTTCGATCTTCATGCTCTCGTTTAGTAGTTGTCGGAAAGTAGGCTGCATTAGGCCTACAAAATGGGTATGGGGTGGAGAGAGATGGTGTGTTACACTCCAAGGTGTTCTCCAGGTTTCCTCGCCATTGCTTCGATCTTCCGACTCTCGTTTAGTAGTTGTAGAAAACTACACTGCATTAGGCCTACAAAATGGGTATCGGGTGGAGAGAGATGGTGTGTTACACTCCAAGGTGTTCCCCAGGTTGCCTTGCCATTGCTTCGGTCTTCCGACTCTCGTTTAGTAGTTGTAGAAACTACACTGCATTAGGCCTACAAAATGGGTATCGGGTGGAGAGAGATGGTGTGTTACACTCCAAGGTGTTCACCAGGTTGCCTTACCATTGCTTCGGTCTTCCGACTCTCGTTTAGTAGTTGTAGAAAACTACACAGCATTAGGCCTACAAAATGGGTATGGGGTGGAGAGAGATGGTGTGTTACACTCCAAGGTGTTCTCCAGGTTTCCTCGCCATTGCTTCGATCTTCCGACTCTCGTTTAGTAGTTGTAGAAAACTACACTGCATTAGGCCTACAAAATGGGTATCGGGTGGAGAGAGATGGTGTGTTACACTCCAAGGTGTTCCCCAGGTTGCCTTGCCATTGCTTCGGTCTTCCGACTCTCGTTTAGTAGTTGTAGAAAACTACACTGCATTAGGCCTACAAAATGGGTATCGGGTGGAGAGAGATGGTGTGTTACACTCCAAGGTGTTCCCCAGGTTGCCTTGCCATTGCTTTGGTCTTCCGACTCTCGTTTAGTAGTTGTAGAAAACTACACAGCATTAGGCCTACAAAATGGGTATGGGGTGGAGAGAGATGGTGTGTTACACTCCAAGGTGTTCTCCAGGTTTCCTCGCCATTGCTTCGATCTTCCGACTCTCGTTTAGTAGTTGTAGATAACTACACTGCATTAGGCCTACAAAATGGGTATCGGGTGGAGAGAAATGGTGTGTTACACTCCAAGGTGTTCCCCAGGTTGCCTTGCCATTGCTTCGGTCTTCTGACTCTCGTTTAGTAGGTGGAGAAAACTACACTGCATTAGGCCTACAAAATGGGTATCGGGTGGAGAGAGATGGTGTGTTACACTCCAAGGTGTTCCCCAGGTTGCCTTGCCATTGCTTCGGTCTTCCGACTCTCGTTTAGTAGGTGGAGAAAACTACACTGCATTAGGCCTACAAAATGGGTATCGGGTGGAGAGAGATGGTGTGTTACACTCCAAGGTCTTCCCCAGGTTGCCTTGCCATTGCTTCGGTCTTCCGACTCTCGTTTAGTAGTTGTAGAAAACTACACTGCATTAGGCCTACAAAATGGGTATGGGGTGGAGAGAGATGGTGTGTTCCACTCCAAGGTGTTCTCCAGGTTGCCTTTCCTGAGCTTCTATCTTCAGGCTCTCGTTAAATTGTGGTTAAATGGAACAACTGCATTTGGCGTACTAGTTGGTTTGGGGCCTACTAACAGTGTCTGCCGCTCCTTGCTGTTCTCCTGGTTTCCTGTCCTGAAATTCCATTTTCAGGCGCTCGTTAAGTAGTTGTTAATGTTAGACTGCATTTGGCCTACTAGTTGGGTTGGGGCCTACTATCGGTGTCTGCCACTCCTTGCTGTTCTCCTCCACTAAACAAAGCTGTGCCGCCTGTTTACTACGGTTGCCAATTTTGAACTGCATTTCGACTACTTACTGATTTGGGCCTACTCTCTGTGTCAGCCTCTCATTCCAGTTGTCCTCCACTGCAATGCCCCCTGGTTATTCCTGTGTTACCAATTTTGAACTGCATTTAGCCCACTTTATTATTTGGGCCTATATCTGTGTTTCCTCCTCATCCTGCCCATTGCCCAGCCAGTGATAGATGAGTCTGCTGGTACATTGACCCATAACGCAACATTCCCCGTGCACGCTACACAACAACATTGTGACCCTGCTGAAAGTCAGGTTGCTCTTCCCGCATACCATACCACCTTACACGGGGACAAAGAGGAAGGTGCAGATGAAAGTGCAGGTTCCTTCATCAGGTGGGGGGAGGAATACTAGTTGGCGACGTCACTGGCACAGGGCCTCTCATAGTACGCAAAAGTGTTGCTGCCGGTGGGAGGCGCCCCCGCCGTGCAAACACACCGCTGTACTTTGAGGGGCCCTGTGCCAGTGCCAATGCCAACGAGTGGGCTCCCCCTGCTTGCTCAGGTTCACAGCACTTGCAAAGTTGAAATACTTACCTCTCCCTGCTCCACTGCCGTGACGTGGTCCAGATTTCCTGGGCCCACTAATTACTTGAACCAGCCCTACCCACCACAACTTTAGCCAAATGACCCCCAATTTCAAATGCCTTCCAATTATTATAAGGTAAATTACGCTTGACAAGCTTCATTAAGAAGAATGGATGGTTTTGACATTAAAATGGGCACTCTAGGTGTTTTCCTGGCCCCCACTCACTGCCGACTATGCTGCCCCATTGACTTGCATTGGGTTTCGTGTTTCGGTCGATCCCGACTTTACGTCATAATCGGCCGATTTCACTCGACCCGACTTTTGAGATAGTCGGGTTTCGCGAAACCCGGCTCGACTCTAAAAAGGTCAAGGTCGCTCAACTCTAACACAGACCATTCAGACGTCTGTGTTCTTGCCGTTCAACTCTGGTCATAGTCCTATCGCACTGCATAGGCTCAGGTTTAATCTTAGACAATACCGCCAAATGGTGCACAGATTTACGCTCGCGCAAGCGTCGACCGATCTGAATGGCCAAAGACATAGACTCATTCAAACCAGTAGGCATAGGAAAACCCACCATGACATCCTTAAGAGCCTCAGAGAGACCCATTCTGAACAAAGCTGCAAGCGCAGATTCATTCCACAGAGTGAGTACTGACCACTTCCTAAATTTCTGACAATATACTTCTATATCATCCTGGCCCTGGCACAAAGCCAGCAAATTTTTCTCAGCCTGATCCACTGAATTAGGCTCATCGTAAAGTAATCCGAGCGCCAGGAAAAACGCATTGACATTACTCAATGCAGGGTCTCCTGGCGCAAGAGAAAATGCCCAGTCCTGAGGGTCGCCGTGCAAAAAAGAAATAATAATCAAAACCTGTTGAATAGGATTACCAGAAGAATGAGGTTTCAAGGCCAGAAATAGCTTACAATTATTTTTGAAATTAAGAAACTTAGTTCTATCACCAAAAAACAAATCAGGAATAGGAATTCTTGGTTCTAACATAGATTTCTGATCAATAGTATCTTGAATCCTTTGTACATTTGTAACGAGATTATCCATTGAAGAGCACAGACCCTGAATATCCATGTCCACACCTGTGTCCTGAAACACCCAAATGTCTAGGGGAAAAAAAAGACTGAACACAGAGCTGAGAAAAAAAAATGATGTCAGAACTTCTTTTTTCCATCTATTGAGAATCATTAGGTTGGCTCCTTGTACTGTTATGTAGGCAATCCAGTGACACAGTGTGCCAGCAATCAGAGCACATACAGTGATCTGACAATAACCCAAAAAACAATAGAACGAGCTCTGAGACGTGGAATCTCTGTAGACCGCAATACCTGAACCTATCCTAAACACAACTAAAGGCAGCTGTGGATTGCGCCTGACACTACCTATGCAACTCGGCACAGCCTGAGGAGCTGACTAGCCTGAAGATAGAAAAACAAGCCTGACTTGCCTCAGAGAAATACCCCAAAGGAAAAGGCAGCCCCCCACATATAATGACTGTTAGCAAGATGAAAAGACAAACGTAGGGATGAAATAGATTCAGCAAAGTGAGGCCCGATATTCTAGATAGAGCGAGGATAGCAAAGAGAACTTTGCAGTCTACAAAAAACCCTAAAGCAAAAAACCACGCAAAGGGGGCAAAAAGACCCACCGTGCCGAACTAACGGCACGGCGGTACACCCTTTGCGTCTCAGAGCTTCCAGCAAAACGAATTAACAAGCTAGACAGAAAAAGTAGCAACAAAAGCAAAGAAGCACTTATCTAAGCAGAGCAGCAGGCCACAGGAAAGATCCAGAAGCTCAGATCCAACACTGGAACATAGACAAGGAGCAAGGAAGACAGAATCAGATGGAGTTAAATAACAAAGCAGCCAACGAGCTCACCAGAACACCTGAGGGAGGAAGCTCAGAAGCTGCAGTACCACTTGTGACCACAGGAGTGAATTCAGCCACAGAATTCACAACACATAGCCTTTCTGGCTATTAATTATAGGGGTACCCCACGTCATTTTTTAGGGGGTCCAGTATTTTAATAGCCAGTAAAGGCTAAATTTACAGATGCAGGCTGATATTCATAGCCTGCGAAACTCCATGAGTATTAACCATTTCCCAGGCTAGAAACATTGGCCCCCAGCTGTCGGCTTTCCCTCTCTGGCACAGAAAATTGTGCAGGAGCCCATGCAATTTTTTTTTTCAAAATTTTTTAAATCAAACAGATATTGTGATTAAGGTCAGGGTCACACTTGCGAGAAACTCGCACGAGTCTTGCATCTCAATACCTGCTGCCAGCACTCGGGACCAGAGTGTGCGGCTGCATGTATTTCTATGCAGCTCAATGTTCAGGTCCCAGTGCCGGCGGCAGTGATGGGTATTGAGGTGCGAGACTTGTGCGAGTTTCACGCAAGTGTGACCCGGCCTAATGCAGATTTTGTGTGTGTGTCTTTATTTAACTCTTTATGTACCATTATATTATGTTTATGACTAAACATCGGTCTTGGTATTATCTATCTATCTATAGATATATCTATCTAATATCTATCTTTCTACAGATACAGATATATCTATAGATGGATAGATATGTATATCTATGGATAGATAGATAGATAGATAGATAGATAGATAGATAGATAGATAGATAGATAGATAGATAGATAGATGAAATTCAGAAAAAAGGCAGCATTCCATATCTTTGATGAAAAACACACAGGATTTATTCAACCCACATGTCTGGGCGACGTTTCGGCTCTGAATGAGCCTTTCAAAAATGGTGCGGAAAAATCCGCAACGTGTGCACATAGCCTAAATGTGGGAAGTGTAAATTTTCTAAACACATTCTGAGGGCCAATAACTTCTCTAGCACTAGTACGGGAAAGATCTATCAATGTAGGCATTTTTCCAACTGCAAGACGGTCAGGGTAGTGTATTTGTCCCAACGTACCTGTCCCACCGATTATATAGGAAAGGCTAAGCAAGAATTACGGAGGAGAGAGGGTGAGCACCTGGGAGATATTAATGCCCGGGATACCCTTATCTCGGATGCACATGGTGGGAACCTGGATTGTTTCCACTATAGGGCTATGGAAGTGGTTACACCACCAAAAAGGGGGGATTTGGGATCGTCTGATCCTACAAAAGGAGGCTAAATGGATCTATCATATGAGAAGTGTATCCCCGGATGCAATTTGGCTGTTTTATGTGAACACATAATATGCTAGATTTAATGATTGGAATAGGAAATAGCATTGAAACATCACATATATTTATAAAGCATTTGTGATATTAAATCCTAAAAGAGGTAAATGTGAATGCTTGAATATGTGTTCCTTATTCCCTAGTGGTTACGAAATGAAAAAAAGATGAGAATTAGAGGGCACGCATATATCAATTTTCCATTCATGGTGTAAATGTTAATAATTCTGCTTCTATATTGTTGTACAGAGGTGACCATTTATAACAAGAAACTGTGTAAAAGAATAAGAGTACGGCCAGGATCACACACAGCGAGATACGGCCGAGTCTCACAGGTTAAAACCAAGCTCTGGCACCGGCACTTCGGAGCGGAGTGTGCAGCCGCATAGCAATACATGGAGCAGCACGCTCCGCTCCGGAGTGCCGGTGCCAGAGCTTGTTTTTAACCTGCGAGACTCGGCCGTATCTCGCTGTAGTGTGATCCCGGCCTACTGCCTAAGCTAATGAGAATAGGGACTAATTAAACACAGATGATGAGGAGTTCAATTGGACTAGGAAGAGGTGGATCCTTTTCCTTGGAAGAAGAAAGGGGAAAAAAAAACTGTGAAGCCTGTACTTCTTTATAAGGCTATGTGCACATGTTGAGGATTTTGCTGCGGATCTGTAGCTGCTATGGAAACCGTCATCTGTAGTGCCCATGCTGCGGAAACGCTGCGGGTTACATTCCGCAGCAATGTCAATTCTTTGTGCGGATTCCGCTGCAGTTTACACCTGCTCCATAATAGGAATCCGCAGGAATAAAACCATAGGTGGAATCTGCACAAAATCCGCATAAAAACTGTGGTAAATCCGCAGGTAAAACGCAGTGCCTTTTACCTGTGGATTTCTAAAATCCGCTGTGGAAAAATCCGCAGAGCTCCGTTCTACGTGTGCACATACCCTTAGACATCCTACAGACATTCAGATGCAACTCCATGATTAAGGCTAGGTTCACATTGCGTTAAAAGCAGCCCGTTCAACACATGCGTTAATGGGCTGCTGTTAACGCAAGTGCCGATGTGTCATCGCGCTAGCGCAGATAGAGCTAGCAGATGCTCTATCTGCGCTAGCAGTTATGGACCCGGAAATGCTGCAGCCCGCATCCCAGGGTCCGTCACTCAATGACGGCACATCGCTAGCGCACGCCCATTGTGGGCGTGCGCTAGCGATGCATCTGACATTGGACTCAATGGCGGCATTAACGGACTGCGTTACACCGCGTTATGCCGCGGTGTAACGTAATCCGTCTAACGGACGCCAGTAACGTAATGTGAACCCAGGCTAAGACCCACCTGGGGTGAAACATGTTGGTTTCTATGCCTTTTTTAAAAATCATGAGTGTATCCAAACTGCCTGGCCTTTTTTGTTACCTGTTTTTAATATGAAGAAATAAATAGATGTTTTAAGAAACCTAGGATTTCTTGGGGTCATTTGTCCAAGGAGGCACTGGATGTCAACTATTTGATGTTTTTTGTGGACCCCAACATTTCTCCTCTATGATGTCGTTTGGATCGGTCACTCTGATTTTTCCTTTTTTTTCAATCCATGAGAGAAATCTACTATAGAGGCCCATTGAGCTGGATAGGTGTTGGCCTAAATCTAATTATATTTATTGTATCATAAAAATATCTATAGATTTATATTTTGGATAGAATTTTGAGATTTGTAAGTTGATGACCTCACCTCATGTTAATGGTACTATTTTTCCACATGAGCATGGAACAGTTATTAGGCTGCTTTAGCCCCACTTTCCTTGCATCTCATTTATATATGGAATCACCAAAAAGGATCTCCCAAAAGGAAAATAATCATTAAATAATGATTCGAGGGAGTGGAGAAATAAAACACTTACGGCACATGCACGTGGTGAATCGCAATTGTGTTCCAACAAGGTGGAAGGGAATGATTTGTAAGATGTGATAGGGTAAAATCGGCTCATGCGTGGGATAGTCCGCTCATGCGCAATATGAACCTCATTTGTGTTTCATCAATGCAGGAATTAGACCTTGGTATGGTCTGCACATGCGCGAGATAAACCGTATCTGCATCTCATGTATGCAGGAAGTAGATCCCGGCATCACCCTGAAGCGCCCTGGTAGATGGCTCAAATGGAGGGGCAGAGGTGTGGTTTGAATATGGCAGATACCGGCTCTGTGGCGCATGTGAATGGGCATTATTCCCACGCTGTCTCAGACCCATATTTTGGCTACTGTAAGATAAGTCCTGTGTCTCTTTTCTATATGGACATGGCCAGTATGTTCTCCTGATGAACCGCATGATGGGGAAACGCATTGAGTACATGTATACTGGACTTAATATATTTGGGATGGAAACTGGGAAACCCTGATGAACCATAGCAATTGATCAGATTGGGGAATAGGTGCAAGAATAATGTGTTATCTGGTTACTTATAAGCACTAAAGGACTTTTTGAGATGTGGAATATGAGGACATCTCCCTACCAGTGTTGAATGTTCGAATCCCAATACTTTATCTGAAATATCTACCATTTTGGGGATTATGTGCAATTTAGAATTATATTTGCATATACTTACTCAATTTCTCTGGTAGGGCATACTTATGTTATTTCGTTATGTTTCAACCTGGGAATATATATCAAATTATTTGTATTTCTCTGATATTGTATCCCCTTCAGTATATACGCTTTTGGGTTATTGTTAGGGTTATCTCTTTTGATATAACTTAGGTGCCAAGAGCTATGTCAATAGTAGGGTACTACGTGGATCTGATTAAAAGGGGATATGTATAGTTATATCCAAGATATGATATAACCTCTATGAGATCAACTACCTGCGTGTATATTAATAAATCTCACAAACCATTTGCCTAAAAAAGGGGCTCTCTGTTCTGATATAGTGCACGTACCATATGATACATCAGAAATAGGGTACTTTGTTGACCTGATTATAAACATATGGTAGCTTACCGTTGACTCCTTTGCACCCTATACTTTTAGGGTTGGCTTAGGGAAAGGAAGGGATAGCCACTGACGAGCGGGGGCGCCACTGTGCAGGTCTAGGGTGACAACCTCTGCAGGTAGGTAGGGAGATAGTAGAGTTATACTAGGGTGATTCCCCCCCCCCCTTTCTAATTGTTTACAAACAAACTATCTTCTTATGTGTCCTTGTGAGTCAGTATTGTCTTTATCTATATAAAATTATTTTCTAAATATCACCATTAAAAGTTATGTTTTATTTGATCTATTTGAATACTGGTTAAGCAATTCGGTGATTAGCTTTATTTTTTTATACCTCCTATCTCAAATACGGTGATTTATAAATAGGAAATTTCAGTTTACTTTATGAAGGAAGCAAGCAAAAATAATGGACTCCGATACACCCTGTATTAGACATAAAGGAGGCCTCATACACATTCTGTTCAGATTGTCATGTATTGGTGCTCCTAGACTCATAAAGGCTATGCACGTTTGAGGGTTAGTGTATATACCAAGAAAATGTACTCCAGAATAGAGATGAGCGAACTTGTTCGGAAAACGTTTGCCAATCCCAAATTCGGCACGAATGTTGCACATTCTGATTCGGATTCCTGAGCTTTTTCCTGAAAAATCGGCAAAAGTCTGCCAAAGTTTGGTAAATGATCAAGTTCACTAAGGGCACTTTCAAACGTCAGTGTTTCTGGTGGCAGTATGGGCTGTAAAACGTCCTGCACACCTCCACAGTGATGACACTTTGATAACATCTGTGTGTCATCAGTGTGACACATACCGGCACCTGAGAATCAGCAGTACTGTTCGCGCTGTTCCCCTGCGCCAGGTGCTGAAGTTAAGACAGCTCCTATCACTATCCCCTGCTTGGGCTGCGATCAATGCTAGCAGGGGACAATGTTGAGAGTTGTATTCAACTGTTAACAGCCAAAGCAGATGGTGGTTGATAGGAATATTCATAAGCCGCTGCCTGCTCTATAAATAAATAAATTTAAAAAATGACCTGGGTTCCCCAGTATTTTTGAAAACCAGGCAAGTAAAACTGACAGCTGCAGGCTGTAAACCCCAGCTATCAGCTTCAACAAGGCTGGTTATCAAGAATAGAGGGGTCCCACATCATATGTTTTAATAATTTGAATAAATAATTTTAAAAAATAGCATGCGTTCCACCTAATTTTTGACAACCAGCCAAGCTAAAGCAGACAGCTGGGGATTGGTATTCTCTGTCTGGTAAGGGGCCATCAATATTGGCTCCCTCCAGCTTAAAAATAGCAACTCACAGCCCTGTGGTGGTGGCAAGTGGGGTTCATATTGTGGGGTTGATGTTAACTTTATATTGTTTGGTGACATCAAGTCCACGCCTATCCATTACTAATCCTACTGTATTGTTATATTGTCAATAAACTCATACCCAGAATAAAGTCCTTTATTTGAAAGAATGACACAGACTCCTTTAATAAAGTTAAATGTAACCATACACATGTTATCGCACAGTTCACAGAAGCCATGGTCTCCTGTAACAGAATTAAAATAATAAACAACAATGTTCCTCTTCTGTCCACCGAGAAGATAATAATCTTTATACTATGATACGTCTAGCTCTGCTACATCTAGATGGCAGGCTGCAGTGTTGCATGATGCTGCTCAGTGTCTCATGGTGAAATCCTATGACCTGACTGATGTCACGCGAGTGTGAGAAATTCTCATGCTCACAGTCCCATCAGAAAGGTCCTGGGAGTTCACAACCAATGAACTTAGTTTAACTCACTAATGCCAGCGTAAGCGCCATAGAAGAAGTTTTAACTGTGCTCATGCTGGCATCAGTATGTGGACTGAGTTCAGTGGCTGCGAACTCCCAGGACCATTCTGACGGCATCACGCATGTGAGAACTTTATCACGCTCGAAGGGACATCAGTCAGCTCATAGGAGTTCACCATGAGACACTGAGCAGCGCTAGCACACGCTGCTCAGTGTTTCTGCTGGATGGCAGGGTGTATAGTCGCATCATGCAACAATGTAACCTGACATGTAGATGTAGCAAAGCTAGACTTATCATGGGACAAATAGATTATTATCTTCTCTGTGGACAGGTAAGGAATATTGTTGTCTATTATTTTAATTCTGTATCGGAAGTCATTGGCTTCTGTGGACTGCGCGATAACATGAGTATGGTTTAACTTATATTAATTAAAGAAGTCTGTGTCATTCTTTAACCCCTGAATGACCGCCAATACGTCTTTTAACTGACATGAGGTATAACAGACTACCATCCCCATACAGGAGACAATCCAGCAGCTGTTGGCTGTCCACTATAGCTGACAACTTGCTGCATCAGCCACGATCAGTGTTTGCACCGTCCAAATCTGTTTAACCCCTTAGCTGCTGCTGTCAATAGTGACTACATCATATAACTGGTTAACAGAGTGTGGGGGCTTCCTCTTTATCCCAATTGATGCCCTCAGATCATGATTGTGTGGTCCTGATGTTTGCCATGGCAATTCATGACCAAATACTGGCCTTAGAGTCTAACGGCTGTTGTAACCTGTTCAGAAGTTAGTGGCATTTAGGTGGTAAAAATGCACATTTTAATTTCTAGACAAAAGAGAAACAGGAGTACCAAACCACCAAAAAATAAAATCAATTGTTTATTAATAGTAAATGTAAAGCATAAAATACAATATAATAAAAAATTATATACCAAAGGACAGATAAGTTAAAACATGTGAAGGACACAGACAGAAACAACCAAGTTTACATAGTGTAAAAAGGGACCATGGGTGTATAGCATAATATACATATCACCATCTAACACTGGCTATACGGAGAGATCCAAGGAAAAGAAACGCATAGATCACCACAAGTGTGGCCCAAGGTTCAATATCCGCAGCCCAGTGTGATGTGAATCAAAGTAGCTAAATTTGTGTCTTACCCAGCAAGGTCCGTTTACAAGGTTGAACGCAGCCCCTGGGCTGCGGATATTGAACCTTGGGCCACACTTGTGGTGATCTATGCGTTTCTTTGTTTCATGTTTTAACTTGTCTGTCCTTTGGTATATAATTTTTTATTATATTGTATTTTATGCTTTACATTTACTATTAATAAACAATTGATTTTATTTTTTGGTGGTTTGGTACTCCTGTTTCTCTTTTGTCTACATTCTTGTTGGAGTATGTTGCGCACCCGGTTGTGACAGTGCGTATTTTATTGTTTTTCTGGGTATTTTTACTCATTTTACACATTTTAATTTCTGTCATGCCACTTTGCATTAATTCCTGAAAATCACCTGAAGGGTAAATAAACTACCTGACTGCAGTTTTCAATATATCAAGGGGTGCTATTTTTAAAATGGTATAACTTTTGGCGGTTTCCCAATAAATTGGGCCCCTAAAGGCACTTCAAAAATTCTGACAAGGGTGGGTCAGTTGTTGTGATGGATAAGGCTAATTACATCACCTGGGTCAATGATATGCTTACAGATCCTACTGTGTATAAGCGCTTGTCCACTAACCCCACTGCACTAATACAGAATAGAATTTTCAATCTTATAGATGAAGGGTTCAGTTTGGGTTTTTTCAACAAAAAAGAAAATGACTATCTCAGGGTAGCTAACCCAGTAACTCCAATTCTGTATGCCTTGCCTAAGACCCATAAAAACTTGTACCCACCTCCCACGAGGCCGATTGTGTCGGGTATTGGGTCTCTGGGTGAGAGGCTGGGAGAGTGGCTAGATCTGCTCCTCCAGCCTCTCGTCCAGAGAACACCCGGGCACCTTAGGGATAGTGCCGATGTCCTGAATTTCATGGAGGGGTTTATATGGCAGTCTAATTTTTCTTGGATCACTTCAGATGTCACCTCGTTATATACTTCTATACCACATGAAGTGGCTATATTTGCTCTTAAATTTCACATGCAGAAGTATAGTGATTTTTCCGTAGATTTACAGTCTTATGTCATAGAGGTCACTTCTTTTCTCATGACTACAAACTTCTTTTGCTTTAACCAAATATATTTCATGCAAACCAGTGGTGTCTCAATGGGTGCCAAATACTCACCTTCCATTGCCAATCTGGTTATGAGTTGGTGGGAAGAATCTTACATATATAATGATGAGAATCCATTTAAAGACTGTATACGTTGGTACGGTAGGTACATTGATGACCTGATATTTATCTGGAGTTCTGATGTATCCACCGTACATGATTTAACAAACTATCTCAATCACAATCCATTCAATCTTAAATTTATTTCACGCCAAGACCACACGTGTATAGAGTTTCTAGATTTAAAACTAAAGGGGATACCTAAGACCCCAATTGTTACTTCTACTTTCCGGAAAATTACAGCAGGGAATACAATATTGCGTGCTAACAGTCACCATCCCAAACATACTATCAAAAGTATCCCTATAGGGGAGATGGTAAGAGCAAAACGTAATTGTAGCACACTGGAAGATTACTCCCAAGAGATCGAGGGCATAAAGGATAGACTTGTGCAGAGAGGCTACAGTGACTGGCATCTAAAAAGAGCAGAAAAAATTGTCGCTCGACGACCTCGTTTCCATAGTAAACAAAATCAAAGTTTATCTCCTCAAAATCCAATCACTGTGGTTTTCCAGTACAGTAATCAATTTAATACAATCAGGAAAATTTTGACTAATAATCTGACTATTCTGAAGGAGGATGCTGATATAGCTCAAATTTTGAGTAATGGATACAGAATTGTGTCCAGAAGAGCCCCCTCTTTAGGCTCGAGCTTATCTCCGAGTTCTCTTCATGCCCACTCTGCGCAACCCTCTCATTGGCTCAGCACGAAAGGCTTTTTTAAATGTGGTGCGATGGCTTGTAAAACTTGCAAATTTTCGGGTAAATGCCATAATTTCACTGATGCCAGTAATCAAAATGTTTATCCCATTAAGACTTTCATGAACTGTAACACCAAAAATGTGGTATACATCATGGAGTGCATGGCATGTCATCTTAAATACGTGGGGAGTACCATACGGTCTTTAAAAACACGTATTCGTGAACATATTTATGATGTTGAAAATATTAGTGCTAATAGGAACACCTCGCAAGTTTCACAACATTTTATTAATTATCATCACTCTAACCTTGAGTCACTTAAAATTTATGCGATAGAAAAAATTCATAAACCATTTAGAGGAGGAGACATTGAGGTGACCCTGAGAAACAGGGAATTATGGTGGATCTTTAAACTTGGTACAAGAATTCCACATGGTCTAAATAAAAGGAAAGATCTCATGCTCTTTTATTAGTTTTCTGAGGGTTCACAAACAATGAAGTTACTATTCTGACATCTAATAATTAAATTTGTAGTTTATATTTCCCGTATAATAAATGACTCTTTTTTGAGGCTAATAGCTATCTACTCGCCCCTTTTTTTTTTTTTTTTTTTTCCTTGTTTGCAGGCCGCTGTTACACTGTCACGGCGTCTTCAGCTGTGCTTCTACCCATTTTGCTCCAACCTACTTTGGCTGTTTCAGCTCTCTGTTTGAGAGATTTCTGCCATAGATTGTTTTGCTTTTTTATCTATAGCTGCTTGTGAGCTCGCTACTTTCAAAGATATTAAGGAATTTTATTAGTATTCTGAGGGTTCACAAATAAGGATGTTGTTTTTCTAACATCTAGTAACCAAATTTGTAGTTTATACTTTCTGCATAATCAATAACTTTTTTGTGAGGCTAATAGCTATCTATTTTCCCTTCCGTTCCCTCCTGTTTGCCGGCCGCTGTTACATTGTTACGGCGTCTTCAGCTGTGTTTTTACCTATTTGCTCCTACCTATTTCGGCTGTTTCAACTCCCTGTTTGGGAGATCTCTGCCATTGATTGATTTGTTTTTCCATCCATGGTTGTCTGTGAGCTTGCTACTTTCAAAGGTATCAGGGAATTTTATTAGTATTCCGAGGGTTTGCAAACAATGAAGTCGCTTTTTTGACATCTAGTTACTAAATTTGTAGTTTATATCTCCCGCATAATTATCGACTCTTTTGTGAGGCTAATAGTTATCAATCTGCCCTTTTGTTTCCCCCTGTTTGCCGACTGCTGTTACATTGTCACGGCGTCTGCAGCTGTGCTTTTACCTACTCGCTCCAACCTATTTTGGCTGTTTTCATAGTTGTTTGTGAACCCGCTATGTATTAAGGTACTAGGGCATTTTATTAGTATTCCGAGGGTTTACAAATAATATCTAGCAACTCAAGCTTTATATTGTTATGTGGGTTCACAACATATGACACTGTACATATTATTTTACCATTATATTTTTGGATTTATTCAATGATTATGGTAATGTTATTTCATTTTTCATTTTGTATATAGTTTTTGTATCTTATGCTATTTCTGTTTTCTCTGCTTTTTTGTTTAACTCAAACATTTGTTTTTGTGCTTCTATCAAGCTTGTCTTGCTTCCATTATCACGTGTGTCTATTTTTGCTTGATTAGACAATTCCACCAATTGCAGCACCGGAGCGATAACCGGATACTAGTATAAAAGTATAGACATGTCTTGTACCAGGTATCATGATTAAGGGTGCTTAGTCACCGGAAACGCGTTGACCTTGGTTTTAAAATATTTTTTTGTATGCTGATGTTTTGTCCTTTCACTATATTTTAAGTGAAATAAACTATGGATTTTTCACTATTTCGTTGAGCTGGATCTCCTTCTCTTTCCTGTTCGTCTACGCCCTGACACAGCGGTTCCGTGCTCCGAGCTCTTGGGAATGTCGGTATGGTGAGCTGGATTTTGTTTTTCCCTAAAAGCATGCATTGTCTTGACGCTGCGCCGACTGCAACAAAATGCAACATGTTGCGTTCGATGCAGTTCAGTGCAGCGTCAAAACGATGCATGCGGAGACATCCGCATACATTGGCATGGCCTGCATACCCAATGTTAAAGATAGGTACGCAGGACGCATGCCGACGTAGGAGGAGCTGAATGGAAGAGGTGCAGCAGTGGGCGGGGCTTAACGGAGGAAGTACGAGGAAGTACGCAGCCCTCCGCAGTTCTGCACAATGCAAGTGTGAAACCAGCCTAATAGTGTATGGGTAATTAATGCGACCAGCAAAATATTTAGATGCTTTTTTGGAGTGTTATATATCCAAGAAATGTAACTCAGACCATAGAATAGTGTATGGGTAAAAAATGTAAACAAGTCAAATTTTTAAAGGTTTTTTGTACTGTTATAAAAAAAACTAAATGTGACAGATAGCACATAATCTATGGATGAGTAATCTAGTTCAGAAATATTTTTCAAAGCTTTTTGTGAGTTTTACATACCACCATAATGCAATAATAACTATTTAAACTGTATGGATGACTCATTGAATCCATAAAAAAATTCAGAACATAAACATTTTGAAAGTGTAGTTGACGTACTTATACAATCCTAAATGATTTGCAGAAAGAGTTAAGCCAGGCAAAAATGTAAGGAGGGTCATCCATAGACCTCTGAAAGACAACATCTGACAGGCCACATTGAAATATTGAACATTAAAACACTTTATGTGCAGCTGTCATCTTTAGGTGAGAAGTGTGGTCTAATCCAGGCTTTTTCATTTTTATGAGAGTGAGACTGTCTGCAATCTCTGTTGACAGGCAAAAGCAGCTGTCTGTTATGAAGCCCCCCCGGAGGCACTAAAAACCCCTCAGACAAGACGCTAGTGGGAGGACAGCACATCTCCTCCAAGACATTAAGGGAACGCTCATGCCAAGTGTCAAGCTTTGAGACCCAATAGTTGAAAGTCGCAGAGGAATTAGGGAGTACCTTAGTTTGATCACCAGGTATTGCTTGACCATCTTTAAAAACGTTTCCCTCTTCAAAAATACCCGGTCATCAGGCCCTGGGCGCTGGGCTGGTGTCATGAAATTGGCCCATGCCTTAAACAGTGTGTCTAAATGGTCTCATCCTTGGTTGGGAAAGGAAGCTTGTCCTCTGCTGCTAGCATTGTCTAACAAGGCAGCAAGGCAAAACAGCAACATTTCCAGAGCTAGCAAACTGTAAATGTATCTGTTTAGCATTTGGGCCTGTGGGTGATTGGTTGCAAGTGTTCTCTTTCGTTCCAAGGACTAGGGTAGGGACACACCATGCCAGAACTAGGATTTGGAATTGCCTGATGATGGTGAGTCAGAATGTTCCAGGATAGGTGCAGGGCAGGAGGCATCTGTTCCATTGCTTCGGACAGGGGTTTGGGAAGTACCTAGCACAGGGGAAGATGTAGTGGTGTCACCTGATGGCACAAATCGTGGACCTAGCCATTCAGCTGACCGAGTCAGGTGCTTAGATGACATGTGCTTGATCATGCTGTTGGTGGTTAGGTTTCTTTGTCTCAGAATTCTTTTTTTTTAAAAAGTCTCAGACTGGGGAACACCTAACTCTTTTTGGCGGAGAAATTCAGGAGTGTCGATGCTCTGCAGAACAGTTGCCAGCCTTCACCCTCTGGTCATCACGCTGCCTCTTCTTGTCTGTTTTCGTGTTGCCAATCTGTTCCCCTTAGTGCTGCTGTCCTCGCTCTACTTGCCAGCTTCCCAGGTTGTGTCGGTGACTTCATCATCCACGATCTCATCTTCCACCCTCGCACCCTTGTCCTACTGACTTCATGACTTAAAGCAAACCTGCCATCAGGATTTTTCAAAGTAAACTACAGACACTGTCAGCTTGGCGCTGTTACACTGATTAAAATTATATCTGGCTTAATGAAATCCGGTTTGTGGTTGTTGTTTAATCTGTATTTGCAGTTTTCAGATTCTCGCGCTTTTGGGTGGACCTGTGGGTGGGTCTTTGGTGCTCTGTTCTAATTCATATTCAACTTTATGAGCTTAAATGACAGGTCACTGAAACTTCAGTGAGCTGCCTCCTATTTTAAATATTGTGCTTGCAGGTTCACTTTGACAACAACAAAAGCTGCAACTGTGTCTCATCATCATCTTCCTCCTTAGCTAAAATTTGCAGTTCCCCAATGTTATCTTCTTGTAGCTGAGGCTGCTCAAAGCATCACTAAACAATATATCCTCCTGTCCCTCTTGGAGCATGTACGTTGAGAGACCACAATCAAGAAATGTTGTTGTAAAGAGCTACTTAGAGTGTACTAATGTGGAATCACTAGTCTCCTGGGACTCAACATGTTGGGAGGAAGGAGGATCAGGGTAAAGGTACCTTCACACTAAACGATATCACTAGCGATCCGTGACGTTGCAGCGTCCTGGCTAGCGATATCGTTCAGTGTGACACGCAGCAGCGATCAGGATCCTGCTGTGATGTCCTTGGTCGGGGCTAGAAGGCCAGAACTTTATTTGGTTGCTGGCTCTCCCGCTGACATCGCTGAATCGGCGTGTGTGACGCCGATTCAGCGATGTCTTCGCTGGTAACCAGGGTAAACATCGGGTTACTAAGCGCAGGACCGCGCTTAGTAACCCGATGTTTACCCTCGTTACCATCCTAAAAGTAAAAAAAACAAACACTACATACTTATCTTCCGCTGTGTCCCCGGCGCTCTGCTTCTCTGTACTCACTGTGAGCACTGCGGCCGGAAAGCAGAGCGGTGACGTCACCGCTCTGCTTTCCGGCTGACCGGCGCTCACAGCCAGTGCAGGAAGCAGAGCGCCGGGGACAGACAGCTGAAGGTAAGTATGTAGTGTTTGTTTTTTTTACTTTTAGGATGGTAACCAGGGTAAACATCGGGTTACTAAGCGCGGCCCTGCGCTTAGTAACCCGATGTTTACTCTGGTTACCGGCATCGCTGGTCGCTGGAGAGCTGTCTGTGTGACAGCTCTCCAGCGACCAAACATCGACGCTGCAGCGATCCGAATCGTTGTCTGGATCGCTGCAGCGTCGTTTAGTGTGAAGGTACCTTAAGACTGTAGACTGGTGAGACTGGACAGTATGGAAGACTGATAGTGCTGCCAAGGGGGCTGCTATCCAGCTGACCACCTGGTCACACTGTTCTGGCTTAAAGAAGTGTTGTACCATACCTCGCTGCAAAGTGGGACAGGAGCCTTATGCATTTTGTAATTGTTAGGTCTCTTGAAACCAAGTTTATTTTTAATAAAATAAAAAAAATGGTCACCTGCAGCAGTCAATGCAGTTTTTGGGCGTTTAATAACTATGTGATGTAACAGAACGCAAAAGTGTATGAATGACAAACAAATTCAATCCAGAAAAATGTTTCAATTCTTTTTTGGTGTATTTTATGCCACAGAAATGTACCACAAAGCACATAATACTGTATGGGTGAGAAATTTAACCCAGCAAAATTTTGAAAAGCTTTTTGTGAGTGTTATATATAACAGAAATGTACAACAGAATATGGACTAGTGTATGGATGAGAACTGTAATCTGGCCAATTTTTTAAAACGCTTTTTTGTAGTGTTGGAAAGTATCACAGAATTTTATCACAAATTACGGAATATTGTATGGGTGAGAAATGTAATCCAGCTAGTTTTCTAACACTTTTTTTGGAGTGATAGATATCACAGAAATGTACCACATAAAATGTGAAACTGTATGGCTAAGAAGTTTAGGACTGCTAATTTTTTTCCGTTTTATAGATCACAGGAAATGTCCCCCAGACCAAGGAATAGTGTATGGATGAGAACTGTAATTTAGCCAATTTTTTAACGCTTTTTTTACAGTTCTATAGATCACAGGAAATATCTGCCAGACCACGTAACACTATATGGGTGACAAATTTAAGCCTGCAAAATTTTTAACGTCTTTTTGGAGTGTTATATACATATATATAAAAAATAGTCCAGAAAAAAGAATAGTGTATGAGTAAGAAATTTAACCCAGCAAAATTTTAACAATTTTTTTGAGTGTTATATAGCATAAAAAAGCAAAATAAATCACGTAAAACTCAATGGATCAAAATATAGTAAATTCTTTCACGCCCCCCAAAAAACTGCAGCTATATATTTTCCGACTGACTGCACAGCCCTAATCCCTGCCTACACACTAGATTCTTTCACTCTCCCTGCTCCTGCAACTCTCTCCCTCTCTAAGCTAAATGTAGATTGTATGTGATACATACAGCAAAGCAAGCAGTTAGCCCTTAGAAGGGCTGTTAGTATAATAGCTCGGCTTCAGCACCAGAATCAACACTACAGGCATCCAATTCGTTATACTGTGCATAAAGGCCTAGACAAGCACTCTCTTAGGGTACCGTCACACTATACGATTTACCTACGATCACGACCAGCGATATGACCTGGCCGTGATCGTAGGTAAATCGTAGTGTGGTCGCTGGGGAGCTGTCACACAGACAGCTCTCCAGCGACCAAGATGCCGAGGTCCCTGGGTAACCAGGGTAAACATCGGGTAACTAAGCGCAGGACCGCGCTTAGTTACCCGATGTTTACCCTGGTTACAAGCGTTAAACTAAAAAAAAAAAAACAGCACATACTTACATTCTGGTGTCCGTCAGGTCCCTTGCAGTCTCTGCTTCCCGCACTCAGTGACTGCCGGCCGTAAAGTGAAAGTGAAAGCACAGCCGCTGTGCTCTGCTTTCACTTTACGGCCGGCAGTCACAGTGCTGGAAGCAGACTGCAAGGGACCTGACGGACACCAGAATGTAAGTATGTGCTGTTTGTTTTTTTTTAGTTTAACGCTTGTAACCAGGGTAAACATCGGGTAACTAAGCGCGGTCCTGCGCTTAGTTACCCGATGTTTACCCTGGTTACAAGCAAACGCATCGCTGGATCGCATCGCTAGATCGCTAGATCGGTGTCACACACACCGATCTAGCGATGACAGCGGGAGATCCAGCGATGAAAGAAAGTTCTAAACGATCTGCTACGACGTACGATTCTCAGCAGGATCCCTGATCGCTGCTGCGTGTCAGACACAGCGATATCGTAACGATATCGCTGGAACGTCACGAATCGTACCGTCGTAGCGATCGAAATGTTATAGTGTGACGGTACCCTTACTCCAATACAAAGTGTCATAAAGCTGTGCAATGGTGTCAGTGTGCCGAGCCGAGTGGCACCTGTTCTTTTATAACCCCTGATGATGTCACACAGCCAGCCAATCACAGTAATGTCACAACCAAGATGGCTACGGCAATCCCGGCAAACTTATTGGCTTTGTAACAGGCTCCAAAAATGCGGAACGAGGATTCAAGTTTTACATAGAGCACCGTCTATTACTCGCTGAGTAGCGAGTACATCCGAGCACCGTGATACTCGAGAGGTAACCGAGTATCCACGAGCACATTCACTCATCCCTTTTAAGGATACAACTGTAAGTCATACAATGGCAAGAAATAGTGTTATTCCTCATGTACACATACAGGACAGCCAATTTTGAAAAGTTACTTAAAATTATAGCTCCTCTTTAAAAATACTAAAACAATAGGTGTATCATAGCTTTCTTTTAACATACCATTTATGATCAGGGTTTTCAGAAGAAAGCCTACATCATGTGAATATCTATAAAATTGCATACACTCTGATTTCTAAGAATATATTCAATGGTAGAATGTTTGTCATATGCCAGCTGTGATTTTGTAAAAAACAATATGTAATTATTTAGCATGGACTAGAGATTATACAACATCTGTTACTGAATCATAAAATTATAGTCACATGACATAATACAAACTAAGCAATTAAGATAAAAAAGCATCTGAACTTTCTATAAGCATTAAAGACAAGTTAGGATTAGGCTGAACCAGTCTTGCTTTTACCATAATAATTTCTATGTATGATACAGGGGCAAACATAGAAATCATGAGGCTCCATTGCAAAAGTCTGAATTGCCAACACTCTATACCCACTCTCCCCCCCAAAATATATTCAGTGGGGTCAGACAGTCAGTATGGTGCTCCCACAGTTTATACTCATCCATTATGTTGCCCCCAAAACAGTATGATGTCCACATTGTTCCCTCAACACAGTATGATATCCCCACAGTGTCCCACTATAGTATAAATATCGAAATACAAAACAGAAAAAAACAGTGTATTTCATGGGGCAAAGTCATTTGTTAACCCCTTTACCCCCAAGGGTGGTTTGCACGTTAATGACCGGGCCAATTTTTACAATTCTGACCACTGTCCCTTTATGAGGTTATAACTCTGGAATGCTTCAACGGATCCCGGTAAAATTTCTTTGATATTACCTGGGTTTATTTGTGGAAAAAAATGGAAATTTGGCGAAAATTTAGAAAATTTCGCAATTTTCCAACTTTTAATTTTTATGCAATTAAATCACAGAGATATGTCACACAAAATACTTAACAAGTAACATTTCCCACATGTCTACTTTACATCAGCACAATTTTGGAACCAAAATTTTTTTGTTAGGGAGTTATAAGGGTTAAACGTTGACCAGCAATTTCTCATTTTTACAACACCATTTTTAGACTGCGCAAGCACAAGTGCCGGCGCAGTCTGGACCCCACAGAGTGACGCTCCCAGGAGATCGCGGTTTGCGTAAACACTGAACGCACACCGCGATCTCCACCGGAGAGGCAGGGACCGTGGACGCGCCAGGAGGGTGAGTATTATATTCACCTGTACCCCATTCCAGCGCTGCGTGCGGCTCCGTGTCCCGGTCCTCTGCTGTGACGTTCAGAGGGCGGGATGACGCACTTCATGCGCGCCGGCGCCGCCCTCTGACTGAACAGTCACAGCCAGAGGAGCCGGAACACGGAGCGGACGCAGCGCTGGAACGAGGGACAGGTAAATATAGCAAGTGCCGGGGGCCTGAGCTAGCGGCGATACCGGCACCTGACCCCCACAGCGCGCCGGTGTCCCCGCCTGCTCAGGCCCCCCAGCACTCGGCGCCCAGCGACCATAGGTGAGTATGGTATTTTTTTTTTTTGTATATCGCTGCAGCATACGGGGGCATACACACTGGAGTGTCTTATGGGGCCATAAACCATAATGGAGCAGTGTACGGGGGCATACACTATGGAGCATCTTATGGGGGCCATCAACCATAATGGAGCAGTGTACGGGGGCATACACACTGGAGCGTCTTATGGGGCCATAAACCATAATGGAGCAGTGTACGGGGGCATACACTATGGAGCATCTTATGGGGGCCATCTATATATATAATTGCCTAAGGGTTTTTCCGTCTGTCTGTCTGTCTGTCTGTCTGTCCTGGAAATCCCAGCTCTCTGATTGGTCGAGGCCGCCAGGCCTCGACCAATCAGCAACGGGCACAGTGACGATGATGTCATAATGGTTGCCATGGCGACGATGATGTCATAAAGGTTGCCTCGATCAATCAGCGACGGACACAGTCTGCCGCGAATTCTGGAATCATCATTGTCCAGGCCTCGACCAATCAGCAATGGGCACAGTATCGACGTAGATGTCATAATGGTTGCCATGGCAACGATGATGTCATTAAGGTTGCCGCAACCAATCAGCGACGGGCACAGTCTGCCGCGAATTCTGGATTCATCATTGTCCATATACTACGGGGACATGCATATTCTAGAAAACCCGATGCGTTAGAATCGGGCCACAATCCAGTAAACCATAATGGAGCAGTGTACGGGGGCATATACTATGGAGCATCTTATGGGGGCCATCTATATATATAATTGCCTAAGGGTTTTTCCGTCTGTCTGTCTGTCTGTCTTTCTGTCTGTCTGTCTGTCTGTCCTGGAAATACCGGCTCTCTGATTGGTCGAGGCCTGCGGCCTCGACCAATCAGAGACCGGCACAGCATCGACGTAGAAATCCCGCGTCTCTGATTGGTCGAGGCATGGCGGCCTCGACCAATCAGCAACGGGCACAGCGACGATGATGTCATAAAGGACGTAGACATCCTGCGCCTGATTGTTCGAGGCCGCCAGGCCTCGACCAATCAGCAACGGGCACAGCGACGATGATGTCATAATGGTTGCATCTTATGGGGGCCATCTATATATATAATTGTCTAAGGGTTTTTCCGTCTGTCTGTCTTTCTGTCTGTCTGTCTGTCTGTCTGTCTTTCTGTCCTGGAAATCCCACGTCTCTGATTGGTCGAGGCCGATCAGCGACGGGCACAGCGACGATGATGTCATAAAGGACGTAGACATCCCGCGTCTGATTGGTTGAGGCCGCTAGGCCTCGACCAATCAGCAACGGGCACAGTATCGACGTAGATGTCATAATGGTTGCCATGGCGACGATGATGTCATAAAGGTTGCCTCGACCAATCAGCAACGGACACAGTCTGCCGCGAATTCTGGAATCATCAGTGTCCATATACTACGGGGACATGCATATTCTAGAATACCCGATGCGTTAGAATTGGGCCACAATCTAGTAAACCATAATGGAGCAGTGTACGGGGGCATATACTATGGAGCATCTTATGGGGGCCATAAACCATAATGGAGCAGTGTACGGGGCATACACTATGGAGCATCTTATGGGGGCCATAAACCATAATGGAGCAGTGTATGGGGGCATACACTATGGAGCATCTTATGGGGGCCATAAACCTTTATAGAGCACTGTACGGGGCATACACTATGGAGCATCTTATGGGGGCCATAAACTATAATGGAGCAGTGTACGGGGGCATACACTATGGAGCATCTTATGGGGGCCATCAACCATAATGAAGCAATGTACGGGGGCATACACTATGGAGCATCTTATGGGACCATAAACCATAATGGAGCAGTGTACGGGGGCATACACTATGGAGCTTCTTATGGGGGCCATAAACCATAATGGAGCAGTGTACGGGGGCATATACTATGGAGCATCTTATGGGGGCCATCAACCATAATGGAGCAGTGTACGGGGGCATACACTATGGAGCATCTTATGGGGGCCATAAACTATAATGGAGCAGTGTACGGGGGCATACACTATGGAGCATCTTATGGGGCCATCAACCATAATGGAGCAGTGTACGGGGGCATACACTATGGAGCATCTTATGGGGGCCATAAACCTTTATGGAGCACTGTACGGGGCATACACTATGAAGCATCTTATGGGAGCCATCAACCATATTGGAGCAGTGTACGGGGGCATATACTATGGAGCATCTTATGGGGGCCATAAACCTTTATGGAGCAGTGTACGGGGGCATATACTATGGAACATCTTATGGAGGCCATAAACCTTTATGGAGCAGTGTACGGGGCATATGGATGGGAGAAGCAAATTAAAGAATGGTGGCGCAGGATGAGACCAGCACATGACAGAACGGGGGTGCAGGATGGGAGCAGCACATGATAGAATAGGGCAGTGTTATGATCCGGTGACCTAGGAGCTGCATGAGAACTTTCACTGGAGAAGGTGGTCACTATACTGACAGCAATCCTGAACTTAACACCGCTACTAGAAGTAGCCGTGGAGTGTACCTAACACACCTAGACACCTCGTCACAGCCGGAGGACTAAATACCCCTAAAGATGGAAATAGGAATACTATCTTGCCTCAGAGAAAATCCCCAAAGTATAGACAGCCCCCCACAAATATTGGCGGTGAGTCGGAGAGGAAAAAACATACACAGGCAGAAAAACAGGATTTAGCACAGGAGGCCACTCTAGCTAGATAGGACCGGATAGGACAGTGTGGTCAGTATTAAAACCCTTCAAAACATACACAGCAGATTATACAAAAAACTTCCTACATCTACTAAAAGATGTAGGAGCATAAATCTGCAACTCCAGTGAATCCTACAATCAGAGCAGGAATAAAACAGAAACAAGCACACAGCAGTGTGCCACAGATACAAAAACCAAACACTTATCTTTGCTGAATTTGGCAGCAACAGGAGAAGCCAGAAAGTGATCCAACACTTCACAAGTAACATTGACAACTGGCAAGGGCTAAAGGATCCTGCACACCTAAATATCCCAGTCAGAATTGTAATCATCCGATACACCTGGCCAGGACTGCGAGTCAGAGACAACTGCATTCCCACCAACAACCACTGGAGGGAACCCAAGAGCAGAATTCACAACAGGGCAGCACATGACAGAACGGGGGTGCAGGATGGGTGCAACACATGACAGGATGGAGACCATATGCCAATATAAATGCTCGCAACCCGGGCGTAGAACGGGTTCAATAGCTAGTATAAAATAACCAAGTGTGACACCATTCTAAAAACTGCACCCCTCAAGGTGCTCAAAACCACATTCAAGAAGTTTATTAACCCTTCAGGTGTTTCACAGGAATTTTTGGAATGTTTAAATAAAAATGAACATTTAACTTTTTTTCACAAAAAATTTATTCAGCTCCAATTTGTTTTATTTTACCAAGAGTAACAGGAGACAATAGACCCCAAAAGTTGCTGTACAATTTGTCCTGAGTATGATGATACCCCATATGTGGTGGAAAACCACTGTTTGGACGCAAGGGAGAGCTCGGAAAGGAAGGAGCGCCGTTTGACTTTTCAATGCAAAATTGACAGGAATTGAGACGGGACGCCATGTTGCATTTCGAGAGCCACTGATTTTCCTAAACATTGAAACCCCCCACAAGTATCACCATTTTGGAAAGTAGACACCCTAAGGAACTTATCTAGATGTGTGGTGAGCACTTTGACCCATTAAGTGATTCACAGACGTTTATAATGCAGAGCCGTAAAAATAAAAAATCATATTTTTTCACAAAAATGATCTTTTCACCCATAATTTTTTATTTTCCCAAGGGTAAGAGAAGAAATTGGACCGGAAAAGTTGTTGTACAATTTGTCCTGAGTACGCTGATACCCCATATGTGGGGGTAAACCACTGTTTGGGCGCATGGCAGCGCTTGGAAGGGAAGGAGCGCCATTTGACTTTTCAATGCAAAATTGACTGGAATTGAGATGGGACACCATGTTGCGTTTGGAGAGCCATTGATGTGCCTAAACAGTGGAAACCCCCCACAAGTGACACCATTTTGGAATGTAGACCCGCTAAGGAATTCATCTAGATGTGTTGTGAGAGCTTTGAACCCCCAAGTGTTTCACTACAGTTTATAACGCAGAGCCATGAAAATAAAAAATCTTTTTTTTTCCTACAAAAATTATTTTTTAGCCCCTAGTTTTGTATTTTCCCAAGGGTAAGAGTAGAAATTGGACCCCAAAGTTGTTGTCCGATTTGTCCTGAGTACGCTGATACCCAATATGTGGGGGGAACCACCGTTTGGGCACATGGCAGAGCTCAGAAGGGAAGGAGGGCCATGTGGAATGCAGACTTAGATGGATTGGTCTGCAGGCATCACGTTGCATTTGCAGAGCCCTGATGTAACTAAACAGTAGAAACCCCCCACAAATGACCCCATATTGGAAACTTGACCCCCCAAGGAACTTATCTAGATGTGTTGTGAGAACTTTGAACCCCCAAGTATTTCACTACCGTTTATAAAGCAGAGCCGTGAAAATAAAAAATCTTTTATATCTTTATAAAAAAGGATAACAGGAGAAATTGGACCCCAAAAGTTGTTGTCCAATGTGTCCTGAGTATGCTGATACCCCATATGTTGGAGTAAACCCCTGTTTGGGTGCACGGGAGAGCTCGGAAGGGAAGGAGCACTGTTTTACTTTTTCAACGCAGAATTGGCTGGAATTGAGATCGGACGCCATGTTGCGTTTGAAGAGCCCCTGATGTGCCTAAGTAGTGGAATCACCCCCAATTATAACTGAAACCCTAATGCAAACACACCCCTAACCGTAATCTCAACAGTAACCCCAACCACACCCCTAACCCTGACACACCCCTAACCCTAATCCCAACGCTATTCCCAACCGTAAATGTAATCCAAACCCTAACCCTAACTTTAGCCCCAACCCTAACCCTAACTTTAGCCCCAACCCTAACCCAAGCCCAAACCATAGCCCTAACCCTAGCCCTAACCCTAACCCTAAGCCTAACCATTGCCCTAACCCTAACCCTATCCCTAACACTAACCCTAGCCCTAACCCTAGCCCTAACCCTAGCCCTAACCCTAATGGGAAAATGGAAATAAATACATTTTTTTAATTTTTCCCTAACTAAGGGGGTGATGAAGGGGGTTTGATTTACTTTTATCGCGTGTTTTTATCGGATTTTTATGATAGTCACACACTAAAAGACGTTTTTTATTGCAAAAAATATTTTTTGCATTACCACATTTTGAGAGCTATAATTTTTACATATTTTGGTCCACAGAGTCTTGTGAGGTCTTGTTTTTTGCGGGACGAGTTGACGTTTTTATTGGTAACATTTTCGGGCATGTAACATTTTTTGATTGATTTTTATTCTGATTTTTGTGAGGCAGAATGACTAAAAGCCAGCTATTCATGAATTTCTTTGGGGGGGGGGGGGGGGCGTTTATACCATTCCGCGCTTGGTAAAATGGATAAAGCAGTTTTATTCTTCGGGTCAGTACGATTACAGCGATACCTCATTTACAGTTAGGGCCAGAAATATTTGGACAGTGACACAAGTTTTGTTATTTTAGCTGTTTACAAAAACATGTTCAGAAATACAATTATATATATAATATGGGCTGAAAGTGCACACTCCCAGCTGCAATATGATAGTTTCCACATCCAAATCGGAGAAAGGGTTTAGGAATCATAGCTCTGTAATGCATAGCGTCCTCTTTTTCAAGGGACCAAAAGTAATTGGACAATGGACTCTAAGGGCTGCAATTAACTCTGAAGGCGTCTCCCTCGATAACCTGTAATCAATGAAGTAGTTAAAAGGTCAGGGGTGGATTCCAGGTGTGTGGTTTTGCATTTGGAAGCTGTTGCTGTGAGCAGACAACATGCGGTCAAAGGAACTCTCAATTGAGGTGAAGCAGAACATCCTGAGGCTGAAAAAAAAGAAAAAATCCATCAGAGAGATAGCAGACATGCTTGGAGTAGCAAAATCAACAGTTGGGTACATTCTGAGAAAAAAGGAATTGACTGGTGAGCTTGGGAACTCAAAAAGGCCTGGGCGTCCACGGATGACAACAGTGGTGGATGATCGCCGCATACTTAATTTGGTGAAGAAGAACCCGTTCACAACATCAACTGAAGTCCAGAACACTCTCAGTGAAGTAGGTGTATCTGTCTCTAAGTCAACAGTAAAGAGAAGACTCCATGACAGTAAATACAAAGGGTTCACATCTAGATGCAAACCATTCATCAATACCAAAAATAGACAGGCCAGAGTTAAATTTGCAGAAAAACACCTCAAGAAGCCAGCTCAGTTCTGGAAAAGTATTCTATGGACAGATGAGACAAAGATCAACCTGTACCAGAATGATGGGAAGAAAAAAGTTTGGAGAAGAAAGGGAACGGCACATGATCCAAGGCACACCACATCCTCTGTAAAACATGGTGGAGGCAACGTGATGGCATGGGCATGCATGGCTTTCAATGGCACTGGGTCACTTGTGTTTATTGATGACATAAGAGCAGACAAGAGTAGCCGGATGAATTCTGAAGTGTACCGGGATATACTTTCAGCCCAGATTCAGCCAAATGCTGCAAAGTTGATTGGACGGCGCTTCATAGTACAGATGGACAATCACCCCAAGCATACAGCCAAAGCTACCCAGGAGTTCATGAGTGCCAAAAAGTGGAACATTCTGCAATGGCCAAGTCAATCTCCAGATCTAAACCCAATTGAGCATGCATTTCACTTGCTCAAATCCAGACTTAAGACGGAAAGACCCACAAACAAGCAAGACCTGAAGGCTGCGGCTGTAAAGGCCTGGCAAAGCATTAAGAAGGAGGAAACCCAGCGTTTGGTGATGTCCATGGGTTCCAGACTTAAGGCAGTGATTGCCTCCAAAGGATTTGCAACAAAATATTGAAAATAAAAATATTTTGTTTGGGTTATGTTTATTTGTCCAATTACTTTTGACCTCCTAAAATGTGGAGTGTTTGTAAAGAAATGTGTACAATTCCTACATTTTCTATCAGATATTTTTGTTCAACCCTTCAAATTAAACGTTACAATCTGCACTTGAATTCTGTTGTAGAGGTTTCATTTCAAATCCAATGTGGTGGCATGCAGAGCCCAACTCGCGAAAATTGTGTCACTGTCCAAATATTTCTGGCCCTAACTGTATATCATTTTTTTATGTTTTGGAGCTTTTATACGATCAAAACTATTTTATAGAAAAAAATAATTATTTTTGCATCGCTTTATTCTGAGGACTATAACTTTTTTATTTTTTCGCTGATGATGCTGTATGGTGGCTCGTTTTTTTGCGGGACAAGATGACGTTTTCAGCGGTACCATGGTTATTTATATCCATCTTTTTGATCACGCGTTATTCCACTTTTTGTTCGGTGGTATGATAACAAAGCGTTGTTTTTTGCCTTGTTTTTTTTTTTTTTTACGGTGTTCACTGAAGGGATTAACTAGTGGGACAGTTTTATAGGACGGGTTGTTACGGATGAGGCGATACTAAATATGTGTACTTTTATTGTTTTTTTTTTTTTTATTTAGATAAAGGAAAGTATTTATTGGAATAATATTTTTTTTTAATATTATTTATTTAGGATTTTTTTTTTTTGCTTTTTCACACATGTAAAAAATTTTTTTTAACTTTGCCCCAGGGGTGGCATCACATTTTATTGACAGATCGCTGATCTGACACTTTGCTGTGCACTGTGTCAGATCACCGATCACACAGGCACAGCAGGGACGCTTACCAGCGCTTGCTCTGAGCAGGCACTGGTAAGCCACCTCCCTGCAGGACCCGGATGCAGCCCCGCGGCCATTTTGGATCCTGGCCTGCAGGGAGGAGGAGGTAAGAGACCCTCGCAGCAACGCGATCACATTGCGTTACTCCGAGGGTCTCAGGGAAGCACGCAGGGAGCCCCCTCCCTGTGCGATGCTTCCCTATACCATCGGAACACTGCGATCATGTTTGATTGCAGTGTGCCGGGGTTAATGTGCCAGTTGTGGTCCGTGACCGCTCCTGGCACATAGTGCCGGATGTAGGCTGCGATAGTCAGCTGACACCCGGCCGCGATTGGCAGCTCTCCCCCGTGGGCGCGGCTGATCGTGCTGGACGTACTATTCCGTCCTTGGAAAGTAGGGCCCACCCCACATGGATGGAATAGTACCTCTAATGGCAGAAAGGGGTTAAAAGTGAGACCCAGTCAAGGACAGATAGGTGCTCAAGGTTACTAAACAGGTATTAAAGGCAATCTGTCACTAGGGTCAAACCTACTAAGCCGTCTATATGGACATGCAGGTCACAGGAAGCTGAATTGCATGATACCTTGATATCAATGATCCAATGTCTTATTCCAGAGAAATCCACATTTTTCTCAAGGTAAATTATCTCTTCCAGGCTATGAGGAGGATGTTGCCTGAAAGATTAATCCGCCTACAGAGCTTATTTTAAATAAAAGTGGGAGTTATCAGTGTGACATAGGTTACTAACACGAAACAGGAGAAATTAATTTTATCTTCTTGCAAACACAATGTAATAATATTGCAACCCTGTCTGCTTGTGAGATGGAAGCTGAAGATGTATCAAACACAACTCTGCAGTGAGATCAGGAGAGCAGAGAGCAGCCATTACACATCACACTGATAACTCCACTTCAAGTAAATTAAGCACTGTAGGCAGCATTATCTTTCAGGCAGCATCCTTCCCAGAGCCTGGAAGCGCTCATTTACATAAAGTGATAAAATGCTTTATCAACAACATGGCGTCTGACATGAGACATACAGGTAGGACTTTTTTGCACTGACGAGGGGTAGTACCCCGAAACAGTGTCTGCAAATTAAGATTCTGGTTTAGCTATTATCCTAAGTCATGTGACAAGGCTCGTTAAAGGGTCAACATTGACTTGTAAGATTGCTACTTTCCAATAGGTGGCACTAGAGTTCTAGCTCTCTTCCTCTCTGAAGAGACAATATGCGTAATTAGCATATTAACAAGAGGAGCATTGCGTCTTTAAGTCTCCTCATCTTGGCATGCTTAGCATGTCAATCTCCGTAAGGAGAAACTATACTTCTTGTATAGCATGTTTGTCTCTGAAACACTGCAATGTTTCAGAGAGAAGCATACTTGTTTTTTGTTTCAGATTTTTTTCTCATTTGTTCCAGAATTTCTTTGGATCACAGCATGATATCTAGCTTTTGGTCTACTTCACTTTGTCAGGCAGGTTCTATTTAAATGATTTCTTGATTGCGAACAGGTGTGGCAGTAATCAGACCTGGGTGTGGCTGGGGAATTTGAATTCAGCTTCCCAAATATGTGATAAACCACAGTTAATTTATGTTTTAAGGAGGGGCAAACACTTTTTCACCCAGGACTCTGTAGGTTTGGATTTCTTTTTCCCTTAATAATAAAGATCTTCATTTAAAAACTGCATTTTTGTTTACTTGTGTTATCTTTGTCTAACATTTAAATTTGTTTGGTGATCTGAAACATTTAATTGTGAAAAACATGCAATAGAATATGAAATCAGGAAGGGGGCAAACACTTTTTCACAAAACTGTATATCTGTTTATATTTCACCAGCATGCCATCCACTCCAACACATCACCTCCACTTAGAGCATGAGCGCCTAATTTATCGCAGAGGAAAACTTTCATCCAATCATAGAAGCTGCTGTTGCCAAATTCCTGTCAGGAAGGTTCCATAAACACAGCATAGAAAAGAGCAAGTCAGGTAGTGGCAGTCACTGTCTAGGTCATAGGAGCATAATTTGCCTTAATGGTGAGTGGTGCATGATTGGATGCGTGCACCGAACGCTGCAAAAAACTGAACTATTTAAGTGGTACTGCAATGAGGAAGTATTTCTATTGCAGCCTAAACTACTTTGACCTAATATGTCACCCCATCAAAGCCCCCTGCAATACAGTCAAAATTCTGCCGATTACCGGTCAGCCAGAAATTCGTTACTTGGGAAGATACCCTAACTGTATTTCTGTATAACTGGGGTACACTTTAGTAGGAATATGGTCTGTATATTCAGCTACATAGAGATTGTAAAAGAAAAAAAATCTTTCATCACAAGCTTTTCAGAGGTGCAACAGAAGACTTGATGATTGCTAAATTGCACTTCGTCATAACAGATTTGTGTTGAGCAATGACCCAATGTAATTCCTGCTCAGTCACTCGGATGAATCTGTTAACACCAATGCCTTTCCAATTAGAATTTGTCAGGGCATTGCCGAAAGGATTTCGTAATATTTCAGAACAATGCATAATTACAGGTTCTTCTCTATGAGCTCATGTGCAGTGACACTGCAGCCTGGGACAGAACATATGCAAACTGAATGGAGGTAAATAAATACTAACCAAAAGTTCATCATGTTTCCTAAACATGACACATCATTATATTATGGTGTTCTGCGTTTGATTTAGAGGAAATGAAGGAGTCTGGCTGTTTTGGCAGTAAAATTAGATTTCTTTCTGGCAGTGTGAATTGAGGATAAATGACTTATTTTTATAGTATGTAAAACAATGGACCTGTATTAGGAATACAGTTGGAGAAATGCATTTTTTACTATGAGGCTATGTGCACACGGTGCGTTTTTGGTACATTTCTGTTGGATTTTTTTCTGCGTGGAAATGCCCCAAAAATGCTATGGACAACTAATGCAAGCTAGTTCAATCCTGAGGTGTTGTGCACATGATTAGTAAATTTCCTTTGAGTATTTGCAGTGCATTTTTTTCTGCAGCATGTCAATTCTTTGTGCGGATTTATAGCGTTTTCCACACACTGACTTCAATTGAGTCAGTCAAATCTGCAGCAAAAAAGCAGATATAGTAATGTTTGCAGATTTGTTGTGGATTTGCTGAGATTTTGTTGGCATTTTTACTGGCTTCAGAGCGCTGCGGGGTCATACTGTCATATGTCAGTGCGACCCCGCAGCTGTGACTGGGACCTGCAGTATGAGTGCTGATGGTAAGTAGGTCAGCAGGCATGGGCTGATGAGACTACTCCTCCTATCAGCCTATGTCTGCTGTTACTGATAACAGTGATGGCAGGAGCCGCTGATGGGAGTATAAACACATTATACTCACCTTGACGCCCAATCCCGATGCCCATATTTACTAGGAAAAAATAAAAAATAATAAACCACCATATACTCACCTGTCTGCCATAGTCCACGTAATCCTGAGTGTCCCACGGTGATCTCACGTGTAGAACAGTCACATTGGGAGATGTGACTGCTCGACCTGGCCACCGGTGATACACTGACAGGAGGTAATCACTCCTGCAGTGTATCACTGAGCTGCCGTGGAGAAGCCACCAGAGTTCATCAGCTGATCAGCTCTGGTGCTCTATCTTATGGCATCACTGCTGCATGAGAACTCCTCCACAACCCCCATATAAACAGGGTGAACATGTTACCCTGGGTATAAATTTTTTTAATAGTGTTCATGATGCCCACGTTGAAAATTCTGAGAGGCCTACCTCTATTATTCTTTGATATATATGTATACCCCCAAATGGGGTAAATGTTTTACAGCCCATGCATGTGTATTAACTATTCTAGGATACCCACTAATTAATAATGGGAAAAATGTTTTCTGAGTCCCTCCACAACATCTCTTCAAAGCGTTATTGTAGTTCCTTCTTCTACTTTTTTGGCATCCCTTGCTCTTAGTGCATATGCTTTACCAGTGTAGGAGACCACTCCTTAGTAATGGGAAACATATTTTCTGAAGCTCCACCTTCCAGCTGAGGGAGCAATTTTGGGAATTTTAATCCCAATTCAAATCTCTTCTATATTCTATAATACTACCACTCTTATATGTAATTTGTCTAGAGTGAGATGTGGCAGTAGGGATAGCATATTACATGTTCCCATGTCAGTTCAGCTCTGTTTCCATAGATTTCAGCAATTTTTAGACCTCCTCCAGACCTCGGGAGGGGGAGGGAGGGAGGGGTTGCTGGCAGAAAAATGCTCGAGTTTCCCATTGACTTCCATAATACTCCTTATTCCGGTCATGCCCCAAGCATCAACATTTGCTTGACTTGAGCAATGAGCATCCAAGCATTTTAATGCTCTCTCATCTCATCACTAATCAGCAAAGCTTCATTAGTTTTCTGCTTTGCGCTCTTCAACAACCCCTCTTCCTTGTGCTGACAGATTCTGAAAAATGTGTGATTTCCATCATATTGTTTTTTTGTACAGAACCCAATTAATTCACTTTTTCATAGTTGCTAACATTAGAAAATGTTTCCTACAGACACTTGCAAAAGGGTAGTATTTGCAGGAATATAAATGTTTATCTAACATTCCTAGTATATTGTGCTATGCCATTTTGATCAGTAATTATGTGTTTAGACCCAGGTCAAACTCCAAAATTCACATAAATGCATTGCATATAGTTGTTGTGGTGCCCATAGAGATGGTTGGACACTGACCCCTTTCTAATATCTGGACAACATGTGCGTGGTTCCACTCTACCTTTGGCACCATAAGCAAGCAATGAAGGAGTAAATTCCATAAGGCAAAATGGGCTATGACATTAACCCCTTAAGGACCAAGGCACTTTGTATGTTAATTACCGTACCTCATTTTTTAAATCTGACCAAAGTCTATTCATGAGGTAATAACTCTGGAAGGGTTTAACGAAACCCACTGATTCTGTGAATGTTTTTTGTAGCATATTGTACTTCATAATAGTAGGAAATTTTTTTTTCGATATGACTTGCGTTTATTTGTGAAAATATTGTAAATTTGGCAAAAATTTAGAAAATGTAACAATTATCAAACTTTTAATTCTTATGCCCTGAAAACAGAGAGATATGTTACACAAAATAGTTAATAAATAACATTTCCCACATGTCCACTTTACATCAGCACAATCTTTGAAACATGATTTTTTTTGTTAGGAAATTAGAGGGGTTAAAATTGATCATCAATTTCTTATTTTTCCAGCAAAAAATAAAAAATCTTATTTTAGGGACCACATCTCATTTGAAGTGTCTTTGAGAACTCCAGAAAACTATATCCACTACAAATTTATGTTAAGGACCTGTAACTCTACCCTTCACCTCACCAAACAGACCTACTACACCACCCTGATCTCCTCACTATCTAACAACCCCAAAAAACTTTTGTACACTTTTCACTCCCACATTTGTGCTGATGACCTGGCCTCCCACTTTACAGGGAAAATAGAGAATATCCGTCAGAAAGTCTGTTTCCAGCCACCAAGTGCTGTGACACCCATCGCTCCCTACATCTCCTTTGGCTCTCTCTCCACATTTGATCCCATCACAGAAAAAGTCTCAAGGCTTCTGTCTTCTCGTCCGACTACATGCACTACCAACCCCATTCCCTCACATCTCATCGAGTCTCTCTCTCCAGTCGTCACTACTCACCTAACTACAATCTTTAATCTCTCCTTCTCCTCTCGCATTTTCCCTTCCTCCTTCAAACACTCTATCCTTACTCCATTATTTAAAAAAATCCTCTCTCGATACATCCTGCACAAATAACTACCGACCAGTCTCCAACCTCCCCTTCATCTCTAAACACTTGGAGCGCTTGGTCTACTCCCACCTTACCCATTACCTCTGCACTCACTCCCTCCTAGATCCCTCACAGTTCGGCTTCTGCCTCCTACATTCTACAGAAAATGCACTCATCAAAGTGACCAATGACCTTCTGACAGCAAAATGTAATGGTGACCACTCACTGTTCATTCTTCTTGACGTTTCTGCAGCTTTCGACACTGTTGACCACCATCTCCTACTCTATGCTCCAATCAATAGGCATTAAGGACATTGCCCTCTTCTGGTTCTCATCCTATCTTTCTGACCACTCCTTCAGTGTATCGTTCGCTGGCTCCATGGCCCCAATTGAACCAACCATCAGCAGATTTGGCTTTCAGTACCATCTTTATGCTGATGACACACATCTATACATGTCATCCCCTGACCTTACCCCTGCTGTACTACACGACACCAGTAACTGTCTGTCCGCAGTCTCCAACAACATGTCCACTCTCTATCTGAAACTCAACCTTTCCTAACTGAACTTCTTCTGTTCCCGCCATCTACTAACCTCCCTAAATCTGACATCTCCCTCTCCGGGGGTGGCACCATCATAATGCCCAGGCAGCAGGCGCGCTCTCTGGGTGTTATGTTTGACACCAATCTTTCTTTCACTTTCCACATGCAATCTCTTGTCTGCTCTTGTCGCTTATACTTGAAGAACGTTTCAAGAATCTGCCCCTTTCTCACCATGGAAACAACAAAGACCCTCACTGCTGCTCTGATTCATTCCTGCCTAGACTACTTTAATGCTCTATTAATTGGCCTCCCCCTCCCTCAACTGTCCTCTCTCCAGTCCATCCTTAATGCAGCAGCCAGGGTCATCCATTAGGCTAATTGGTACTTGGATGTGTTCGCTCTTTGCCAGTCATTGCACTTGCTACCCATTCATTATAGGATCCAATTCAAACTACTTTTTCTCACTGAGAAAGCTCTCCACAGTGCGGCACCCACCTACATCTCCTCCCTCATTTCTGTTTATCGGCCTACCTGCTCGTTACGCTCTGCAAACAACTTTCGACTAACCTCTTCACTATTCCGTACCTCCCACTCCTGGCTCCAAAACTTCTCCCGCGTTGTGCCAATCCTTTGGAATGCTCTACCCCAAGAAATCATTGTAACTACGCACCTGTACTTTGTGTCTCCCCCTACCTCATTGTAGATTGTAAGCTCTTATGAACAGGGTCATCTTATTTTGCTTTATTGTATTATTTTTAACGTTGATACTTATGACTGTTGTGTATAAACTGTTAACCCCTTCAAGTCGCGGCCCTTTTTCATTTTTGCGTGTTCGTTTTTCGCTTCACTCCTTCCCAGAGCCATAACTTTTTTATTTTTCCGTCAATATGGTCATGTGAGGGCTTATTTTTTGCGGGACAAGTTGTACTTTTGAACGACACCATTGGTTTTACCATGTCTTTTACTAGAAAACGGGAAAAAAATTCCAAGTGCGGTGAAATTGCAAAAAAAGTGCAATCCCACACTTGTTTTTTGTTTGGCTTTTTTGCTAGGTTCACTAAATGCTAAAACTAACCTGCCATTATGATTCTCTAGGTCATTACGAGTTCATAGACACCTAAGATGACTAGGTTATTTTTTATCTAAGTGGTGAAAAAAAATTCCAAACTTTGCTAAAATAAAAAAAAAAAAAGTGCCATTTTCCGATACCCGTAGCGTCTCCATTTTTCGTGATCTGGGGTCGGGTGAGGGCTTATTTTTTGCGTGCCGAGCTGATGTCTTTAATGATACCATTTTTGCGCAGATACGTTCTTTTGATCGCCCGTTATTGCATTTTAATGCAATGTCGCGGCGACCAAAAAAACGTAATTCTGGCGTTTCAGATTTTTTTCTCGCTACGCCATTTAGCGATCAGGTTAATGCTTTTTTTTAATTGATAGATCGGGCGATTCTGAACACGGCGATACCAAATACGTGTAGGTTTGGTGTTTTTTTTTATTGTTTTATTTAGGATGGGGCGAAAGGGGGGTGATTTAAACTTTTATATTTTTTATATTTTTTTCATATTTTTAAAAACATTTTTTTTTTACTTGTGCCATGCTTCAATAGCCTCCATGGGAGGCTAGAAGCTGGCATAGCCTGATCGGCCCTGCTACATAGCAGCGATCATCAGATCTCTGCTATGTAGCAGAAATGCAGGTGTGCTGTGAGCGCCGACCACAGGGGGGCGCTCACAGCAGACCTGCATCAGTAACCATAGAGGTCTCAAGGACCTCTATGGTTACCTTCCTGATGCATCGCCGACCCCCGATCATGTGACGGGGGTCGGCGATGACGTCATATCCGGCCGCCCGGCCGGATGCGGTAGTTAAATGCCGCTGTCTGTGTTTGACAGCGGCATTTAACAGGTTAATAGCGGCGGGTGAATAGCGATTTCACCCGCCGCTATTGCGCGCACATGTCAGCTGTACAAAACAGCTGACATGTCGCGACTTTGATGTGGGCTCACCGCCGGAGCCCACATCAAAGGGGGATTCACGGCATGCGCAGTAGATGTACGGCGCATGTCGTGAAGGGGTTAAACTGTAAAGCACTGTGCAATATGTTGGCGCTATAGAAATAAAGATTATTATTATTATTTATTTGAGGGGGGCATAAGACATAAAATACAGAAAAGTGACATCATTCTAAAAACTGCACACTTTAAAGTCCTCAAAACCAAACTCAAGAAGCCTATTAACCCTTCAGGTGCTTTACAGAAATGAATGCATTGCGGAAGGAAAAAATTAACATATTACTATTTTCACAAAAATTTTACTTTAGCACCCAATTTTTTCTTTTCTGTAAGAGAAAACCAACCCAAAAATTTTTTACAATTTATCCTGAGTATATTGATACCCCAAATGTGGGGTAAAACTACTGTTTTGGCACATGGAAGAGCTCAGAAGGGAAGAAGCACCGTTTGACTTTTTAAACGCAAAAACATCTGGATTCAAGAACGGATGTTGTGTCACATTTGGAGAACCCCTATTTCGCCTAAACAGTAGAAAACCCTCACAAGTGACCCCATTTTGGAAACTAGACTCCTCAAAAAATGTATCTAGATGTTTGGTGAGCACTTTGAATCCCCAGGTGCTTCACCAAAGTTTATAATGTAGAGCCACAAAAATGTTTCTTTTAGCCCCAATTTTTTTATTCTCACAATGGTAACAGGAGAAAAATTGGATCCCAAAATTTGTTGTGCAATTTCTCCTGAGTGTGCCAATGCCCTATATGTGGTGAAAAACTACTTTTGAGGGACAGTGCAAAGCTCAGAAGAAAAGCAGCGCCATATTGGAGTTCAGATTTTGCTGGAATGGTTTGAAGGTGCCATGTGACATTGGCAGAGTCCAAGAAGTGCCAGAACAACAGAAACCCCCAGAAATTACATGGGACCCCGCACCTTTTCCCGTGCTGCTCAGCTGTCAGTGACAGCTGTTGGCATGGAACGGTCACTGCGTGGTTACACTCAGTGACAGTTTAAAGTCGTGATGGACATAACATGTCATGATGGGGAAACGGACACCCCATGGACATGTCACCCATTGAGCATGTTTGGGATGCTCTGGATTGGCGTATACAATAGTGTGTTCAAGTTCCTTCCAGTATCCAGCAACTTCACACAGCCATTGAAGAGGAGTGGACCAACATTCCGCAAGCCGAAACAATCTGATCAACTCTATGATCAGGAGATATGTTGGACTGTGATGGTCATACCAGATACTGACTGTTGTTTTGAGCCCCTAATACTGTAAAACTGCACATTTTAGAGGGGTCTTTTATTGTGGCCACTCTAAGGCACACCTGTGCAATAATAATGTGTCTAATCAACGTATTGATATGCCACACCTGTGAGGTGGCTGGATAATCCTGACAAAGAAGAAACTAAAGGCTGGAGCAAGCCGGTCCTCCCCCAAGGTGTAGGCAGAGGCCAGCATGACAGTGAGTTGGAGGGGGTGGGGACAGGTTTACTTCAGTTCCCTCTCCTGAGAGGTCAAGAAGAGTCCCCTTATTCCCTGCTGCGCTTACCATGGGGTCGGTGGTGCAGAAACGGGAGAGGTTACATCTGGCAGTAGAGTCGCAGCTACTCGGCTGCTGGAGATGCAGGTGGCGGGGATCATCAGCGGTATCCTCTCGGGAGCGGCGTCCCCATTGGCTGAGGCCCCCTGAACGTTTGTCTCCCAACAAGGCTCCTTGGACCCAGCACCGGGACAAAAGCCCTTCCAGGGACCCTCCATGCCAGGTGCTGGGTCATAAGCATTCCAGCAGGCCTTGGTCTGGGAGAAATCTGAGAGCCAGGCTGGGTCCAGCGGCAGTTAGTAGGCCTCCGCCTCAGTCTCTGTTCGGGCAACCCACCTCTTCCCCTTCACAAGACCGCAAGATTATCTTGGACGCTATGCCAGCAGGCAGTCCCCCCCTCTGCAGATGGGGCTGCCGGCCCTGTTATTGGCCCCAGGAGTTCCCTCGATGATGATTTGTCTGATGTGGGACCCTCAGCAGCCTCTGTTTCTGGAGGGTAGATCGAACAGCCGGTTTCTGCCTGGGTGGTCACCCTCTCAGGTGCAGCTTGCTGGTCCAAGTGGTTACTGTGGAATGGTCAAGTCCATGGTGGAGTGGCCCGCCAGGGCCATGGCATCATTATCTTCAGGATTGATGGGATTCTGACCTGAGGCACCAGAGGGTCCAGTGGGCAGGATCGGCATGACGGACGGTCGGCTGGACACAGGATCTGCGGCTGGGGGATCACAGCTCGCTCGCAGCCCAGTGAGTATTATTCCATGTCATGTTAATTGCCCTCGCTGTTAATGTCTCCGGTGATGGGGGGTAGTCAGGTATTGAGGTTAGTAGTTTTGGGTCATGGGGTTCAGTGATTCGGGGGGGCGATGGGGTTAGAGAGATTCTGAGTAATGTGCAGGATTTACTGACGCGCTTGGAAGGGGAAGGTTGACTCTGGCGCATTTAGTTGCATCGGTGGGATCGCAGTGTTTTGGACATAGTTTTTCGGGTATGGGTTCAGTGGTTCCTGGCAGAATTTCTGATCCTGTATCAGTATCCGTGCAGATGGAAAAGGAGGAGTGTAGGATTCATTTAGATGATAGGATGCATGGGGAGGTTTACGTTTATTTTTAGGGTCCACTTGGGGCTCACCTTAAGAAGGTACGTGAAAAAATCTGGAAGGACGAGTATATCGAGATTTTTTCCCTGCTTCCTTTAGAGAAGTTTAACTTGGACAAAGGCAAAAAGGATGATAGTAAGACGGAGGAGGAGGAAAAGCGTAGTTGGCGCCTGATCCCTCAGACATTTGTCAACTGGCTTTAAGCATTTGCCATTTTGGCAAGTGTTATAAGGGAAAAGGCTCCTGAGAATTGCTCTCCTGTTCTGCTATATTGACTCCATTGGGGAGGCCCATAGGGTTTATGGAGCTCAAGCATGGCTCCATTATAACGAACAATTTCGGCAGAGGAAAGCTATTCGTCTGACAATTAGGTGGGATCTGAAGGACATAGGTTTGTGGCTGTGGGTTATGGCACCGACAAGGTTTGGACATTCTTTTCATGGAGGGGTCAGGGTTGTCAGCCAGTCCACCACCCAGGGGAGTATACAAGGGGCTGGGCGACAGTCAGGGCAGTCAGGAATTCAGAAGCCTGGATTATGCTGGCAGTTTAACGAAAGCCAGTGTAAATTTGGAACCAGCAGCAAGTTCAAGCATCTTTGCTTGCATTGCAATGGTTCCTCACATGGCGCCACCAGATGTTTAAGAAAAAACAAGGCAAAGGCGGAAAATAACAATACACAAGGGGAGACGCCAGTGAAGCTGGCCGTGGTGGTCCTTTATCTAAGTAGGTTTCCAGATGAGGTTAAGGTGGAGCTTTTGTTGTCTGGTTATAGGGACAGTTTCAAAATTCCTGCTCCTCCTTTTGAGATGCATCAGGTTCTTAAGAATCTTAGGTTGGCCGAGCAATATGCAGAGATGGTTGCAGAGAAGTTGGCCAAGGAGGTTACTTTGGGCTGGATGTCTGGACCGTTTAGTTTTCCTCCGTTTGAGGATTTGGTTGTTTCGCCTTTGGGAGTTGTTCCTAAAAAGCAGCCAAATCAATTCCGGATTATCCATCATCTGTCTTATCCTCGTGGGAGTTCGGTGACCAACGGGATTGACCCAGAGTTTTGCTTCATGGTGTGTACGTCATTTGATGAAGCGGCTCATTGGGTTCAGAGTTGTCGGAGGGGAGCACTTTTGGCAAAAAGGGATATTGAATCTGCTTTTAGCTTGTTACCAGTTCATCCGGAAAGCATTAGATTGTTGGGTTGTAATTCTGGAGGGGAGTTTTTTTTGACAGATGTTTACCAATGGGTTGCTCTTTGTCAAGTATGTTTTTTGAAGCATTCAGTTATTTTATTGAATGGGTTGTCCGTGATGTGTCAGGTTATGACTCCTTGATAAATTATTTGGAAGCTTTTTTGTGTATTGGTCCTGGTCAGTCTAGGTGCTGTGAGGTCATTCTGAGGGCAGCTGAATGGGTGGCGGAACATTTTGGCTTACCACAATCTCCGGGAAAAACGAACGGGCCCTGTATGAGCTTCTCTTTTTGGGAATCGAGATCGACTCGGTCAATTGAGAATTCCGATTGCCGGAGTAGGAGCGTTGCTCGGGAAAGGCGTCTGAAAAAGTTGTCGTTGCAGGAAGTTCAGTCATTTCTCGGTAAGCTGAATTTTGCTTGCTGCATTATCCCAATGGGGAGAGTTTTTTCTCGTCATCTGGTTAGTGCCACTGTGGGAGTTCGAGCCCCGCACCATTTTGTTCTGCTGTCTAGGAAGCACAAGGATGATCTGGAGGTTTGATATAGGTTCTTGGAGCAATATAACAACCATTCATTGCTCGTGGAAGAAATGGAGATTTGGATTTGTTTACGGATGTTTCAGGCAGGTTTGGTTTTGGGGCATACTTTAAAGGTCAGTGGTGTGCTGCAAAGTGGCCGGAGGATTGGGTTTTGTCAGGCCTAGTCAAGAATATAGCTTTGTTAGAGATATTTCCCATTCTGGTAGCCGTGCATTTATGGAAGAGGGTTTTTCAAGACAGGTGGGTACGTCTGAATTGTGATAATATGGGGGTTGTGTGTGCAATTAACAGTTTGATAGCATCTTCACCTCCTGTGAGTCGTGTTCTTCGGCAATTAGTTTTGACTTGCTGTTCCATAAATGCGTATGTTACGCCCTCTCATGTGCCGGGTTTAAAGAATTCCATTGCTGACTCACTATCTAATTTGCAGTGGGAGCATTTTTGGTCACTGGCCCTAGATGTGGAGGACAAGGGTTTGGAGTGCCCGGTGGAGCTTTGAAGCAGTCTCCCGGCTGCAGAACCTTTGAGGCCGGCGTCACACTTGGCGTAAGACAATACGGAATGTATTATACGTCCGTACTACGCGTTCAATACGCCACAATGTCTCCGTAATCGACTTCCGTAGTTACTGCGTTTCTTAGGTGTGGTCGCATATTTTGCGCATGTGCTTGTGCGTGTGTAATCCGTATGTAATCCGTATTGCGTTTTTTTCACGTACCCTCACAAAATGGACATTTAACGGTTTTCTGGCCTGCACATCATTTAAATCATTATTAAACACACTATTTAAGCCCTCGACAACAGGTGGACCCCTCCCATCTGCCCTATATGTTCTCTAGCATATTTTGGGTGTGTTGCTTGGACCTTACAAACATGTCTGACCATGTGTATTTAAGCACAACTCAGCGGGTGTTGCTTCACTGGGTGTTGTCTCGTCGCTTTGGACAGCCATATCCGGTCAATGTTGATCCGCGAAGGAGGAGACGAAGATTGTGGGTCCATCCTCTATTGACCCAACGCCAGAGTAAAGGACATTTCCAGAGACTATATTCAGCTTTGAGGGCACATCCTGACAAGTTTTACCTGTATAGTCGCATGTCCATCAGGACTTTTGACATGTTGTTGGAGATCTTACGTCCTGCCCTCACCTATCAGGACACCTGGATGAGAAAAGCCATCTCTGCTGAGGAGCGTCTGCTCCTTACCTTACGGTATGTATTCCACATTCGCCCATACTGTTTTTTGTTTGTTTGTTCTAAACTGTGTGGTGTCCTACTATGTTTCATTAACTTAACTTGGACATGAAGCCACAAGCACATATAAAAGAATGTTGTTAATATGCTATTATTTTAAGATAGTATAATTTACCTTTTTCGATTGTAAATAATGTCCTAGGAAATGAAATATACACTTTTGCTTATTCCTGTTTTCGTAGTCATCATGTTAATGGTTTTTTTTACATTTTTCTTGTATTGCAGCTTCCTGTCCACAGGCTTGTCCTATGCGGGTCTACACCTGGAGTTTCTGATTGGGCGGTCGACAATTTCAGGCATTGTTAGGACAACCTGTTCCCAAATATGGCAGAAACTTCAGGAAGTTGTGATGCCTGAGCCCAAACAGGAGGATTGGCTCAAAATCGCCACTGCTTTCAAAAATACTTGTGACTTCCCTAACTGCATTGGAGCTGTGGATGGAAAACATATCAGGGTGCGTAAGCCGCCGAACTCTGGATCCCAATTCTACAATTACAAACAGTTTTTCTCTGTAGTTCTGTTAGCAGTTGCTGACAGTAACTACAGGTTTATAATTGTAGACATTGGTGCCTATGGGCGAACTGGAGACTCTAGGGTCTTCAATTCGTCCATAATGGGTCGGCGGCTACGTGACAACCAGTTGAACCTCCCACCACCACAACAACTCCCAGGCTCCAATGCGGAAGCACTGCCTTTTGTTTTTGTTGGAGATGAGGCCTTCCAACTGACGAGGCACGTCATGAGGCCTTACCCCAGGCGCAACCTTGACCACCGGCGGAGGGTGTTTAATTTGAGACTTGCAAGGGCACGGAGACTGGTTGAGTGCGCCTTTGGGATTCTTGTTGCCAAATGGCGTGTTCTTCAGTCTGCCATCCAGCTGAGTGAGGCTACAATCAATGAAGTGATCAAAGCCTGTGTAATTCTACATAATTTCACAAGAATACATGATTGTTCCTCTCCACATTTTGAAGATCACCTCATGAACAATGTTAGTAGGCCTACCCCATATGTCCCTCCTTTGCGCCGTCCACTTTCTGGTCTTAAAGTTCGTGATGTCTTTACAAATTATTTTTTGACTCCTCAAGGTGCTACTCCCTGGCAAGACTATGCATTTTTGCATGTTTAATTATTTTGATCTATGAAGTATGTGTTAACCAATTTCTAAACTCTGTCTGTTGTATTTAATTATTTCACATATGGTTGTCAGCATATCATGTGTGTGTGATGGAAGAATGATTCGAGCGCATCCAGACTTTGATTGGTATTAATATAACTTTTTACTGCATACCATTTGTTATGGTTTTTTTTTTTGGGCCCATAACCAGATTTTGGCCACAAATTTGCCTTTTTTTAGTGGCAACAACATTCTGTACAAAATCCACAATTAAGACTGCTATGTATGCACAATCTAAACCAATATTGTGGTTAAAAAAATATAAACCTCCAAAAAGTAACAAGGAAAAAATAACAAACCAAAACAAACATAAAACAAAATTACAAGTCCTGGTAGGTTGGTGCAGGAGATGTAGCTTGCTCAGGGTCAGCATCAGGTGGCCTTTGTAGGCCCAATTGTCCAGAACCCTGTGCAGATGTTGTAGTGGCCTGAGAGACATTAGCCCAGCTATGATGCTGGTAAGTTTGAAGAGTGGGCCGAGGATTTGGGACATACCCCTGCTGTTGCTGACCATATGTCCGGGAATCATACCCCAACCCAAAATGACCATATTGTCCATACCCAGGTTGGGACCAGCCTCCAGCACTAGGTGAGGACAAGTGGCCATATTGGGATGGTTGATGATATCCAGCCATATGTTGCTGAGGTTGCCATTGTGGGTTCGTTGTTGTTTGGGGTTGAGGTGTTGGCTGACGTTGAGGGGGTGCTTCAGATCCTTGTTGAGCAGCCAGGCCTTGTAATCTTTGAGGCCGCAGAATATTTTCAGGTGACATCTGCCACTGTTCAATCATCTGCAATAGATTGTATGGGTTATTTGGGGGGGTGCATGCGTCAATAAGGATCTGAAAACACCCTCTCAAACGCAGCCTCAACTCCCACTCTATGGACCTTAAGTACTGGGCAAGGCTGCTTGTAAATCCCTCCTCCCCATCATCCTCTCGAACCTGTGCCAAATAGTTCATGACCCCAGCATCAACGTTTCGGCGGCTTTGGATCAGCTCTCTCCTGCGGCGTGAACGCTGTGGTCTGACTGTAGCCTGTGGGGATGGATCCAGGGCAACAGTTGGGCTGCTGCTATTTCCAGGCTCATCCTGGCTAGGTGGTGGTGCTGCAGCTGATGATGATGCTGCGGCGGAAGATGCAAACTCTGGGGCCTCTGGGTGTGGTTGTGATGCAGATGGAGCTGTCTGGCCAGATGTGGAGGATCTATGAGGGATGGAGCCTGAGGGAGCAGCAGATGGACCAGCCACCTCTTCACCTTCCCCAACTGGGTCAATGACCAGCTCTGACTCAGACCCTGTCTCCCTGTCAGTGAGGTTAGACTGAGTTCTGAAAAATAAAACAAAAAATGTTGTCACAATTTTAAAGAAATTTTCTATCCAAAAAAAAAATTAAAACAGTGAGTGATGTTTGTACTTACGGCCTGAGGTCCATGCTGGGGTTAAGGAAGGTTAGGCGGTCGAAATATATGTATTTTTTTTTTTTAGGAGGTGCCCCGGCTCCACTTTTCTCCCGCTGCTGCCTCTCCCTCCTATACTGGTCCCGGATACTCCGCCACCTTGTTGTAACATCACCCACTAAAAAACAACAAAAAATACACACATTCATTACACCATTATGCAGATTGCTCACACAAGGTGAAATTGAGTACACAGATTTAAGTGAAGCATACAAATAGGCATTTGAGGAGCACATTTAATATTAAATTTTAAAACCAAACACACAATTATGAAGCAAGGCCACAAGGACAGAGTCCCCTAACCTCTATCACAGAAAGGATAATTAATGGGAAACACTGTTAGTAAGGGACACCTATTTAAAACATTAATGAAATCCTTTTATCAGGTACAACACCATGTATCTACTGGTGTGCTTTCTAGTTCTTTCATGAATATTTAAGACATTCTTGATGTGAAATTCAAAGTAGTAAAGGCCTGCTGTTTCACAAGAGCATTACATTTCCAACATGGGTGTACTTACTTATCTGTCGCTGTGCCTCACGTGGCTGCCGGTCATAATGTGGGAAGAGGGACCCACACACACTCCTCCATGCAGCCTCTTTTTGTGCCCTGTTGGCATAATTTGGGTCTCTTTGGTCCCATATGACAGGCCTCTCTTGGACCAAAATTATCAGCATGTCCGTATTCACAATGTTTGCCATGCTGAATATCACTCCGTGGAGGCATGCAGCAGACTTCCGGGTTCACTGTCTGGCTTTTTCAGCTAATTAGCATGTCTCACCTGCCTGATTGACGCCTGTGGACATTTCCGGACATCTGCCTGTAAGTTGCGTATTTCTCGCAATGGACACGCATGGTCCGTATGCATTCCGTATTATACGCTCTCCCATAGACTTGCATTGGCGTATTTTTTGCGCTATACGCTGACAAACGCAGCATGCTGCGATTTTGTGCGGCCGTAGAACGCCGTATATTACGGATCCGTAATATACGGCTGATAGGACTAGACCCATAGAGAATCATTGTGCCGTATGCTATGCGAGTTTTACGGACGTACTTTCTGCGCTCTTACATCCGTAAAACTCGCAAGTGTGACGCCGGCCTGATTCAGTCATCTCTGGCATCTAGCACATAGGAAGTTTATCATTCAGTAAGGTGTTCCTGGGGAGGTTGGTTGGCATCGTGTGCTGGTAGCAGCTCTGTTTCAGATCATGCGGGAGCATTGCTGTTGTGGATGAGTCAGTGGCTGCAGAGGGTTGGTCATCAGGGAAAGTCTCGCAGATTAGCGTGGCTCTGGCCTTTAGTTTCAATCTTCGGGGTCAGAGGGATTTGACAAAAGTGTTTCTGATAAAGCAGGCGTTAAAAGATCTTAGCCAAAGTGGAGGTCAGGGCGATTGCAGGTGCCTGGTTTGTTTTAGCGTAATAGAACAGTTAGGTGGGAGTATGCACAAAATTTGTGGCATGGTTTTTGAGGCATATCTTCTTTGTTTGGCCTTTTCGTTTGCGTTCTTTGGGGCTTTAAGGGTTGGGGAGATTGTGTATCCCAGTAAAAGCAGTGGGGGTGGTCTGTTAGCCAGGGACGTGGTGATCATAAACGAGGGGTTGGTCAAAAACTGATCAGGAAGGGAAAGGTAAGCGGGTAGTATTGGGGGTGGTGATGGAGTCTTTGATATGTCCGTTATACTGTTTATAGTTATCTAATGGTTTCCAGCCTTGTAAAAGAGGTCCTTTATTGTGTCATGTGGATGGTTCCTTTTTGTCAATGTTCAAGTTTGTTACAATGTTTAGGAAGGGTTTGGCTTTGCTGGGTCTGGATGCTTCCCAGTTTGCATCTCATTCTTTTCGGATTGGGGCAGCAACGGAAGTGGCTGTTTGTGGGCTGGGTCCGGAAATAGTGCAGAGGATTGGGAGATGGGATTCTAGGCACTATAGGAGTTACATCAGGCCTCAAAGAGTTGGGGCAGATCTGCAAACTTGGGGCGAATTGTGATTGTCTGGTTTATGGGAAGGAATTGTGGTTTAAGTTGTTTGTGTTTTTTATTGTAGGTCCCAACCCGTTATTGATTTGGATCTTGGGCCATTCATATGTCCACTGGGGAGCACAGCATGCGGATGTGCGGCGTGAAGGGAGGCAGCTCGGTTTTTCCAGAAACGTGGCAGTGATCAGGTGAATTGGCTTCAGGGGGGTGTGTTAGAACAGGGTTCTTAAAGAAGTACATAGCAGCGCCAGGCTTGATAGCCCACCTGATATTTTGGTTCTGTACATTAGGGGCAATGACCTGGGGGTTCGCCCATTTCGGGAATTAGTGAAAGACTTTAGGCATGATTTACTTTGGTTATGGGTATCTTTTGGAGGGCTGACCATGGTGTGGTCGGAAATTGTTCTGCGGAAATGTTGTCATCACACGAGATCAGTGTAGAAGATTAACAAGGCCAGAATAAAAGTTAACAGGGCTGTGTGCAATTTTGTAGTTAGGAATGGGGGTGTTGTGGTTCATCATGGAGTTGGAAAAAGGGGATGACGAATTCTGGTTGGCAGATGGGGTACATTTGAATGCTGTAGGCATCGATTTTTGGGAACTTGGTTTACAGGATGGTATTGAAAGGGCCATAGCATTTCATTTTGGGGGGTCTCAGGCATTTCAGGTGGTCGAATACCTTTGTTGTGGTGGTTGTGGGGTCCTTGAAGTTGGTGCTAAATTAGTCTGGGGGAACCGTGGGTCAATTGGTATTACATTATGGTTTTGGTCTGGTGATTTGGGGGGGAATTTTGTCAGTGGTTTGTTGGATCCCCAGGGTTTAAGTGGACAATGGAATCCCTTTGGGTATTGGTGCTCCTGGAATTTTGTCAGTGGTTTGTTGGATCCCCAGGGTTTAAGTGAACAATGGAATCCCTTGGGGTATTGGTGCTCCCAAGCCAGTGGGGTAATGGCTGGGAGTCATTTATGGTCTGTTATTTGCCACAGTTTTTGTATGGTTAATCACCAAATTTTGGAAGCTTCAAGGACCCTCCCAGTGTTATTTATATTATTGTTAAATATTTGTATGTTATAAATAAAAGGCAGCTGTGGCCATTATTATCCAACGTATAGTGTCATTTGTCTTAATTTTGGGGCCCGGGCCAGGGGAATGGTATTTGGTATTTAACAGGGTGGGTTAAGTTACAGAGGAGTTCCCACCAGAACATTGACAATACCAATGTCAGTGTTCAATAGCAGACATAGACAAATTTGTGTACAATATTTGAGAGAAAAAGGCCTTTTGTGTATATAGAAAAAGTTTTAGATCTTTGAGCTCAACTCATGAAAAATGGGAGCAAAAACAAAAGTGTTGTGTTTATATTTTTTCAGTATATATATATACAGTATATATATACACACATACAGCTCTGGCAAAAATTAAGATCACTGCAAAATTTTCCTTTTTTTCTGATTTTTCTCTTTATAGGTACATTTTTGAGTAAAATGTAAATTGTTCTTTTATTCTATAAACTACTGACACCATGTCTCCGAAGTTGTAAGCAATACATTTTGTATTTATTTTCTGAAAATGAGAAATGGTCAAGATAACAAAAATATGCATTGCTTGTAGACCTCAAATAACGCAAAAAAAGAAGTTCATAATCATTTAGAAACAACAATACTAATGTTTTAACTCAGGAAGAGTTCAGAAATCAATATTTTGTGGAATAACCATGATTTTTAATCACAGCTTTCTTATGTCTTGGCATGCTTTCCACCAGTCTTTCACACTGCTTTTGGATGACCTTATTCCACTACTGATACAAAAATGTAAGCAGTTCTTCTTTGATGATGACTTGTGACTATCCATCTTCCTCTTGATTATATTCCAGAGGTTTTCAATGGGGTTCAGGTCTGGAGATAGGAATGGCTATGATGGAAAAAACAGTCCTCAGAGTTGGGAAACATTGCCTGAGCAGAAGGAATCAACTGTTTTTCCTGGATAACTTGTATGCGGCTTGATTCATACGTCCTTCGCAAAGATTAACCTGCCCAATTCCAGCCTTGCAGAAGCATCCCCTGATCATTACCGATCCTCCACCACATTTGACAGTGGGTGCAAGACACTATGGCTTGTACTCCACTCCAGGTCTCCGTGTAACCATTAGACGACCAGGGGTTGGGCAAAGTTGAAAACTAGACTCATCAGAGAAGATTACCTTACACCATTCCTCTAAGGGCCAATCCTTATGGTCTTTGGCAAACTTCAGCCTGGTTCTCCTTTACTTCTCATTGATGAAAGGCTTTTTTCTAGATTTACATAACTTGAGTTCTGCTTCTAGGAGCCTGTTGCGAACTGTTCTTGACATGCACTTCACCTCAGCTGCCATTTGAAATTCCTTTTGTAGGTCACTTGATGTATTCCTGCGGTTGCTGAGTTACATTCGAATAAGATGGATGCACTTCTCACCTTCCTGAAAAACCTCAGTCCATCTTGCCCAAACACTCTGCACAAAAAAACTTCATACAATTCCAAAAACTACTTGCTTTTTATCTTCCTACTCCTACTGATTTCAGGGGACATCTCCCCCAACCCCGTTCCACCATCCACCGACCTCAACCCCTAAACTACCTCACATAGAAACCTTAATAATCTTACTAATATTACTTGCACTCCTTCATCTCCTTCTTTTAATTGTGCCCTTTGGAATCCACGGTCTGTATGCAACAAGCTTCCTTTCCTACACAATTACTTTCTGAAAAACTCTCTGAATCCTCTGGCCCTCACGGAAACCTGGATTCAGGATTCTGACACGGTCTCTCCTGCTGCCATTTCCCATGGTGGCTTACAATTCTCACATTCCCCGAGACCCACAAACAGACATGGTGGTGGAGTCGGCATACTTCTCTACCCACAATGCACCTTCCAGGTCATCCCCCCAGCTCCATCACTCTCATTCCCTTCTTTTGAGGTCCACACCATCAGGCTCTTTTGTCCCCTCTCCCTCAGAGTAGCGGTCATATACCGCCCCCAGGCTCACCCACCCACTTCCTGGACCATTTCTCTACCTGGCTGCCGCACTTCATGTCCTCAGAACTACTAACCCTTATCCTGGGAGACTTCAACATCCCCATAAACAGCCCCACTTCCACATTTGCATCCCAGCTTCTATCACTATCCACTTCTCTAGGCCTCTCACAGCTCTCAACCTCTGAGACACACAAGGACGGTAACACCCTTGACCTGGTGTTTGCCCACCTGTGCTCAATCTCCTACCTAGATAACTCACTGCTTCCCCTCTCTGACCACAACATTCTCTCCTTCACACTCACAAATCCTTGCCCACCCCAGCACACTCCTACCTACCGCACATTCAGAAATCTACATGCCATTAACCCACATACACTTTCAGACTCCCTACACTCATTATTGTCCCCAATCTCTTATTTTTTTTGTCCTAATCTGGCTGTACATCACTTCAATGACACTCTTGGAAGCACCCTTGACCAAGTAGCGCCCCTCACCCTCAGAACCTCCAAACACAGAGTGAAACAGCTGATGACCTGGCCTCCCACTTTATAGAGAAAATAGACAATATCCGTCAGGAAATCCGCTCCCAAACACCAAGTTCAGTGTCTCCCATCCCTCCTTGCATTTCCCCTGGCTCACTCTCCACATTCGATCCCATCACAGAAGAAGAAGTCTCCAGGCTCCTCTCCTCTTCTCGTCCGACTACATGTACCACCAACCCCATTCCCTCACACCTCCTCCAGTCTCTCGCTTCAGTTGTCACAACTCACCTAACTACAATCTTTAATCTCTCCCTCTCCTCTGGCATTTTCCACTCCTCCTTCAAGCACTGTATCATTACTCCATTACTAAAGAAACCCGCTCTAGACCCATCCTGCCCAAATAACTACAGACCGGTCTCCAATCTCCCCTTCATCTCTAAACTCTTGGAGCACCTGATATACTCCATCCTTACCCGTTACGTCTCCACTCACTCCCTCCTAGACCCTTCACAGTCCGGTTTTCGCCCCCTACATTCGACTGAAACTGCACTCATCAAAGTGACCAATGACCTTCTGACAGCCAAACGTAACGGTGACCACTCTCTGCTCATTCTTCTCGACCTTTCTGCAGCTTTCAACACTGTTGACCACCCTCTCCTACTCTCTAGGCTCCAGTCATTAGGCATTAAGGACACTGCTCTCTCCTGGTTCTCTTCCTACCTTTCTGACCACTCCTTCAGTGTTCTGTTCTCTTGTTCCACTTCCTCTCATCTTCCTCTCACTGTCGGGGTACCTCAGGGCTCAGTCCTTGGCCCCCTTCTCTTCTCCCTCTACACAGCCCCAATTGGACAGACCATCAGCAGATTTGGCTTTCAGTACCATCTTTATGCTGATAACACACAACTATACACGTCATCCCCTGACCTTAACCCTGCTGTACTACAGAACGCCACTGACTGTCTGTCTGCAGTCTCCAACATCATGTCCACTCTGTATCTGAAACTCAACCTCTCCCAAACTGAACTTCTTCTGCTCCCGCCATCCACTAACCTCCCTAAATCTGACATTTCCCTCTCCATGGGTGGCACCATAATAACACCCCGACAGCAGGCGCGCTGTCTGGGTGTTATGTTTGATTTCGATCTCTCCTTCACCTCCCATATACAATCTCCTGCCCGCTTGTGTCACTGACACCTAAAGAACATCTCTAGAATCCGCCCTTTTCTCACCATGGAAATAACTAAACCCCTCACGGTCGCCCCGATCCACTCCCGTATGGACTACTGCAATGCTCTATTAATTGGCCTCCCCCTCACGCGACTTTCCCCTCTCCAGTCCATCCTTAATGCAGCAGCCAGGGTCGTCCATCTGGCTAATCGTTACTCGGACGCGCCTGCTCTTCGCCAGTCATTACACTGGCTGCCCATTCATTACAGGATACAATTCAAAGTGCTTGTTCTCACCCACAAAGCTCTCCACAGTGCGGCACCCCCGTACGTCTCCTCCCTCATTTCTGTCTATCGGCCTAACCGACCGCTGCGCTCTGCAAATGACTTTTGACTAACCTCTGTGTTATGACCTGGTGGTCAGGACAATAATGGACCTGATGGTTAAGAGCACACGGAATGACCTGATAGTTACTGATAATAAAGGATGAGCTCTGGGACGTGGGAACTCTGCTGACCGCAATCCCTAATCCTATCACACACACTAGAAATAGCCGTGGATTGCTCCTAATGCTCCCAATGCAACTCGGCACAGCCTAAGGAACTAGCTAGCCCTGAAGATAGAAAAATAAAGCCTACCTTGCCTCAGAGAAATTCCCCAAAGGAAAAGGCAGCCCCCCACATATAATGACTGTGAGTAAAGATGAAAATACAAACACAGAGATGAAATAGATTTAGCAAAGTGAGGCCCGACTTACTGAACAGACTGAGGATAGGAAAGGTTGCTTTGCAGTCAGCACAAAAACCTACAAAAAGACCACGCAGAGGGCGCAAAAAGACCGTGAGTCGGTGCGGAGGCGCTCCCTCTGCGTCCCAGAGCTTCCAGCAAGCAAGACAACAATCAAAATAGCAAGCTGGACAGAAAAATAGCAAACCAAAGGAAAACAAGCAGGAACTTAGCTTCTGCTGGGAAGACAGGTCACAAGAACGATCCAGGAGTGAACTAGACCAATACTGGAACATTGACAGGTGACATGGAGCAAAGACCTAAGTGGAGTTAAATAGAGCAGCCAGCTAACGAATTAACCTCGTCACCTGTGGAAGGAAACTCAGAAACACCCACAGCCACCAGAGGAATTCCATGGATAGAACCAGCCGAAGTACCATTCATGACCACAGGAGGGAGCCCGACAACAGAATTCACAACAGTACCCCCCCCTTGAGGAGGGGTCACCGAACCCTCACCAGAGCCCCCAGGCCGACCAGGATGAGCCAAATGAAAGGCACAAACCAGATCGGCAGCATGAACATCAGAGGCAAAAACCCAGGAATTATCTTCCTGACCATAACCCTTCCACTTGACCAGGTACTGGAGTTTCCGTCTCGAAATACGAGAATCCAAAATCTTCTCCACCACATACTCCAACTCCCCCTCAACCAACACCGGGGCAGGAGGATCAACGGATGGAACCACAGGCGCCACGTATCTCCGCAATAACGACCTATGGAACATATTATGGATGGCAAAAGAAGCAGGAAGGGCCAAACGAAATGACACAGGATTGATAACCTCAGAAATCTTATACGGACCAATGAAACAAGGCTTAAACTTAGGAGAGGAAACCTTCATAGGAACATAACGAGACGACAACCAAACCAAATCCCCAACACGAAGTCGGGGACCCACACAGCGCCGGCGGTTAGCGAAACATTGAGCCTTCTCCTGGGACAATGTCAAATTGTCCACCACATGAGTCCAAATCTGCTGCAACCTATCCACCACAGTATCTACACCAGGACAGTCCGAAGACTCAACCTGCCCTGAAGAGAAACGAGGATGGAAACCAGAATTGCAGAAAAACGGCGAAACCAAAGTAGCCGAGCTGGCCCGATTATTAAGGGCGAACTCAGCCAACGGCAAAAAGGACACCCAATCATCCTGATCAGCAGAAACAAAGCATCTCAGATATGTTTCCAAAGTCTGATTAGTTCGTTCGGTTTGGCCATTTGTCTGAGGATGGAAAGCCGAGGAAAAAGACAAATCAATGCCCATCCTAGCACAAAAGGATCGCCAAAACCTCGAAACAAACTGGGAACCTCTGTCAGAAACGATGTTCTCCGGGATACTATGTAAACGAACCACATGCTGGAAAAATAATGGCACCAAATCGGAGGAGGAAGGCAATTTAGACAAAGGTACCAAATGGACCATCTTAGAAAAGCGATCACAAACCACCCAAATGACCGACATCTTTTGAGAGACGGGGAGATCCGAAATAAAATCCATAGAAATATGCATCCAGGGCCTCTTCGGGACCGGCAAGGGCAAAAGCAACCCACTGGCACGAGACCAGCAGGGCTTAGCCCGAGCACAAGTCCCACAGGACTGCACAAAAGAACGCACATCCCGTGACAAAGACGGCCACCAAAAGGATGTAGCCACCAAATCTCTGGTACCAAAGATTCCAGGATGCCCAGCCAACACTGAACAATGAATTTCAGAGATAACTCTACTAGTCCATCTATCAGGGACAAACAGTTTCTCCGCTGGGCAACGGTCAGGTCTATCAGCCTGAAATTTTTGCAGCACCCGCCGCAAATCAGGGGAGATGGCAGACAAAATTACCCCCTCTTTGAGAATACCCGCCGGCTCATGAACACCCGGAGAGTCAGGCACAAAACTCCTTGACAGGGCATCAGCCTTCACATTCTTAGAGCCCGGAAGGTACGAAACCACAAAATCAAAACGGGAGAAAAATAACGACCATCGAGCCTGTCTCGGATTCAACCGTTTGGCAGACTCAAGATAAGTCAAATTCTTGTGATCTGTCAAGACCACCACGCGATGCTTGGCTCCTTCAAGCCAATGACGCCACTCCTCGAATGCCCACTTCATGGCCAACAACTCTCGATTACCAACATCATAATTGCGCTCAGCAGGCGAAAACTTTCTAGAAAAGAAAGCACATGGCTTCATCACCGAGCCATCAGAACTTCTTTGCGACAAAACAGCCCCTGCTCCAATCTCGGAAGCATCAACCTCAACCTGAAACGGGAGCGAAACATCTGCCTGGCACAACGCAGGGGCAGAAGAAAAACGACGCTTCAACTCCTGAAAAGCCTCTACAGCTGCAGAAGACCAATTGACCACATCAGCACCCTTCTTGGTCAAATCAGTCAACGGTTTAGCAACACTAGAAAAATTAGCGATGAAGCGCCGATAAAAATTAGCAAAGCCCAGGAACTTTTGCAGGTTCTTCACAGATGTCGGCTGAGTCCAATCGTAAATGGCCTGGATTTTAACAGGGTCCATCTCGATAGTAGAAGGGGAAAAAATGAACCCCAAAAATGAAACCTTCTGAACTCCAAAGAGACAATTTGACCCCTTCACAAACAAGGAATTCGCACGAAGGACCTGGAACACCATTCTGACATGCTTAACCTGAGACTCCCAATCATCCGAAAAGACCAAAATATCATCCAAATACACAATCAGGAATTTATCCAGGTACTCTCGGAAGATGTCATGCATAAAGGACTGAAATACTGATGGAGCATTGGAAAGCCCGAATGGCATAACCAGGTACTCAAAATGGCCCTCGGGCGTATTAAATGCTGTTTTCCATTCATCGCCTTGTTTAATACGCACAAGATTATACGCCCCTCGAAGATCTATCTTGGTGAACCAACTAGCCCCTTTAATACGAGCAAACAAATCAGACAGCAGCGGCAAAGGATACTGAAATTTGACTGTAATTTTATTAAGAAGGCGGTAATCAATACAAGGTCTCAAAGAACCATCCTTCTTGGCCACAAAAAAGAACCCTGCTCCTAACGGTGATGACGACGGGCGAATATGGCCTTTCTCCAAGGATTCCTTTACATAACTCCACATAGCGGCGTGTTCTGGCACAGATAAATTGAACAATCGGCCCTTAGGAAACTTACTACCAGGAATCAAATCAATTGCACAATCGCAATCCCTATGAGGAGGTAGGGCACTGGCTTTGGGCTCATCAAATACATCCCGATAATCCGACAAAAACTCTGGAACTTCAGAAGGAGTGGAAGACGAAATAGACAAAAATGGAACATCACCATGTACACCCTGGCAACCCCAGCTGGACACAGACATAGATTTCCAGTCCAATACTGGATTATGAACCTGTAGCCATGGCAACCCCAAAACGACCACATCATGCAGATTATGCAACACCAGAAAGCGGATATCCTCCTGATGTGCAGGAGCCATGCACATGGTCAATTGGGTCCAGTACTGAGGCTTATTCTTGGACAAAGGCATAGCATCAATTCCTCTCAATGGAATAGGATACTGCAAGGGCTCCAAGAAAAAACCACAGCGCCTAGCATACTCCAAGTCCATCAAATTCAGGGCAGCGCCTGAATCCACAAATGCCATAACAGAATAGGATGACAAAGAGCAAATCAGAGTAACGGGCAATAGAAATTTAGACTGTACCGTACCAATGGTGGCAGACCTAGCGAACCGCTTAGTGCGCTTAGGACAATCGGAAATAGCATGAGTGGAATCACCACATTAAAAACATAGCCCATTCCGACGTCTGTGTTCTTGCCGTTCAGCTCTGGTCAAAGTCCTATCACATTGCATAGGCTCAGGTCAATGCGATAGTACCGCCAAATGGTGCACAGCTTTACGCTCACGCAAGCGTCGATCGATCTGAATGGCCAAAGACATAGCCTCATTCAGACCAGCAGGCATGGGAAATCCCACCATGACATCCTTAAGGGCTTCAGAGAGACCCTTTCTGAAGATTGCTGCCAGGGTACATTCATTCCACTGAGTGAGCACAGACCACTTTCTAAACTTCTGACAATATATCTCCGCTTCATCCTGACCCTGACACAGAGCCAGCAAGATTTTCTCTGCCTGATCCACTGAATTAGGTTCGTCATAAAGCAATCCAAGCGCCAGGAAAAACGCATCAACATCACGCAATGCCGGATCTCCTGGCGCAAGGGAAAATGCCCAGTCTTGAGGGTCACCACGTAACAAAGAAATAATGATCTTTACTTGTTGAACAGGGTCACCTGAGGAGCGAGGTTTCAAGGCAAGAAACAATTTACAATTATTTTTGAAATTCAAGAACCTAGATCTATCACCAAAAAACAAATCAGGAATTGGAATCCTAGGCTCTGACATCGGATTCTGAATCACATAATCTTGAATGTTTTGTACCCTTGTAGTGAGATTATCCATCCAAGAGGACAGACCTTGAATGTCCATGTTTACACCTGTGTCCTGAACCACCCAGAGGTAAAGGGGAAAAGAGAGACAAAACACAGTGCAAAGAAAAAAAAATGGTCTCAGAACTTCTCTTATCCCTCTATTGAGATGCATTAGTACTTTGGGCCACCTGTACTGTTATGACCTGGTGGTCAGGACAATAATGGACCTGATGGTTAAGAGCACACGAAATGACCTGATAGTTACTGATAATAAAGAACGAGCTCTGGGACGTGGGAACTCTGCTGACCGCAATCCCTAATCCTATCACACACACTAGAAATAGCCGTGGATTGCTCCTAACGCTCCCTAAGCAACTCGGCACAGCCTAAGGAACTAGCTAGCCCTGAAGATAGAAAAATAAAGCCTACCTTGCCTCAGAGAAATTCCCCAAAGGAACAGGCAGCCCCCCACATATAATGACTGTGAGTAAAGATGAAAATACAAACACAGAGATGAAATAGATTTAGCAAAGTGAGGCCTGACTTACTGAACAGACTGAGGATAGGAAAGGTTGCTTTGCGGTCAGCACAAAAACCTACAAAAAGACCACGCAGAGGGCGCAAAAAGACCCTCCGCACCGACTCACGGTGCGGAGGCGCTCCCTCTGCGTCCCAGAGCTTCCAGCAAGCAAGACAACAATCAAAATAGCAAGCTGGACAGAAAAATAGCAAACCAAAGGAAAACAAGCAGGAACTTAGCTTCTGCTGGGAAGACAGGTCACAAGAACGATCCAGGAGTGAACTAGACCAATACTGGAACATTGACAGGTGACATGGAGCAAAGACCTAAGTGGAGTTAAATAGAGCAGCCAGCTAACGAATTAACCTCGTCACCTGTGGAAGGAAACTCAGAAACACCCACAGCCACCAGAGGAATTCCATGGATAGAACCAGCCGAAGTACCATTCATGACCACAGGAGGGAGCCCGACAACAGAATTCACAACACCTCTGCACTAATCCGTACCTCCCACTCCCGACTCCAAGACTTCTCCCATGCTGCACCAATCCTCTGGAATGCTCTACTCCAAGATATTAGGACCATCCACAATTTGCATAGTTTTAGGCACTCGCTCAAAACACATTTGTTCAGAGCGTATTATTACGTTCACTAATCAAACTCATTTTATGTTTGTGTGTGTGTACCCCATTCACTATCCCCATCTATCCCCCACCCCCTGGAGATGGCTGGACCATCGTTGTAAATACATCATTGTAAATACACACCTGTGCTTTGTATCTCCCCACCTCATTGTAGATTGTAAGCTCTCACGAGCAGGGTCATTTTACTTTGCTTTAATTATTGTATTGTTAACGTTGTTACTTATGACTGTTGTGTTTGAAACTGTTAAACTGTAAAGCGCTGCGGAATATGTTGGCGCTATATAAATAAAGATTATTATTATTAAGATGGTGGTCATTTCAGTCTGTGCAACGCTGTCCGTTTAACGCGGTCCCATAACGCAATGGGAACCCAGCCTAATGGACTACGGTATTAGAAATTTTAAGGATGGAGGCAACACGATGCTCACTGTGTCCCTCTACTTGTATAGCCAGAACTTAGTTCTTCTTTTCCTCACTCAAGACTTTTCTTTTCAACTCCTTTGGCATGGTTAAAAGTTATTTTTTCATTCCTATTACTTTTGGGATATTACTAGCACTTGTTTTGCCATCCAGCTTGTCCTATTGCAAGAGGATTGTGAACACCACAACAATGTTTTTTTATACTTTCCTACGATAAATAAGATTTTATTCAGGTGATCACCTAATCAGAAGCACATTAAGTAGAATGAGGTGTACTCTGGTTGGAATTCAACTGACAAGAGAATGGAATGGCTGTCAGACATGTAGAGAAACTGATTTTTATAAAACTGTGCAGAGGTCTCTTAACTTTTGCCAGAGCTGTTTATGCACTGTTTCAGTATGGCCAAAACGTTGCAACTTGGAATTGAAGTATAGGGTTTGAAATGTTACTTTGGATTGCTACTGATAATTTTCTTTTTAAGTCCTCGCAGTCCTAATTCTCCTACTGAAGAAGAGTACCGAAAAATGTGCTTCCTGACTTGTGAGGTGGACATGCCATAAATGAGATCAGTTTCTGGATTTCATTTACATTTGATTGCAACTATCTGCCTTACAAAGTGTGCATGTGTAGGGAGGAGAGCAAAGCTAACGGTCTCTCTTGCGTGTCTGGGCCGCAACTGTCAGGGCTGTCACCATTGTTTCAGGGGAAGAGATTTCTGACCGGGGCAGTTCAGGACACCTGACTGATGGGGGCGGGTCCGACATAAATAGCAGTCTGAGTAGGAAGGCGGGAGATTTGGCAGGAAGTGAGCATGTGAGCAGTGAGATGGTTGACTCCCTCTCGATGGACCCACACCATCTAGCTGTGCCTCTACCCCCGGCTAGCAAGACTGCCAACACATCCTACCCTCAGCTCAGAGAGACATCCACACTGGGTAGTGACCAGGATAGAGTGCATACCTTGGCTCCGCTCACAACCAAGGAGGCACTGCTTAGTCCATCCTGTGTCCTCTGGACTGTGTGCTTCAACTGCGGCCTTGTCTTCTGAACTCTCTGCTTCTTCCACTGTGCTGCCGACCATCATCTCTACCCCACCATGTGCCTGGATCAGGAGATCATGAGGTGAAGGACCCGGAGGATTCGTCGCCGCAAGGAGACAGTACATCGCCCTTCTGCGGGACCGGATCGGAGACATCTCGTGCCACCTGCGGTGCCGCCGAGGGATCTTCCAGCTACCTTACTCCACCGCACAGAGACTGATAAGTTAACCTGTTATTATTTTCTGCATTTGACTTTCCCCATCTGCAAATTCACATCCTTTACCCCCCTGCTTGTACTATCACTGTTTGATATAAAGAACCTGTTAACCCTTGCTCTGCCTTCTGTGTGTCACTGCATCTTATGCCCCTGCTATCATCCTACACTTGGAGTAGTCAGCAGGATGCAGTCCAATAGCATGCAGGCGGCAGACCAAGCAGTTGGGGACTAGCCTTTCCCTGTGGGCCATGCTGAGCAATTTGCCCAAATTCACGGGGAGTAACACTTTGCTGTGGAGCTGGACTGAACACCTTAAAGGCATGATGAGAATGCACCCCATGACCCCTGTGCTGGAGGCTGAGGTGGCTATTATGGCACTGGAAGGAGAAGCCAGGGATTCAGTTATGTTACAGACTCCATGAGCCCGGGATACCTTTAACAAGATGTTACAGATCTTGGAGGAGAGTCACGGAGACCCCATAGATGTATGGGAACTGAGAACATGTCTTTTTAGCAGAATGCAGAGAGAGAGGGAGACCGTAACCCAATATATGAATGCTTTACAAGAGCTACACACTGCAATTATTAGAAAAGACGGCAGGGGAGTGAGACCCTCAGACATAATGTTACAAGACCTCCTAGTGACTGGTTTGCAAGACGTGCTGACAAAACTAGCCCTGAGAGAACGTGTACGGGTGAACCCCAAATGACTTTCCCTGAAGTAGGGAGTGAGGCACGCATGCGTGAACAGGAGCAGGGGGTGACAGTCCCGTTGGGGAAGGTCCAGAGCATGGGGGTGTCTGTAAATGCCATTGCTGAACCCCAATGGGTGGAAGAACTGAGGAGAGAACTTCTGAGTGTGAAAGTAGAACTGGCTGATATAAAGAAGAAAACAGAGGGTACCAGTAATTCTCCACAGAGCACGGAAGGCCTGGAGCCCCAACGTGACTCCAGAATGCTTTGCTGGCCAAGGCACATCACTTGTTACAACTGCGGAGAGAGTGGACACATTGCACAGGAGTGCACTCGCCGAGGAAGAGTGACATCTTGTCGCCCGTTAAATTAGAGGTCTCTGAGCCAGGGGACGCCGCCTGGAGCCAGAACAGGTGATGAAAAGTAGTGGAAGTCCCACAAGTTTAATGTCAACATGCCCCCTGATATGGGCAGAAATGGACGGACGTGCAGTGCGATGCCTGGTGGACACGGGCTTGCTGGTGACAATGATGCCAGAGGCTTACTACCGGCAACACTTTCCCCAAGCAAATCGGCCTGAATAGGGCTCTGAAATAAAGATGATGGTACACAACCAGCAACCCGTCCCGGTCACAGGGGTAGTACGGATGCAGGTGTCTGTCTGTGGGAAAGACCTGGGATGGAAAGGCGTGATGCTGACATAGGAAGAAGTGAATTATGGACCTGCTGTCACCTTGGGAATTAATGTGCTGAAGGAATTTGGGAGCCTTCTCCTCAGAGACCCCTCTAACGAGACTCTGAAACCGTGGGGCCCACATACACCAAAGAGAAGAATTTTTCAACAACTAGCACGAGTGGCACAAGTACAGGAATCTAACTGTGAGGCAGGAGTGTAATTAAAAGTAATTGTCCCAGCCTCCATCAAAATTGTTCTTCAACGAGGACAAACAGTACTGTCTCTACCCATTTGCATTTGTGTCCCCTTGGTGGGGGTGGAGGTCCAAATTGAACCATCCTCTTCTGGACAATTACCCACGGGCTCCTAGTGGCACATACATTAGCTATTTTACAGGAAGGGACTGTTCTGGTGCAGTGCATTAACTTAGGAGATCAGGGCATTACTGTTGTTCCCAGAAGTGTGGTGGCCCGAATAATGAACCTACCTGAGGAAATAATGCCCCCACAAACAGTACAACTGGAGGTACAACCTGGAGACCCCTGGACTGTATCAGTAAACTCCATCTCCGCGTCAGAACCTCATTACTTCAAGGAGGGCTGACCCATACTGGAACGGATGCGGGCTGAGTTGGCCGAACTCAAACTCACTCCGGTGCAACAAGTAGAAGTTCTGCTGGGAAGGTATAAAGAAGTTTTCGCCATTCATGAGTAGGGTTGAGCGAAACGGGTCGGCAATTTTCAGAAGTCGCCGACTTTTGGCAAAGTCGGGTTTCATGAAACCCGACACGACCCCTGTGTGGGGTCGGCCATGAAGTCGGCGATCTTCTGAATCTGGAATCGGAATTCCGATACCGATTCCCGATATGTTTAAGATATCGGGAATTGGTATCGGAATTCAGATTTAAGTGTAAAATAAAGAATTAAAATAAAAAATATCGCTATACTTACCCTCTGACGCGCCCTGGTACTAACCGGGAACCTTCCTTCCTTCGAATCAGCGCTTCCAGGACCTGCGGTGACGTCGCGGTGACGTCGCGGCTTGTGATTGGTCGCGCGACCGCCCATGTGACCGCTCGCGCGACCAATCAGAAGCCGTGACATCACCGCGACGTCACCGCAGGTCCTGGAAGCACTGATTCGAAGGAAGGAAGGCTGCCGGAAAGAAGCAGGGCGCGTCCGAGGGTGAGTATATTCCTATTAGGTATATACTCACCCTCGGACGCGCCCTGCTTCTTTCCGGCAGCCTTCCTTCCTTCGAATCAGCGCGATTGGTTGCGCGACCACCCATGTGACCGCTCGCGCGACCAATCAGAAGCCGTGACGTCACCGCGACGTCACCGCAGGTCCTGGAAGCGCTGATTCGAAGGAAGGAAGGCTGCTGGAAAGAAGCAGGGCGCGTCCGAGGGTGAGTATATTCCTATTAGGTATTAGCGGTCACATGGGCGGTCGCGCGACCAATCGCGCTGATTCGAAGGAAGGAAGGCTGCCGGAAAGAAGCAGGGCGCGTCCGAGGGTGAGTATATACCTAATAGGAATATACTCACCCTCGGACGCGCCCTGCTTCTTTCCGGCAGCCTTCCTTCCTTCGAATCAGTGCTTCCAGGACCTGCGGTGACGTCGCGGTGACGTCACGGCTTCTGATTGGTCGCGCGAGCGGTCACATGGGCGGTCGCGCGACCAATCACAAGCCGCGACGTCACCGCGACGTCACCGCAGGTCCTGGAAGCGCTGATTCGAAGGAAGGAAGGTTCCCGGTTAGTACCAGGGCGCGTCAGAGGGTAAGTATAGCGATATTTTTTATTTTAATTCTTTATTTTACACTTAAATATGGATCGCAGGGCCTGAAGGAGAGTTTCCTCTCCTTCAGACCCTGGGAACCATTGGAAACCCAATGCACTGCATTGGGTTTCGAGTTTCGGCCGACCCCGACTTTTTTATAGGATCGGCCGATTTCACCCGACCCGACTTTTGAAAAAGTCGGGTTTCGTGAAACACGACCCGATCCTATAAAAGTAAAAGTCGCTCAACACTATTCACGAGGATGATTTTGGCTGCACCACGGCCATTATGCACGAAATACCAACTGGGAGTACCGCGCCCATAAGAGAGCATTACCGGCAAATCCCCCCCAGTTATACCAGAAACTGAAGAGCATGTTGAATCAGATGTTGCAGGCTGGTGTGATTAAGGAGAGCCAGAGTCCGTGGGCTGCCCCAATTGTGTTAGTAGAAAGACGGCACCTCGCGTTTTTTTGTGGCTTACTGAAAACTGTGAGGGACTCATACCCGTTACCCTGGATTGAGGAGTCCCTGTCTGCTCTGGGGAAAGCTAGATTCTTTCCATACTGGATCTCGCCAGTGGCTACTGGCAAGTCCTCATTTCTGAACAAGATCGAGCCTAGACTGCCTTCATTCTTCCCATGGGCCTACACGAGTTCAATCGTATGCCATTTGGCTTAGCCAACGCTCCCAGAACTTTTCAACGTCTCATGGAGAGGTGCCTAGGGGACTTGAACTTTGAATCGACGCTCATCTACCTGGATGACATTATAGTCTTTGTGGCTTCATTTGAGGAACATCTGCAATGCCTAGAAGAAGTGTTGGCCCACCTGCAGAGACACGGACTAAAAGTAAAACCCCAGAAGTGCCATTTGTTCCACATGCAAATTGAATACTTGGGCCATGTCATTTCTGCCAAAGGGGTAGAACCCTCTGGAGAAAAGGTCACCATGATTCAAGACTGGCACACTCCAGAAACCATGAAGGATGTGCAGGCATTCCTGGGACTGACGGGTTATTATAGGCGGCTTGTGAAGAACTTCGCTCGACGGGCAATGCCCTTACAGGAGCTGTTGAAAAAGGTACCCTCAGGTGCCAAGAACTGGAAGATCTGCTGGAAGGAATCTCAAGAAGAGGCCTTTCAAGATCACAAAAAGGTACTCACCAAAGCTCCTATTCTGGCTTACATGGATTTATCGCAACCGTTCATTCTCCACACCAACGGGAGTCTGCTAGGACATGGGGCTGTGTTGTTTTGGATGCAGGATGGAAGAGAGAGGGTGATCGCTTAAGCAAGTCAGTCCCTTCATGATTCCGAATGCAATCTGGACAATTACAGTTCTTTCAAGTTGGAGCTGCTGGCTTTGGTGTGGGCTACAATGGAGAGATTTGCGGAATATATATCTGGCTACGAAGTGTTGGTGCGTAATCATAACAACCCGCTTGCTCACCTGGAGAATGCGAGACTGGGGGCCCTGGAACAGCAATGGGTGGCCAGAATGGCAAAATTCCGCTATAAGTTTGCCTACAAAAGGAGGGCAGAAAATACCCACGCCGACGCCCTGTCCAGGAGGAAGAGTACCAGACCTGAGCGGGACAGAGATGAAGAGCTAGAAGAGGATAAGGTCTTGAGATTCCGGAGGTCCACCAGGATGGTGGAGGCAACGCTGGGACAGATACATTCTTCAGTCCAAGATGGCATACTGGGACAAACTCAAGATGAGTAGGTTCAGCTTCAACAGGAAGATGGCTAACTGGCATTGTTAAGATAATGTGTGGCTTCTCAGAGACCTCCTAGCTCGATAGAAAGAGGTACTTTGCCCCCGGACATGTTTCGGATCCTACGACAATGGGAACAACTACGGATGAGTAACGGCTTACTATATTGGAAAACACAGCTGTGGACTGAGCCGAATGTGACCTGGCAAGTCCTTGTTCCAACAACGTCATTGTCTGAAATTGCTATCGCTGCAACCGAGCAAGGGGCCCACTATGGTTCAGAAAAGCCTTCCAATAGCTACAACGGTTCATCTTTCACCCCCAGTTGAAGACGAAAGTGGACAAGGCCTGTAGGAAGTGCCGGACACGTGAACTGGCTAAGCCACCAGAGCAGAAAGCTCCCATTCAGTCCATTGTAACCTCCGCTCCTCTGAAACTCTTGACAATAGACTATCTAACCATCGGCCCGGCCCATCAGGGCTATGAACATTGCCTGGTAATGGTGGATCACTTCACAAAATTTGCCGTGGTGACTCCGACCCAGACTGCAGAGTCCGCTGCATACGCAATATGTAAGAACTTAATCCAACCCTATGTGTCCAAAGAGAATTCACTCCGATCGGGGAGCTTGTTTCTTGGGAAGAATAATGGATGAATTGCACCACCTGTACCGGATTGACCACACCGTACCATCCTCAGGGTAATGGTGCCTGTGAATGATTTAACCATACACTGATTCAGATGCTAAGAACTCTATAGGAAGATCGAAAGGCCTGGTGGCCAGAGTACGTTTCTGAACTGGTGTGGGCATATCATAATCGAGTACATCGAACTATAGGATATACACCTTACTCTCTTCTGTTCGGCAGAGAAGAAAAAGGAATCACCCAGTTGGCATTGGACCCAGAAGAGGACTATCCATGGATGGGGGTGTCCTCCTAGGTTCGGGAACATCAACACCACCTGCAACACCACCTGCAGACCTTGCACCAGTTTGTCCAGTCCAGATTACAGGAGCTAGAACATGCAGAGAAGACCCCATCTGGAGCAACAGAGTTTTGAGTTGGAGACCGGGTCTTAGTGCGGGAGAAGTGCCCTCGAGACAAGCTGGAAAATCGTTGGTAGAAAGACCCGTATTGGGTAAAGAGAAGAGTTAATCCAGAGGGACCTGTCTACGAAGTCCAGCCTGAAGGGAAGGAAAACACCCCTACTCTAACTCTTCACCGGAATATGCTCTGACCCTGCCTGTCTAAGAACCCTGTCCGCGTAGAAGAGGAACCCGAGGCTCCTGAGATGGTTCATACACCAATGGAAGGAGAGGATGTAGAAGGGGTGAAGGATTAATCTCCAAGAGATTGGAACCAGAGGATACGGGCTCGCCCATGGCTCTTCCCCCACAGCCAGATTCAGCCCCACAAGAGAGCTCCACTACTTTTCCTGATCTGAGACCCTCCAAACGAACAACAGCTGGAAAGCCCCCCAATCGCTGTGTCCAAGAAAATTTCCTCTGGCAACAATCCGCATAGAAAAGGAGAAGACAGACACACACTCCTCAAAGAGTCTCGCCCGTGGAATGGCAAGAAAAAAAGAGTGGGGGAGTGTAGGTCAGAGAGCCAAGCTAACAGTCTCTCTTGCGTGTCTGGGCCAGAACTGTTGGGGCTGTCACCATTGTTTCAGGGAGAAGAGATTTCTGGCCAGGGCAGTTCAGGACACCTGACTGATAGGGGTAGGTCCAACATAAATAGCAGTCTGAGCATTAAGATGGGGGATTTGGCGGGGAGCGAGCAAGTGAGCAGTGAGACGGTTGACTCCCTCTCGATGGACCCACGCCAGCTAGCTGTGCCTGTACCCCAGCTAGCTAGACTGCCGACACATCCTACCCTCAGCCCAGAGAGACATCCTGCAGGTCCTCTGGTCACCCCTGCAGCACTAGAAGAAACACATTACAGAGAGTTCAGAGCAATGTATGCTGGGTGGGGCTGCTGAAGAGTAGACAAGCAGGGAGTACAAATCAACTCACAAACTGCTGAATCTCCAAAGAGACAGACACAGAACGGAAGGCTTATCCTACCCACTTAGTGGAGTGGACTCCAGCTGCCTCCAGACCTGTCGGAACCTGTACTTAGTGACCAGTACCCCTGGATTAAATCTACATCCATCATCAGTAAAGGTAAAAGACTGAATTATTTTGCCTCCTTGCTTCTTTCTGCTGCACTGCTCACTACAACTCCCATCATTGCCCCAGGGACATGCTCCTGCTGAGGGGAGTGATCCATCTTGCTGCATTACCATCTATCCCCTGGGGACTCCACTTGCAGCGCTAGCCATCCCTGGCCAAACAACTCAGCTGGCGTCACGATGCAACCGTAAACTGTTATCCCCTGTAACTATTCCCGTTTCACTTGCCTGGTAAGGGCCACAGGCTGGGCAATCACCACTGTGACATCCCTGATAGACAGCCTGCCTGGCTACCGAGTACCCCCGGCTCGCACGACAGTGGCAACTGTACATAGTAAAATTCATTGACTCTATTGAAGATGGTCCCCTGACTGGTATTCTTATGAGTACTGTCATGGTAAGCATGAAGATCTTAAGCAAATCCCTGGCTGCCATGATAATCCATTGGTATCCCTCAATCACATACTGGGGGGGTTAAAATGGTGCGTCTTCGGCTGTGCACTGTAAATATTGCTGTTACAGATTGACAGCAGCATTTAACAGGTTAACACTGATGGGCAGAGCTTGACTCTACTCGCTGCAGTTAGAGTCAGATAATAGCTAAATAACATAGCAATCATCTGCCAGTTATGATGCAGGCTCAACTCCTGAGCCAGCTCCATACACTAACTCCTGCTAAGCGTAATTCTCCAGAACACAGTCAGCCTTTACTCAGATGATCTAAGCCAGAGGTGATAGAAGGCATGACTCAAATGCCTGTGTTGCTGGTTCTGTGAGTCATGATAGTGGGGGCGCTAGCAGTGGCAGTATCACTCTAAACCAGTGCAAATACTGTATTATGGTGGGAATCAGTGGGGGGAACAAATGTCAGTGTAGACAGAGATGATAATGATGATTCTGTAGTGGACAGGACTAAAAAACTAAATAGGGGTACCGAGAAGGTGATATCAGAATAGGAGTTTGTTTGGCTCAGCAATACACAGCAGAGGCAACACATAGCTAAATGATCCACTGTGGCAAAATCTGCTTATTTTGCAGTTTACCCTGGAGCTGGTAAAAAAGCTTGTGCTGTTTGTGGAAGAAACTCAACAGCACCTGAAAGCTCTGCTTATGGTAATGGAATCACCTGCCATCAACATCACCTGCTCATATGGATAAAGCAAGTCACTAGAGTTGAGCGACTTTTACTTTTTTAGGGTTGAGTCGGGTTTCGCAAAACCCGACTATCTCAAAAGTCGAGTTGAGTGAAATCGGCCGATTATCGCGAAAAGTCGGGGATCGACCGAAACACGAAACCCAATGCAAATCAATGGGGAAGCATAGTCGGCAGTGAGTGGAGTCCAGGAAAACACCTACAGTGCCCATTTTAATGGCAAAAACATCCATTCTTGGTACTGAAGCTTGTCAATCTTAATTTACCTTATAATAATAGTTAGGCATTGGACATTGGGGGTCATTTGGCTAAAGTTGTGGGGGGTATGGCTGGTTCAAGTATTTAGTGGGCCCAAGAAACGTGGACAATGTCACGACAGTGGGGCAGGGAGAGGTAAGTATTTCAACTTTGCAAGTGCTGTGATCCTGAGCAAGCAGGGGGAGCCCACTCATTCGCATTGGCACTGGCACAGGGCCCCTCAAAGTACGGCGGTGTGTTTGCATGGCGGAGGTGCCTCCCACCGGCAGCGACACTTTTGCGTACTATGAGGGGCCCTGTACCAGTGACGTCGCCAACGAGTATTCCCCCCCCACCTGATGAAGGAACCTGCACTTTCATCTGCACCTTCCTCTTTGTCACCGTGTAAGGTGGTATAGTATGCGGGAAGGGAAACCTCACTTTCAGCAGGGTCAGATTCTGGCTGTGTAGCGTGCAAGGGGAATGTAGCGGTCTGGGTCAATGTACCAGCAGAGTCATCTAGCACTGGCTGGGCAATGGGCAGGATGAGGAGGAAACACAGATATAGGCCCAAATAATAAAGTGGGCTAAATGCATTTCAAAATTGGTAACAGGACTAAACAGGCGGCATTGCTTTGTTCAGTGGAGGACAACTGTAATGAGAGGCTGACACAGTGAGTAGGCCCAAATCAGTAAGTAGTCTAAATGCAGTTCAAAATTGGTAACAGTAGTAAACAGGCGGCACTGCTTTGTTCAGTGGAGGAGAACAGCAAGTAGCGGAAGACACCGTTAGTAGGCCCCAACCAAACTAGTAAGGCCAAATGCAGTGTTATATTAAAAACTACTTAATGAGAGCCCGAAGATCGAAGCTCAGGACAGGAAACCAGGAGAACACCTAGGAGCGGCAGACACCGTTAGTAGGCTCCAACCAAACTAGTAGGCCAACTGCAGTGTTATATTAACAACTACTTAATGAGAGCTTGAAGATTGAAGCTCAGGCAGGAAACCAGGAGAACACCTTGGAGCAGCAGACACCGTTAGTAGGCCCCAACCAAACTAGTAGGCCAACTGCAGTGTTATATTAACAACTACTTAATGAGAGCCTGAAGATAGAAGCTAAGGCAAGTCAACCTGGAGAACACCTTGGAGCGGCAGACACCGTTAGTAGGCCCCAACCAAACTAGTAGGCCAAATGCAGTGTTATATTAAAAACTACTTAATGAGAGCCTGAAGATCGAAGCTCAGGACAGGAAACCAGGAGAACACCTTGGAGCGGCAGACACCGTTAGTAGGCCCCAACCAAACTAGTAGGCCAACTGCAGTGTTATATTAACAACTACTTAATGAGAGCCTGAAGATAGAAGCTAAGGAAAGTAAACCTGGAGAACACCTTGGAGCGGCAGACACCGTTCGTAGAACCCAACCAAACTTGTAGCCCCAATGCAGTTTTCAAATTCCGAATTTCTGAAAACCGGACAATTGCAGCTCAGCTTTTTTAAGAAGAGGACAGCTGTATTGAGTGGCGCAGACAGACACTGGTAGTAGGCCTAACACCACAAAGTTGGCTTGATGCAGGTTTAAAAAAGGTTACAGGGGTACACGGGCAGCATTGGTGTGGTCAGTGGAGGACAATTGGAAGGAGGGACCGCAGACAGACTAAGTAGGCCTAAAATAAAAAAATTTGGCTCAATGCAGGTTTTATTATGTTGCAGGGGTACACAGGCAGCATTGGTGTGGTCAGCGGAGGACAATTGGAAGGAGTGTCTGACACAGTTAGTAGTCCAAAATAATAGATACATGTTAATGTCTCACTCCCCCAAAAAATAAATAAATAAACAGGTGGCATACCTAGGTACAGGGGTGGGCTCCTCTGCTGACTTGCAGGCATTGGTATTTGTCGCAAAGTATTAACTGGTATAAATGTAGGACAGGGCCCCTGAATATTTTTACTAGCATCATACATGTCAACAAATTGTTATGGGAAGTGCCATTGAAGGATTTAACCGCATAGACTAAACAGTGGTGGAGCAGTGAGAGATAATTTTGCAAGTGGTAGAGCACTGTTTGAGCTCGGGGGGAACATTCTCTCGTGGGCGGCGGTACTGGCCCAGGACCCCTCATGTTACAACGGTGTGTCTGACATTGGGTGCGCACCACCACCGCCAGAGACACTTCATTGTACTATGAGGGACCCCATGCCAGTGCCAGAGCCATTGCCCAAAAGTGGGCACACCCACCTCTTCAGACAAACGGCACTCTCACGGGGGCTTGCGCCAAGTGGTGACTTACCACGGTCCCGTGGGGGGAGTCGGCCCATTTAGGGAGGTTTAAAAATGTTGTGTTCTATTTCTGGACATACAGCAGCTGCAAATTGAGAAATTGGAACAGTGAGTAAGACCAGTCCTAAAGCAAGACCTTTTTTCACAGGAAAGCTAGGTGTCAGCCGGGAAAGGTGGAGCAAAATAATTAGAAATCCATGATTGGTTAATTTTAATGAAGGTTAGATCATCAACATTTTGGATAGACAGACGAGTCCTTTTTTCGGTCATTATTGAACCAGCAGCACTCAATACTCTTTCTGATAGCACACTAGCTGCTGGGCCAGCAAGCTCCTGCAATGCATATTCTGCCAATTCAGGCCAGGTGTCTATTTTGGATGCCTAGTAATCAAATGGGAATGACGGGTGAGGGAGAACATCGATAAGGGAGGAAAAATAGTTTGTAACCATACTGGACAAATGTTGTCTCCTGTCACTTTGAATTGATGCTGCAGTACCTGTCCTGTCTGCGGTCATTGCGAAATCACTCCACAACCTGGTCAGAAAACCCCTCTGTCCAACGCCACTTCGGATTTCTGCACCTCTAACACCTCTGCCATGTTGCCGCCTGCAGCTCGTGTGAGAACCATCACCGCCGCTGTGTGCTGGGAATGCCTGAACCAAACAGTCTACAAGAGTTGCTTGTTTGGTTGCCAATATTTGTTCAAGGTTCTCATGTGGCATGATATTTTGCAATTTCCCTTTATAGCGTGGATCCAGGAGGCAGGCCAACCAGTAATCATTATCGGTCATCATTTTTATAATGCGGAGGTCCCTTTTTAGGATACGCAAGGCATAATCCGCCATGTGGGCCAATGTTCCAGTTGTCAATTCACTGCTTGTGCTGGGTTGAGGAGCACTTTCTGGCAAATCAACGTCACTTGTCTCCCTCAAAAATCCTGAACCTGTCCTACAACGCCACCAGTTTGTATTGCCCCCTGAGAAGCTTCCTCATCAAAAAAGTATTCATCCCCATCATACTCCTCATCCTCCTCCTCTTTGCCCGCCACCTCGTCCAGTAGACTTCCCTGACCAGACAATGGCTGACTGTCATCAAGGCTTCCCTCGTCCTCGGCTGCAGACGCCTGCTCCTTTATGTGCGTCAAACTGTGCAACAGCAGACGCATTAGGGGGATGCTCATGCTTATGATGGCATCGTCTGCACTAACCAGGCGTGTGCATTCCTCAAAACACTGAAGGACTTGACACAGGTCTTGTAGCTTCGACCACTGTACACCTGACAACTCCATGTCTGCCATTCAACTGCCTGCCCGTGTATGTGTATCCTCCCACAAATACATAACAGCATGCCTCTGTTCGCACAGCCTCTGAAGCATGTGCAGTGTGGAGTTCCACCTTGTTGCAACGTTGATGATTAGGCGGTGCTGGGGAAGCTTCAAAGATCGCTGATGGTTCTGCTGCATATGGCTGGAGTGTACGGGTGAACGGCTGATGTGCGCGCAAAGTCTGTGCACCTTCAGGAGCAGGTGGGTAACCCTGGATAACCTTTCAGGAAGCACTGCACAACCAGGTTCAAGGTGTGAGCCAGGCAAGGAATGTGTTTCAGTTGTGAAAGGGCTATGGCAGCCATAAAATTCCTTCCGTTATCACTGACTACCTTGCCTGCCTCAAGATGTACACTGCCCAGCCATGACTGAGTTTCTTGCTGCAAGAACTCGGACAGAACTTCCGCGGTGTGTCTGTTGTCGACCAAACACTTCATTTCCAACACAGCCTGCTGATGCTTGCCACTAGCTGTTCCATAATGGGACACCTCACGTGCAACAGTGGCAGCTGCGGATGGAGAGGTCGTGCGACTGCGGTCTGTGGACGAGCTCTCGCTTCGGCTGGAGGACGAGGAGGAGGAGGAGGGGTGGCGAACGCCTACAGCCAACTGTTTCCTACACCGTGGACTAGGCAGAACTGTCCCAATCTGGCTGTCCTCTGTGGACCCTGCATCCACCACATTAACCCAGTGTGCCGTGATGGACACGCAACATCCCTGGCCATGCCTAATGGTCCATGCATCTGTTGTGAGGTGCACCTTTCTACTGACAGATTGCCGGAGTGCATGGACAATGCGGTCTTTTACATGCTGGTGGAGGGCTGGGATGGCTTTTCTCACAAAGAAGTGTCGACTGGGTAGGTCGTAGCGTGGTACAGCGTAGGCCATCAGGGCTTTGAAAGCTTTGCTTTCAACTAACCGGTAGGGCATCATCTCTAACGAGATTAGTCCAGCAATGTGGGCGTTCAAACCCTGTGTACGCGGATGAGAGGATGAGTACATCCTTTTCCTAAGGAGAGTCTCTTGTAGGGTGAACTGTACTGGAGAGCTGCATATGGTGGAACTAGCGAGGGTGATGGTGGACATGGCAGACTGAGAGAGGGTTGGTGATGGTATTCTTGCAGTTGGCCTACATACAGTGTTTCCTACCAAGAACCTGGTGATTCCCTGACTGCTTTGGCCTTGCGACGAAACCTCCACATTTGCTGCAGGTGGTGTGGTAAACGGTGGGCTTACAGTGAAGGAAGGAATGTAGCGTTGCTGACTAGCTTCATTTTGAGAGGGTGCAACAACGTTAAGGGACGTTTGGTAGTTAGTCCAGGCTTGCAAGTGCATGGTGGTTAAATGTCTACGCATGCAACTTGTATTTAGATTTTTCACATTCTGACCTCTGCTGAAGGTCCTTGAGCATTTCTTACAGATGACTTTGCACTGATCCTTTGGATCTTGTTTAAAAAAGTGCCAGACTGCACTCTTCCTACTATCGGATACCTTTTCAGGCATTGCACACTAAGCTACTTTAACCGGATGGCCACGCTGTCCTACAACTGTTTTAGGTTTTGACACACGTTTTTGGCCAGTTAAGGGCCTGCCAGATGGAAGCTGTTGCGATGTTGATGCCTGCTGCGGCTCCTCCTCGTCCGCTTGAGAGCTACTGCCGGCTGCACCCTGTTCCCCCAATGGCTGCCAATCGGGGTCAACAACTGGGTTATCTATGACCTCCTCTTCTATGTCCTGTGCACCTTCCTCTATGTCACCGTGTAAGCCGGTGCTATAGCGTTCGTGACGGGGCTCCATAGTCTCATCAGGGTCAGATTCAGGATCAGTACACTGCGAGGGCAATGTTGTGATCTGAGTCAAAGGAACAGCATAATAATCTGGCTGTGGCTGTGCATCTGTGCACTCCATGGCCGATTCATCTTGTAATGGGCATGGCCTGTTAACAATTTCCCTTTCTAACCTAGGCACGGTATGTGTAACGAGCTCCATGGAGTAACCCGTTGTGTCGCCTGACGCATCCTTCTCTGTTGTTCTGGGTGAAGAACACAAGGAAGTGACTTGTTCTTGACCGGGAACATCCACTGACGACGCGCTGCTTTTAAATTTTGCACTTTCTGAAGACGAAGCGAAAGAGCTAGAGGCAGAGTCAGCAAGGAAAGCCAAAACTTGTTCCTGCTGCTCCGGCTTTTAAAAATGGTTTTCCTACTCCCAGAAAAGGGAGCGTTCGAGGCCTTGTGTAGCCAGACGATGACGGTGGCTCAACAACTCGAGACTTAGGTGCTATATTGCTTTTCCCACGACCACCTGATGCTCCACCACCACTACCATCATTACCAGCTGGCAATGACAGCCCACGGCCACGACCTCTTCCACCAGACTTCCTCATTCTTGGAAAAATGTAACAAAACTAACAAATGTTATATGGTACTGTAAAACCAGTTAGAAGGTGTACGCAAACTTGTTGTGAATTTAAATCTCCCTTGATAGGTGTGTGAGACTGCAGGGAAAAACAGGCCCACTGTATTACAGTACACAGCTTCAGTGGCAGACAGTGGCTGACAGATATGCCACAAACAGGACTGACGCAGATGCACACACTGGCAATATAAATCTCGCTCATTATGTGTGGGAGACAGCAGAAAAATAAGGCCCACTGTATTACACTACACAGTTTGATTGGCAGAAAGAAGCTGACAGATATGCCACTAACAGGACCGACGCAGATGCACACACTGGCAATATAAATCTCCCTCTTTATGTGTGGGAGACAGCAGAAAAATCAGGCCCACTGTATTACACTACACAGTTTGATTGGCAGAAAGAGGCTGGCAGATATGCCACTAACAGGACTGACGCAGATGCACACACTGGCAATATAATTCTCCCTTTTTTTATATGGGAGACTAGTGAATAAATCAGGCCCACTGTATTACAGTATAGTTTCTGTGGCAGAAAATGACTGATAGATATCACAGACAGGACTGGCACAGATGCACAGATTTGCCAATATTAATCTCCCCTTTTTTATATGGGAGACTATTGAATAAATCAGGCCCACTGTATTACAGTATAGTTTCTGTGGCAGAAAATGACTGACAGTTACCACAGACAGGACTGGCGCGGATGCACAGATTTGCCAATATTAATCTCCCCTTTTTTTATATATGGGAGACTAGTGAATAAATCAGGCCCACTGTATTACAGTATAGTTTCTGTGGCAGAAAATGACTGACAGATACCACAGAGAGGACTGGCGCAGATGCACAGATTAGGCAATATTAATCTCCCCTTTTTTATATGGGAGACTAGTGAATAAATCAGGTCCACTGTATTACAGTATAGTTTCTGTGGCAGAAAATGACTGACAGATTCCACAGACAGGACTGGCGCAGATGCACAGATTAAGCAATATTAATCTCCCCTTTTTTTTATATGGGAGACTAGTGAATAAATCAGGCCCACTGTATTACAGTAAATCACCGACCAACACCAATACCACATATTGGGGGGATGATAAATATTTCCCTTGTATCTACTGATTTAAATAATCATACCACCACCCCATGTGGAGACCTTATACCAAGGACACATCCATATACATAGAACCTGATTCCCATAGGGAAAAATGATGTACTAGTCCATAAAATTACCATAAATCTTTATTAAACACATTAAAATACATGAAAAAAAGACCTAAACCAAGTGCGTGTCAGTTAACAATAAGAAACAATAAACACCAAGACACTCGGTGTCTATACGCGGTACCGCGCATGCGCGGTGCTGTGTGACGCCGATGCTCTGTGGCGTCGCGGTGACTATGGAGACGCGCGCGTCACTTCCGGCAGTGACGTACATCCGGGATAGCGCTGCGGCGCAGGAATTGGTAGCGATAGGATGTGTGGGGGTATTTAAGGCATGGGACCCGGGGAGGTGAGTGCCCCCTGACGAAGGACGGGACCGAAACGCGCGTTGGGGCGGGCACTCACCCCCCCTGGTTCCCCACTTGCTGTGCACCTTGCAATTATGTGAGTATTAGAGTAATCTTTCCCGGTTGAGAGGCCTGTTAGGTTGACATCTTGTATGTTTGGTACCGGACCCTATTCCCTGTGGGGGATTCTCCCCGGGGATTCTAGCGTGACTGTGTGCTCTGCGCCGGTACGGATATATATGTTAGGCCGGTATTAGGAGTCACATGAATAATTTATACAGGTTCTGCTAGAGGGATTGTGTGCAGCGGACCATAGTTGTGATACATAATAGATATAGGAACACTGTTCATTATATTATTACTCTGATAAAGGGTGCAATAGTTTAGCTCCTTTATGGTGGGGTAGCGGTGGGGGTGGGGCCCTTGGTGTTTATTGTTTCTTATTGTTAACTGACACGCACTTGGTTTAGGTCTTTTTTTCATGTATTTTAATGTGTTTAATAAAGATTTATGGTAATTTTATGGACTAGTACATCATTTTTCCCTATGGGAATCAGGTTCCACTGTATTACAGTATTACAATATAGTTTCTGTGGCAGAAAATGACTAACAGATACCACAGACAGGACTGACGCAGATGCACAGATTTGCCAATATTAATCTCCCCTTTTTCATATGGGAGACTAGTGAATAAATCAGGCCCACTGTATTACAGTATAGTTTCTGTGGCAGAAAATGACTGACAGATACCACAGACAAGACTGGCGCAGATGCACAGATTTGCCAATATTAATCTCCCCTTTTTTATATGGGAGACTAGTGAATAAATCAGGCCCACTGTATTACAGTATAGTTTCTGTGGCAGAAAATGACTGACAGATACCACAGACAGGTCTGGCACAGATGCACAGATTTGCCAATATTAATATCCCCTTTTTTATATGGGAGACTAGTGAATAAACCAGGCCCACTGTATTACAGTATAGTTTCTGTGGCAGAAAATGACTGACAGATACCACAGACAGGACTGGCACAGATTTGCCAATATTAATCTCCCCTTTTTTTATATGGGAGACTAGTGAATAAATCAGGCCCACTGTATTACAGTATAGTTTCTGTGGCAGAAAATGACTGACAGATACCACAGACAGGACTGGTGCAGATGCACAGATTAGGCAATATTAATCTCCCTTTTTAGGTGTGGGACAGTGCAGAAAAATACAGGCCCACTGTTTTACACTACACAGTTTCAGGGGCAGAAAGTGGCTTGAAGATTATATATATATATATATATATATATATATATATATATATATATATATATATATAAAGGGACTGTACTACAATTACTATCTCCCTACAATAATCTCAGAAAAGTATGACAGGCAGCAATAAAAAGGACTGCTGCACACAAAAGTGTGGACAAAGAAACAAGATAGCTGTGCAGAAAGGAAGGAGCAACATGATTTGTGCTTTGAAAAAAGCAGTTGGTTTGCACAGCGGCGTACACACAGCAATGCAGCTATCAGGGAGCCTTCTAGGGCAGCCCAATAAGCTACAGAGCTGATGAAGAAAAATCTAGCCTCCACTGTCCCTGCAAAGAAAAGGTGGTGTTGGACAGTGGAAATCGCTACAGCACAAGCGGTTTGGGGGTTAATGTACCCTGCCTAACGCTATCCCTGCTTCTGACGAAGCGGCAGCAACCTCTCCCTATGCTCAGATCAGCAGCAGTAAGATGGCGGTCGGCGTGCATGCCCCTTTATAGCCCCTGTGACGCCGCAGAAAGCAAGCCAATCACTGCCATGCCCTTCTCTAAGATGGTGGGGATCAGGACCTATGTCATCACGCTGTTCACACTCTGCGTCCACCTTCATTGGCTGAGAAATGGCGCTGAACGCGTCATATGAAACGCGACTTTGGAGCGAAGATCACGTACCACATGGCCGATCCCACGCTGGGATCGGATCGGATTTCATGAAACCCGACTTTGCCAAAAGTCGGCGACTTATGAAAATGACCGATCCGTTTCGCTCAACCCTTCAAGTCACCAATAAAGGTTGATTTGATCTCTTATCTACTATCCCTTCTCCTAGTGCCTGTCTCTCTGTCAACAAGGCCAAATCTTCAAGAACTACCTGGTTGGTGTCATTATTGCCATCATCTTCGCTCACCACTACTGCTTGTATTACTCTGAGTACTCCTCTTCTTCCTCCTTCATCACACCACCAAATATACATCACTGATAAGGTGTCAAAGAAACAGATGTACGCGCCCAGTCATCACCTTGTGTGCCAATGAAAGTCTTATCTTGTCAAGTTGCTGGTAGTGCAGTCCCTGCTGTACGACCTAGTGGAGTAGTGGGATACAAATTGATAAATACATTGTGCCAGCAATGTAAAACCTCTGTCATGATTCTCAAGAAAATCTTTGTCTGTCGGTCCACTGTCTACCAGTTCTTGAGATGCAAGGATGGGCACCTTTAGTGAAACCTTTTATCTGCAATAAAATAGACAATAAAAATCACTTATAGTTTTTTAAGCAGTCATTTGCCTACTTAACAGAATGTCCTCTCAGGTTACATGATCCTTCATGACACTGCTGACTAGAGGTTGAAGTAGTTATACATTTGCTCATTAGCATCTATAACACTTTTTATGGTTAACCCTTAACAGTAGTTCAGGAAAGTGTTTAATGGTTACAGCTGTACAAACAGGAATTATGACAAAATGTATTGTTATTTTTATATTCAAATTAAAATGATTTACTGACTAAAAGCTTTACAAAATTATAAGATGATGAAACCGCACTAGACTCAACAAACATCAGTCATTTTGAAATAAGGAAATCCATTTTCCTGTACAGAATAAATGCCTTGAGTGTACAGCTGTATACCCAGTCATTTGGGGATGCAGTAAACAAGTGGTCTGCCCAAAATGAAAAAAAGTAATAATACAGAAGAAGTCTAAAAATAAAATGCAGCACACTGAACGGTTTTGTTCCCATCTGAACAGCTGCTCCGCAAACTGCCTGTGCTCTATAAATATATCTACTATGTCATCTTGAGGTCATTTTGCAGCCAATATAAATGTATTCTTTGAACTGGTCGTTTTCCTAAATTATGTGAGGTACTAGATGGTGGCCTGATTCTAACGCATCGGGTATTCTAGAATATGCATGTCCACGTAGTATATTGCACATCCCACGTAGTATATTGGTCAGCCACGTAGTATATTTCCCAACCACGTAGTATATTGACCAGTGACATAGTATATTACCCAGTAACATAGTATAATGCCCAGTAACGTAGTATATTGCCCAGTCACGTAGTATATTACCCAGTCACGTAGTATATTGCCCAGTCACGTAGTATATTGCCCTGCGACGTAGTATATTGCCCAGTCACGTAGTATATTGCCCAGCCACGTAGTATATTGCCCAGCGACGTAGTATTCAGCACAGAGCCACGTAATATATTGCCCAGTCACGTAGTATATTGCCCAGCCACGTAGTATATTGCCCAGCCACGTAGTATATTGCCCAGCCACGTAGTATATTGCCCAGTCACATACTATATTGCCCAGTAGCGTAGTATATTGCCCAGTCATGAAGTATATTACCCAGCCACGTAGTATATTGCCCAGCCACGTAGTATATTGCCCAGCCAAGTAGTATATTGCCCAGTCACTTAGTATATTGCCCAGTCACGTAGTATTTAGCCCAGTCACGTAGTATATTGCCCAGTCACGTAGGTATATAAGACTGCCCACACAGTATTTAGCAGTGTGTGCACCATATCCCTGTTACAAAAAAATAATTAAAATAAAAAAGAGTTATATACTCAACCCTAGGATCCAGCGAAGCTGTGTGATGAGCGCTAAGTCTTCTGGGTAAGTTCGCAATACATCTCTGGGAACGGAAAATGGCGGCTGGCGCGAGGGCATTGTCCGACAACGGAAGAATAGCAGGTTTTTTGTTTTTATATTATTTTTAACATTACATCTTTTTACTATTGATGCTGCATAGGCAGCATCAATAGTAAAGACTTGGTCACACAGGGTTTATAGCAGCAGATACGGAGTGCGTTACCCGTGGCATAACGTGGTCCGTTACCGCTGGCATTAACCCTGTGTGAGCGGTGACTGGAGGGAATTATGGAGCGGGCACTGACTGCGGGGAGTATGGAGCGGAGCGCCGGGGACACTGACTGCGGGGAGTATGGAGCGGAGTGTCGGGGACACTGACTGCGGGGAGTATGGAGCGAGCGCCGGGGACACTGACTGCAGGGAGTATGGAGCGGAGCGCCGGGGACACTGACTGCGGGGAGTATGGAGCGGGCGCTGGGGACACTGACTGCGGGAAGTATGGAGCAGGCGGCGGGCACTGTGACTGTAGGGGAGGGACTAATCGGTCTGTGCCCGTCCCTGATTGGTCGTGGCAGCCATGACAGGCAGCTGCTGAGACTAATCAGCGACGCGGGATTTCCGTTACGGAAGTTGAGGACAGAAAGAAGCAATTACCCCTTAGACAATTATATATATAGATAAGAGAAATTATAAGAAATTTGCTCTAAATTTTAGAAAACTGTACTAGTAGCAATTGCCTGGCTGACTGTTTTTGAGAGCTAATAGTTACTTGAAGGGGTTTTGCACTATCAGGGCAGCATGGTGGTTCAGTGGTTAGCACTAGGGTCTTGGGTTTAAATCACACTAAGAACATCTTCATGGAGTTTGTATGTTTTCCCCATGTTTGTGTGAGCTTCCTTCATGTACTCTGGTTTTCCTCCCAAGCTCCAAAGACAAATTGATGTGGATTCTGAGCCCCAGTGGGGTTATGTCTGTAAGGTGCTGTGAAATTATTGATAATCAGAATTATTAATTTTTTTATTTATATTTATTTTTATTTATTAATGTATTTGCTTAGAGTTCAATAATAGTTATTATTGATAAATTTAATTTTTTTAGTAGCAATAAAATATTTTTATATTTTTGATTAAAACCATATACTTAATATCTGTATACAGTATTGGGGTGAGGAAGCACATTGTCAACCGGTGAGTTGGGGGGAACCACAATTGCTCCAATACAGAGAAGAACAGGGGTATACTGCATCCACAGATGCTCTGTGGTTCATATTATATTACTGGGCACTCTCTGAAATAACTACGGTAGTTATTCACCATAAATAAATACAGTACTTCGAGCAGCATTTGAGCACTTGGATTTCACCCCTATTCTCACCATACATCTAGTGACAATGTTCTTCATTTTATTTCCACTACACATCTACTGGCAACATAATGTCTTTGGAGCTTTCACAAGCCAATGGTGCTTAGCAGAGGGGGTATGCATGGGTATACAGTATATATTAGGTGGACCATACCCTGATGAAGAAGGACTGTGTCCTTTGAAATGCATCGTTTTTTTGACTATCTATGAACCCGTCATTGAGGATTGGTGATGTCACCTCTACCATGCCCCTCCGCTTACCTCGCTACTACAAGGCCGCGCTTCTGGCTGGAGCATGCCGGTATTTTGTATCTTTGCAAGCACGAGGGGAGGCATAGCAATGGGAAAACGCTCCCACTGCAGACCGCTTGCTCCACGAAGACTGTGTCAGCAGCGGACAGAAGGATGCAAGCCACACCCATCTGGGACAGAGTAAGTGCTGCATTCCTTATATAATAACTGCCCAAAGCCCGTCCCGTACTTCATACGCATTTTTTTCACATTTCAGCAGGACTATAGAATAGAAGTTTTGCGATTTATACTATTTAAATAAAAATTGCATTCAAGTTATTTTTTTGCATTATTTTCCATTGTATGTACAGTAAGAATGTATGTGTGTATTGTACATTTTGCATGGTTTTGGAGAGAAAGGAAGCTTATAAAGTTGTTGCAGCTTATTGTTGTGCAACCCCTGGCAAAAATTATGGAATCACCGGCCTTGGAGGATGTTCATTCAGTTGTTTAATTTGATTCATGTCAGTCTACTTGGTGAAACAGCTCTCCAAGGTGTGATCACTCCTTTTTAGATGCAGACTAACGAGCAGATCTAATTTGATGCAGGTGTTATTTTTGGGTATGAAAATTTACAGGGTGATTCCATATTTTTTTCCTCAGAATCAAGTGATTCCATACATTTTCCCCTATGCTTGGTTATACCATTACTGACTACCATATTTTTTGTTCTTGATTTCTTTTAGTGTTTCTTAAAGCCAGAAAGTTGCCATTTGAAATGACTTTAGTTTTGTGCCATGTCTGTGATCTGCTTTTTTTCTACAAAATTAAACAACTGAATGAACATCCTCCAAGGCCGGTGAATACATAATTTTTGCCAGGGTTTGTAGATAAATTTTATCCTGTAGCTTATAAAGAGGTTGTGATAGAGAAAAATTGGGGTCACTTTTGGTTCAGAAGTCAAAATTTAGTTAAAAACAAGTGTCACATCTAACTTAGTGAAAATTATCTTCCCCAATGTTATTTGATGGCAAAAGCCAATGAATGCTAAAACCTACACAGGTGTTCTCTAATTTGGATATGGAAATTATTGGAAAAGTGTTCTAGTCCCAAATAAAATTGGCATACTGTTAGAATTTGTACTATATGAGCTACTATGTGGTGTGTAATGTTAGCATTATTCTATGGATACTTCTAGGAATGGGCTCTGATATTTAGCTGACACAATTATGGTAGATGACAATACAAATTCTGCCATATGCAAAATACCAAAATCAGTACTGTTATTGCTGTATGGGAGATTATATTTCTTAAAATTGCATTTGCACTGCTGTCTGACAGTGTGTGCGTATTGTATGCATTGATAAAATTAATAGGCATAAAAGCAATGATAGATAATGAGGGCATAATAGAGTATTGTTACTGGCTAGTGGCTACCAAAAAAGAACCTTTATCTTTGTGGCCTACCAGTCTACTTGGTCAGTCTCCTCCAAGGTTGCACTTGGCCCTGTGAAGATACTTATGCTCTGTTTTCAGGCTGGCCAGTCAGGTCTGCTTCCCAGAAGCAGGACGGCACATATTTGATCTGTCTGTGCCAAGCTTATTTCTACAGAAATTTCCAAAAGCTACCTCAATTAAACAACTTTATTTTGGCTCATTAGGAAAATAACTGGGTGAGCCATGTTCACCAGAGGAAAGAGCTCGCTTTATTTTCAGGCAATAATTGTAGTTTAAACATCCATACAAATACCATCTCCTTTACTTTAATAGAAAGCTAAACAGACAAATTCTCATATTTCATATTAAAGTAGGTAGGACACAAACTTAAAAAAACTTTAAATATTTGATATATTTTTTTTTTACTTCCTTTCATATAATTTTCACTCAAAACTGAATGGAAAAAAATATTGACTTCCCTTTTCAATAAGATGTGACTGTAATAATGTGTTACATAATATTATGACTTTACAGGATGTCTAGCCCCAAGAAATAACAGATCAGAAATAATCATATCAGACCATCTTGGGTGTAGTTGTTCACACGTGGCACTTCAACAAAGAATTGTGCCACATTTCTTTAGTTGGGGAGGGGCTTTTTTATGCAAATGACATACACACAAAATGCAAAGAAAAGCTAGAGTGTTGGCACCCTTGACATAGGTACAGAATTTTTTTTTTACCAAATGCCAAGACTGACTTTGGAGAGTTCATGTAGATCCCACCATTGCCACCAACAGTCAAAGGTCACATGCTGAACCACCCCGCTGTTACCTTTTTGTCACAAACAGACCGATTCTGTCCCCTATCTTCAGTACAATTAAACAATTGGCTGACAATTATTGAATGAGGCTATATCTGTTTCCCCTACTAGGCAGGTTATAGGAGAACTAACAGTATATACAGAACACCTACGATTCCAAAGCACAGACTATATATAAATCCGGCACGGTCGCTCCTAACTCCACGATAACCCAAGAAAAATCATTAGCTGCCACCACTAATCGTTGGTAGGCCGATTGGACACCTGACAGATCATGTATGGCTTTCAAGAGTGCAGTTTACAGAACAAAACAAACCAAACTATTAAATTTTATATTTAGTACAGAAAGATAGGCAGTGTTTCAAAAAAATATACAAAAGATTTTACAATGGAGACAAAACTATGCAGCATATACAATTACATAAAATAAAAGAATAACACAAAATAAACTTACTACGCTGGCCACAGAGATGGCTCAGTTAGCAAAGGAAAGCATTTTGATTGGAAACGTCCAGTGAACGGGAATCATGCATACACTGGCATATATCTCTCTGCAGGAACACCGATCATAATTCACCTTTTTTTATATCAGCACCCAAGTTACACCCACACATCGTCCCTTGATGACTCACAATAGGGATTGTCACAGGATGCGGCTTCAGCTTCAGAAAATTATTTGAGATTTCCAATTTCCAGGATATCTCCATCCCTGGGGATCACAGGCTGGATATATTACGTCATATTTTTTGTAATGATTTTACTATTACCTAGAGACGAAACATGACCTGGTTCACACCATCTATCAGGCGGTTACTTCATTGGAGGGATTCTTGCAAACATACGGCGAAGTGAGTGAGTGTGTCACGGCTGTACACTCGCTTCAATGTGCATTGGAACAACCCAAAAAAACTGAAAAAAAAGACCAATTGGATATAATTTCACACAAAACACCAAAATGGGCCAGACAAAATTGTTGGAACCCTCAACTTAATATTTGGTTGCACATCCTTTGGAATAAATAATTACAATCAATTGCTTCCATCAACAAGCTTCTTACACCTCTCAACTGAAATTTTGGAGCACTTTTCTTTTGCAAACTGCTCCAGGTCTCACTTCTTTGAGGGTGCCTTCTCCTAATAGCAATTTAAAGGGAACCTGTCACCCCCAAAATCGATGGTGAAGTAAGCTCACCGTCATCAGGGGCTGATCTACAGCATTCTGTAATGCTGTAGATAAGCCCCTGATGTTACCTGAAAGAGGAGAAAAAGAGGTTAGATTATACTCACCCAGGGGCTGTCCTGCTCCCATGGGTGTCTCAGGTCCGCTTCGATGGGTGTCTCAGGTCTGCTCCGGCGCCTCCCGTCTTCAGTCCATGACGTCCTCTTCTGGCCATCTTCATTCCATGATGTCCTCTTCTGGCCTTCACGCTGCGGCTCCGGCGCAGGTGTACTTTGTCTGCCCTGTTGAGGGCAGAGCAAAGTACTGCAGTGCGCAGTCGCCGGCCTCTCTGACCTTTCCAGCGCCTGCGCACTGCAGTACTTTCCTCTGCCCTCAACAGGACAGACAAAGTACGCCTGCGCCGGAGCCGCGGCGTGAAGACCAGAAGAGGACATCATGGAATGAAGATGGGAGGTGCCGGAGCGGACCTGAGACACCCATTTGACCAGACCGCAGCAGGACCGCCCCTGGGTGAGTATAATCTAACGTCTTTTTCTCCTCTTCCAGGTAACATCGGCGGCTTATCTTTAGCATTACAGAATGCTGTAGATAAGCCCCTGATGCTGGTGGGCTTACCTCACCATCGATTGTGGGGGTGACAGGTTCCCTTTAAAATTATCCAAAGACATACTGATAGAGAATTTAGATTGTGAGCCCCATCGGGGACAGCGATGATAATGTGTGCAAAACTGTAAAGCGCTGCGGAATATGTTAGCGCTATATAAAAAAAAGATTAATATTATTTAGATCTCTCCACAGGGGTTCAATGGGCTTTAGATCCGGAATCATTGCTGGCTACTTCAGAACTCTCAAGAACCCTTTTTTTTTTCTCTGCTGTTCTGTTGTTCCAATATACTCCAAAGAAAATAAACATGCGTATAACAAAACGTGTATTTGTAATAATTTTCTGGAACAATTTCAAGGGTGCCTTGAACTCCTACTGATGTAGTCCCTTTAATTAGTCACAACAAGGGACAAATGCAGGAGAGAGGATAATTTTTTGACCTTTACTTTTCCTCAAATTAGCACTCACTCTTATCATTAGTTTAAAAAAAAGGATTAAAATTGCAGCAAACTGCTCTGTGCAAATGTGTCATTAATTTCTACATTTTAATTCTCTTGTATAATGACAATTAGGAAGAGATTATTGGTGTAAATTGTATATGTATATATCTGGGGAAAAAAGATTTAGGAAGCTTATAGTAAATGTCAGGAAGTGTGTACGTGTGTTTATGTATGCTGGGGAAAGTTTTGCAAGGGTCTTTAAATTGTACCTCTGTCTTTTCAAATGTAAGGCAGTGACAGAGCTTCTCTGAGCTCTTGCTTTTGCCTTACAAAGCCTTTTTCATACCCAGAACAAGGAGAATACTCTTTTAGTAAAACTAGAAGCTGACCCAACCCCTTTTGGCATAAGGCTAATAAGTTTTTTTCAGATTTTTTTTCCAAATGTCACTTCTTTCCTTTACATTTCGATTAATGTTTTTCCATTCTTATTTCTCAAATATTTACAGAATGTATGCTTTCTGCTTATTTTGTAGTACATGTGACTTTATAGGATATAACGGGTTAAAATTAGCTGAAAGAAAAAGAAAAACTGGAAAACTCCAGTGTCCGGCTTTATGATTCCAGTGATGTCACCAGGAGCTGGAAGTAAGAAATGAAAGGAATTGAGGGAAAAGTACACAGTGAAATCAGAGTTTATGACGTTTATTTAAAAGAGAAAATATTGTGTATGGCTTAAAGAGAATGAGAATCACTCTGTTTTAATGTAATTAATTTTTTCTGTTATCTAGCCTTTCTCTTAGCACAAGGCCAAAAAACTATTTTTCCCACATGACCGTTAAATTCCGTAAGAACGCATTGATTAGCACACTTAGGTGCCATGGAAATGTGACACACAGACAGGGCAGATTTATCTCCCATTTTAAATTACTCATTAGTAGAAAGTTTTACCGTAAATGCCCCAATGACCAAATGAAATTCTAGCTTTAGTGCATGATAATATGTCTCCCATATATATTCCCTTTCATGATTCCCATAAATTAGCTTCAATGTACTGTATACAGTGCCTGCCAAAGGGAGCTCCTACACAGGAATGCCACAGTTTCCTCATACAGACTACTGCAACTACCGCTTTCTCAATGCAAAGTACAAGTGCTTCTCACTAATTTAGAATATCATCAAAAAGTTAATTTATTTCAGTTCTTCAATACAAAAAGTGAAGCTCATATATTATATAGGGTCATTACAAACAGAGTGATCTATTTCAAGTGTTTATTTCTGCTAATGTTGATGATTATGGCTTACAGCCTATGAAAACCCAAAAGTCATTATCTCTGTAAATTAGAATACTTTATAAAACCAGCTTGAAAAAGGATTTTAAAATCCAAAATGTTGGCCTAATGAAATGTATGTTCAGTAAATGCACTTAATACTTGGTCAGGGCTTCTTTTGCATCAATTATTGCATCAATGCAGCATGGCATGGAGGCGGTCAGTCTGTGGCTCTGCTGAGATGTAATGGAAGCCCAGGTTGCTTTGATAGCAGCCTTCAGCTCATCTGCATTGTTGGGTCTGGTGTCTCTCATTTTCCTCTTGACAATACCCCATAGATTCTCTATGAGGTTAAGGTCAGGCAAGTTTGCTGGCCAAACAAGCACAGTGATACTGTTGTTTGGTAATTTGGGCAGTGTGGACAAGTGCCAAGTCCTGCTGGAGAATGAAATTTCCTTCTCCAAAAAGCATGCTGGCAGAGGGAAGCTTGAAGTGCACTTAAATTTCCTGGTATACAGCTGTGCTGACTTTGGTCTTGATAAAACACGGTGGACCTACACCTGTAGATGACATAGCTCCTCAAACCATCACGGATTATGCTCTCACAGTCTATAATATAAACGTTTAGGGTAGCTTAAACTCAACTCACAGAAAAATCCCCAAAAGGCAATTACCAAAATAACCATAAAATATAACCTTTATTTAATATATTAAAAACATACGTGTGCACTTGACAAAAACCATCACCAGTAAATACAAGCGTACTATAGGAAATGCCGGAATAGTGCCACGTCCTACGTTCTCTATGTGTCCCCTACCTGCCTGCGGAGGTTGGCACCCTATTTGCCTACGCCGTGGCTCCCCCGCTCAACGCCGGCTGTCCCTGCTATCCCTACAACGCCCTAATAGGACAGGGGGAGAAATATATCACACGTACAATGTAAAATGTGGATAACTTGAAAGGACATAAATATGTCAGTATGACTAACTAGCTAAATCTAGGGTTCTAAACTGGCTTGGTAATCTGTGTCCCTTCGCTCACTTCATATATCATTTTTAGCCAGCTTAAATATTGTAACGGCAGATAGGAACTAAAACCTAGGGCTGAACACATATATATTTATGGTCTGTTTCCACATATAGTGGGGTTGTCATACAAAATAGGGAAATGTATGTGTTGTAGTGTCAGACATACCCCATGCCACCTTCTGATATCTTATTACCACGCTGCAGCATTAGATTTACAATAAGTGCCTAGACAGCCATAATTCACCCCATTCATTAGTGACATCATTATTTTTAAAAATCCGATACAGACAAAAAATTCCAAATCTCATAATATCTTTATACAGAATTTATGTCCCTTTAAACTCAACGCGTTTCTCCCCTTCTAATTCAAAGAGGTTCATCAGGAGTATATTCAGGTAACAAAGGGTTACTTAGCTCATGTATAAATTCAGCATGTCAAATGTAGATAGCTGCACCACCGGGCCGATCCCCTATCCTTGTAGCGCTAATATTATGAGATTTGGAATTTTTGGTCTGTATCGGATTTTTAAAAATAATGATGTCACTAATGAATGGGGTGAATTATGGCTGTCTAAGCACTTATTGTAAATCTAATGCTGCAGCGTGGTAATAAGATATCAGAAGGTGGCATGGGGTATGTCTGACACTACAACACATACATTTCCCTATTTTGTATGACAACCCCACTATATGTGGAAACAGACCATAAATATATATGTGTTCAGCCCTAGGTTTTAGTTCCTATCTGCCGTTACAATATTTAAGCTGGCTAAAAATGATATATGAAGTGAGCGAAGGGACACAGATTACCAAGCCAGTTTAAAACCCTAGATTTAGCTAGTTAGTCATACTGACATATTTATGTCCTTTCAAGTTATCCACATTTTACATTGTACGTGTGATATATTTCTCCCCCTGTCCTATTAGGGCGTTGTAGGGATAGCAGGGACAGCCGGCGTTGAGCGGGGGTGCCACGGCATAGGCAAATAGGGTGCCAACCTCCGCAGGCAGGTAGGGGACACATAGAGAACGTAGGACGTGGTACTATTCCGGCCTTTCCTATAGTACGCTTGTATTTACTGGTGATGGTTTTTGTCAAGTGCACACGTATGTTTTTAATATATTAAATAAAGGTTATATTTTATGGTTATTTTGGTAATCACGGATTATGGAAACTTCACACAAGACCTCAAGCAGCTTTGTTTGTCTGCCTCACCACTCTTCCTCCAGACTCTGGGACCTTGATTTCCAAATGAAAATCTAAAAACAACACATTGGACTGCTGGGCAACAGTCCAGTTCTTTTTCTCCTTGGCCCAGGTAAGAAGCTTCTGGCGTTGTTTATTGGTCATGAATGGCTTAACACAAGGAACGCAACACTTGTAGCCCATGTCATGGATATGTCTGTGTGTGGTGGCTCTTGAAGCAATGACTCCAGCAGCAGTCCGCTCCTTGTGAATCTCCCCCAAATTTTGAATGGCCTTTTCAAAACAATCCTTTCATGGCTGTCGTTATCCTAGTTGTTGTGCACCTTTTTCTACCACATTTTTCCTTCCACTCAATTTTAATATGCTTGGCTACAGCACTCTGAACAGCCAGCTTCTTTATCAATGACCTTTTGTGGCTTACCTTCCCTGTGAAGTGTGTAATTGACTGCCTTTTGGACATCTGTCAAGTCTTCCCCATGATTGTGGAGCCTATTGAAACATTCTAAGGGACCTTTTTAAACACTTAGAAAGCCTTTGCAGATTTTTTTGTTAAATATTCCAATTTATTGAGATAATGACTTTTGGTTTTTCATTGGCTGTAAGCTATAATCATCAACATTAAAATAAATAAACATTTGAAATAGATCACTCTATTTGTAATGACTCTATAAAATATGTGAGTTTCACTTTTTGCATTGAAAAACTGAAATTAACTTTATGATGATATTCTAATTTTGTGAGAAGCACTTGTATAAATCAAAGAATGTTCGAGGTAAGCCTCTAAAAACTTGTTAATGAGGGAATCATAAACATCCTCACATTTATAGCGAGGAAAACATGATCTTCACCCTGCTGATGTAGTGGAGGAGGAGGACAACACAAAAAAGGAGAAATTCTGAAGTATTATTATTATTATTTATTTATATAGCACCATTGATTCCATGGTACTGTATATATCCATGTTTGTGTGGGAAAGGCTCCATGGGAATGGACCAGAAAAAAAACCCCACTGGATTTGATGTTATGGTCCGCTGCTGTCATCCGGTGGTGTTCTGAAGTCTGGCCCAATCCAGCCCTTGAACATTTTGATAAGACTCAGCCTCTCAATATTTATAGTTGACAGGCGGATGCGCCTATCGGTTAAAATACCCGCTCTGACAAAACGCTAGTGGCAGGTTAAGACCTCCAAGGTATAGAGAAACAGTTGATGCCACATGCCTAGCTTGGACATCCAATAGTTGTAAGGCACAGAGGAATCACATAGGACACTGGTATGGCCAGCAAGGTACTCCTTCAGCATCTTCCAAAACTTCCCCTCCTTTTCAGAGTACCCTCAGGTTCTGGGCGCTGAATGAGTCTGAAAAATCTGTCACAGAACTTTGAGAGTATTCCCCTGCCTCTGCTGCTTCTGGTGTGAGTCTCCCTAGTCTGCACTCCTTGGTTGTCCAAGAAACTGTGACCTCTGCCGCCTGTGTTGTCAAATGGAAATAAATTAATATTAATTAATTAATAAATTAATTAATAAATATTCTTCAACTAAGGCATTCTGGTACTGCAACATTTTATTAGACCTCTCTGCCAAGAGAAGATGATATGTAAAGTTCCCCTTGCAGTGTGGGTCTACAAGGGTGACCAACCAGTAATTAATGTTGGCCAAAATGCATACAATGCGAGGATCATGGGAAAGGCAGCAGAACATAAACTCAGCCATGTGTGCCATCAGCCAAGACTTCCCTGTCCCCATCAAGAGGACAACTGTCCATATTGTCCTCCTCTTTCTCCTTGCCCTCCCTTTCCTGTAGTGCAGCTCCTGTTCCGCCTCCTTCTCATTATCACCCAATCCGTGTTGAGAAGTTGAGATGAGACTGGGATGTGTAGCATCACCCAGTAAAGTTTCTTTCTCCATCTCAATGTGCTCCACCTGCAAAGCCTTTTTAATTGTGAGCAGTGCGCATTTCAGTAGAGAGAAGCAGGAATGTGATGCTGATTATGGTGTCATCTCCACTCACCATCTTGGTCGAGTCCTCAACGTTTTGGAGAACCACACAATCGTCAGACATCCATGCCCAATCATCAGATCATACCAGGTAAAATGTCACTGCTAAAAAAAAATTTCAGTATTATGATTGCAGGAAATGTTGCACACCTCAGATGGACTGGTTACACTGCAGGAGCAATATAGCCAACAAAGTTTGGCTGTATTCTTTTAACTCACAACTGACGCATTAAAAATGGTGTATATTTCCCTGCTCAGAACAATTTGCAGGATTAAGAGAAAAAGAAACATTATTAGCCATGAGAAGGGGTTCTGGTGTGAGTTGCAGGCTGCAGCATAAAGGACATGCAATTCACCCTATCCTGTCCTAAACTATCCCTTCCGCACAATCTCTCACTAAGTGCTGCTAACCGCAGTATTACTATTGATTATCATTATCCCTAAGAAAGACTGTTGTTGCTCTTAAAAGAAATGTTAATGTGGTTTAATCCCTGGCTAATAAGCAGCTACAAATATGTCCCTCTTTCACCAGCAGCTGTTTCCAAGGTACAGTGTGATAGCATAGCGTCACGGGTCTTAAATAGACGAATGCTCGTGTGATTCCAGTCTTGGATTTCAGCGTATTAAAAAAATCACCCCAATGTTCATCCTGAAACATTGACAGAGGTCATGCGTGTGTTGTGGGTATGCCACTCCGCATGTCATGCGAGTGCAATACGAGTGTGCAATTTTTTTTCTCATCTACCATCCATATGACATGTGTATGCAATACCTTCGTAACATAGTATTTTACACACTGTAATAATCTATGTAAATTTAAGCTAGTTTACAAAACTACCGTAATAAAGCAATCTTATATACATCATGGTCGGATGCTCGTTTCAAGTAACAATTATAATGGGAGTCAGAGAGAAATCAAGCATTTTTCTGGCAGACCCTACAAGGAGGTCTGGGGGCAGAGAAACTATTGAAATTTGTTTAAAAAGTGCTGAATGAAGAACAACATGGGAAAGACCCCTGGAAGCATTGCTGACTTCAAGATCTCTGCTGATCGCAATGATCTCACAATTTTACTCCACTTTAACCCCTTTACATCCAAGGCTGGTTTGCATATTAATGACCTGGTCAATTTTTACAATTCTGACCACTGTCCCTTTATGAGGTTATAACTCTGGAACGCTTCAACGGATTCTGCTGATTTTGACAATGTTTTCTCATGACATATTGTACTTCATGACAGTGGTAAAATTTATTTGATATGACTTGCGCTTATTTGTGAAAAAATAAAAATTTGGCAAAAATATTGAAAATTTCACAATTTTCCAAATTTGAATTTTCATGCCCTTAAATCACATAGATGTGTCACACAAAATACTTCATAAGTAACATTTCCCAAATGTCTACTTTACATCAGCACAATTTTGGCACCAAAATTTTTTTTCGTTAGGGAGTTATAAGGGTTAAAATTTAACCAGTGATTTCTCATTTTTACAACACCATTTTTTTTAAGGAGCACATCACATTTGCCCAATTTGTCCTGAGTACGTTGATTCCCCATATGTGGGGATAAACCACTGTTTGGGCACATGGCAGAGCCTGGAAAGAAAGGAGCACCGTGACTTTTTCAATGCAGAATTGGCTGGAATTGAGATCGGATGCCATGTTGCATTTGGAGAGCCCCTGATGCGCCTAAACAGTGGAAACCCCCCAAATCCCAACCCTAACCATAACCTAAGCACACCCCTAACCCTAACCACACCCCTAACCCTAATCCCAACCGTTAACATAATCCCAACCCTAATCCAAACCCTAACCCTAACTTTAGCCCCAACCCTAACCTAACCCTAATTTTAGCTCCAAACCTAACCCTAACTTTAGCCCCAACCCTAACCCTAACTTTAGCCCCCACCCTAATCCTAACTTCAGCCCCAACCCTAATCCTAACTTTAGCCACAATCCTAACCCTATCTTTAGCCCTAACCGTAACCCTAACCCTAACTTTAGCCCCAAACATAAATCTAACTTTAGCCCTAACCCTAATAGGAAAATGGAAATAATTAAATGTTTTTGTTTATTATTTTTCCCTAACTAAGGAGGTGATAATGGGGGGTTTGATTTACTATTTATAGAGGGTTTTAATATCAGGTTTTTATGTTTGGCAGCTGTCACACGCTATAAGACGCTTTTTAGTGCAAAAAATAGTTTTTGCATCACCACATTTTGAGAGCTAGAATTTTTCCATATTTTGGTACCAATTTCGGGCACATGAGATTTTTTGATTGCTTTTTATTATCATTTTTGGGAGGCAGAATGAACAAAAACCAGGAATTCAAGAATTTCTTTTGGGTTTGCATTTATACCATTCCATGTGTGGTAAAATTGATAAGGCAGTTTTATTCTTTGGGTCAGTACAATGACAGCGATGCCTCATTTATATCATTTTTTATGTTTTAACGCTTTTATACAATAAAAACTATTTAATATAAAAAATAATTGTTTTTCATCGCTTTATTCTGAGAGCTATAACTTTTTCACTGATGATGCTGTATGGCAGCTCGTTTTTTGTGGGACAAGATGATGTTTTCAGTGGTACCATGTTTATTTATATTTGTCTTTTTGATCGCGTGTTACTCCACTTTTTGCTCGGCAGTATGATGATAAAGCATTGTTTTTTGCCTCTTTTTTTATTTATTTTGTTACAGTGTTCAGTGAAGGGGTTAACTTGTGGACAGTTTTATAGGTTGGTTCGTTACGGACGCGGCTATGCTAAATATGTGTACGTTTATTTTTTTTATTTACATTAAGAAATGTATTTATTGGAACAATATTTTTTTTTCTTTATTTAGGAATTTTTTTACAATTTTTTTTACACAGTATAATATTTTTTTTTACTTTTTTACATTGTCCCAGGATGGGACATCACTGTATAAAGTCAGATTGCTGATCTGACACTTTGCACAGCACTGTGTCAGATCAGTGATCTGACAGGCAGTGAAGGCTTCTCATGTCCTGCTCTCAGCAGGCACTGACAAGCCACCTCCCTGCAGGACCCGGAAGGACCCCGTAGCCATCTTGGATCCAGGGGTCTGCAGGCAGGGAGAACCTCATAACAACGCCATCGCATTGTGTTGTTCTGAGGGACTGAGGGAAGCACAACAGGAGCCCCCTCCCTGCGCTATGTTTCTCTATGCCACCGGAACTCTGCGATCTTGTTTGATTGCAGTGTTCCGGGGGTTAAAGTGCTGAGAGTGGTCCGTGACCACTCCTGGCACTTAGTGCCTGGTGTCAGCTGTGAGAATCAGCTGACACCCGGCCCCGATTGGCCACACACCGCCCGTCTGCGCGGTCGTTCAGCTTCGATGTACTATCCCGTCCATGGTCATATGTGCCCAGCCCACATGGACGGTATAGTGCATTGGATGTCAGAAAGGGGTTAAGGACTGACAATAAAACGTTCACCACCGAAAAGAAATTGGAGTTTCCAGTAAAAAAAATGTCAACAAACATTCTTTCCTATATAATGACTTGTACATATGGCAAAATTTTAACAGGATTTTAAAAAATTATTTAAGCAAACCAAAACTGAAATAAAAAAAAAATTGGATATTGGATTTAATTAATTGGATGTTCAGCTGCTGCGGATCCACGGGTTGTTAAAAAGCAACAAATATCCGTATCTGAGGAATTTTGTGGATACCTCCCGCGCTGCCAATTTATTGAAGACGTCAATTCAAAGGTGTTTTTTAAAAAATGGATGATTTTATTCAACGCATTGTTTGTTTCCTGAAGACATGCCTGTCACTTTGAAATGCATTGAATAAAGACCGCAAGTTTTTTAAAAATACCTTTTAATTGATGTCTTCAATAAATCAGCAGTGTGGGAGATATCTACAAAACTCCCCAGATACGGTCATTCAAATAATGTGAATAAAGTGTAGTTGTCGTACTACTACACTCATAAAAAATCTGCACACAGTGCAAAGCCTTCCAAAAATTACAAGCAGGGCCATCTAAATACCCTTTAAGGCACCAACTTGAATGCCTCATTCAAATATTAAGAAAGTGTAGCTGTCAGCATTTTCTTTTGACAAGTGAAAGCGTCTGCCTGTTATTACCCACCAGGGGTGCTAAAAACCAGCTCACACAAGATGCTAGCATCAGGGCAGCATAACACCTTTAAGGCATAGAGGGACAGCTCATGCCTGGTGACCAGCTTTTAGACTCAATAGTTTAAGGTCGCAGAGGTAATAAAGGAGTACAATGGTTTTGTTAGCCAGGTATTCCTTGACCATCTTTAAAAACTTTTCCCTTCTTGTCAAAAATACCTGGTCATCAAGGCCTGGACACTGGGAGGGTGTCATGAAATTAGCCCAGGCCTTTGACAATGTTACTCTGCCCCTACAGTACCGGGCGAGGGAGTCGCCTCTTATTCATGCCACTAGCATTGTCTTATGGGAATTTTTTAAACAAATTTCCTAAAATGGCCTTCTGATATAGCACTATTTTAGTAGACCTCTCCATATCAGGAAGGATATATACAAGGTTCTCCTTGTACTATGGGTCTAGCAGAGTGACCAATCAGTATTTTTTTTAGTCAAGTTGAATATAACGCAAGGCAGTGGTACATTAAGACAATCAAAAGTGCCAAGTTCGCTACAGTTAAAACTTCCCTCCAGCATGAAGATGATGACTCTCCATCTCCTTCTCTTCCTTCCCACTCTGGATATCAACGTAGAAGTGACAGGAAGAAGCTTGTGTGGGTATTAGCCTCATTGCGCTAGCCACCAGCTCCTGTTCCTCCTCTTCCTCCTCAGCTTCATTGTTACCAAATTCAGCTGAGCAGATGAAATTAGGCACAGCTTGGTAGGATCTTTCTGTCTCATATCTTATGTCTTCCTCCATTTCCACCTAGTCCTCAGGCAAAGCTTCATATTTAATTGTTGGCAGCAACTGTTTAAGTAGGCACAGAAGTGAGATCATTGCACTGATTATGGCGTCATCCATTTGTCTAGAATCCTCAGTCTTGGAGGACTGTACAAATGTCAGACATCTATGCCCACTTTTTAGTTGTTATGTGCAGAGGCTGACCAAAATACTGATGGCGTGTTGGTGCTGGTATTCCACAACTGGCCTCTGCAGTTCACGAAGCCTTCCCAACATGTGCAGTGTGGAATTTCAGTGTGTGGTGATGTCACACACCATTCAATGACCTGGCACTTGCATGCGCTGCTGAAGCACTGCCAGAGCGGCGGCAGCTGTAGCTGTCCTGTGGAAAAGGGCAGTGACATGTCCTACCTTGACCAGAAGCTATGGCAAATCTGGGCAGGTTTTCAGAAACTGCTGAACTAGCAAGTTCAGCACGTAGGCCAAGTATGAAACGTGTGTGAGCTTGCCAAGATTCCCAGCCGTCATCAGGTTACGACCATTATTATACACGACTATGCCTGGTTGCCGGCTAAGTGGAGAGAGCCATGGATCTCTCTTGTCTGTTATTCCTTTCAATAACTCTGCCTCGGTGTGTGAATGTCTGGTAGACAAATTAGCTTCAGCAGAGCCTGTTGCTGCTTCGCTTAGGCAGTGCTGCAGAGCTTCCAGATTCTGGCTGATGTGAAAAACATGATATGAGATGAAACATCGGACATGAAGGATAAGGAAGAGCAGGAGAGGGTGCAAGAACTGGTGTAGGAGGTGGAGGAAACCCTAATAGAAGTAGGGCCTGTAATTCTTAGGGTCAGTATCATATGTGCCTTGCCAGAGTGGGAGTCGGCCTCGGCCTCTACAATGTTCACCCAGTGTGCTGTCAGGGAAATGTAGCATCCCTGGCCACAAGAGTGTCCATGTGTTGGTTAATAAGTGAAAAACCCCAGTAACCATGTTTTCAAGGTGACGGGTGATGTTCCTGGGCATGGGCTGGTTCAAGGTGCCAAGACATCACTCTGGGAGAAATAGTGGCAGATGGGAACTGATTACCACAGGACAGCTCAACCATTAGTCGGTGGAAATCCTCTGTGTCTACAAGGGTAAACAGCAACATTTCCACAGCAAGCAGCCTGGAAAAGTGCCCAATTAGCTTTTGTGCCTGTGGGTGGGTGGCTGGGAACTTTCTTTTTCATTCCAAGGCCTGAGGTAGAGACAGCTGAATGCTGTGCTGGGACAAGGATTTGGAATTGCCTAATGATGGTGCCTCAGAATGTGGAAGGACAGGTGCAGGACAAGAGGCATCTGGGCCAGTGTCATGTACAGGGGACTGGCACGCACCTTGCATAGGGGAAGATGCAGTGATGTCACCACTGGCACCAATTGTGTACCCAGGCTTTCTGCCCCCCAAGTCAGGTTCTTAGATGACATGTGCCTGTTCATATTCGTGGTGGTTAGGCTCTTATTGATCAGGTCCCTGCTGATGTTGGCATGGCACAGATTGCAATTAACCATTTTTTTCTCAGAACTCTCTTTTAAAAAGTCCCAGACTAAGGAACACATAACTCTTTGACGGAGATCTTCCTGTTTTGATGTTTTGGTGCTTCCGATCACTCTACCTCTGCACTGCTGGCCTCGCTCTGCATGTCAGCTTCCCAGGTTTGGCCAGTAACTTCATCATCCAGCACCTCATCTTCCACTGAAACACCCAGGTCCTCCTGACTTGGTGACTATACAATATCCTGACTTATTGGCAACTGTGTCTCATTATCATCTACCTCCTTAGACAAAATTTGCCATTCTCCACCATCATCTTCTTGTGATCATGGCTGCTCTATCAAACAGCATGCCCTCCTAACCCTCTTGGAACATGCAGGGTGAGAGGCCATAATTGCTTGGTCTCTGGATACCAAGTTTCCTTGATTAATTGAATTTACATTATTTTAATTAAAAAATTTGGTGACCTGTAGCATGCTAAGCATTTTTTTTTTAAAAATTCAAACCACAGTGATTTCACACAAAGCATTTTAAACTATGTGGATGACAAAAAATGTTGTGAACTGTAGCAGCCCAAGCTGTTTTTATAAATTTTAAACAACTGGAATTTTACACAAAGCACATTAAACTGTATGGATGACAACATTAAATTTTAATTGTGAACTGTAGCTTTAAAATTTTTTAAACCACTGTAATTTTACACAAACACGTTAAACTATATGGATGACAACATAGTCAATTTTTTCACCCCAAAAAAATATATATATGGTCACCTGCAGCAGCTATATATTTAGCAAAGGACTGTAAAGCCCTAATCTCTTCCTAGAGGCTGCTTTCAGTCTCTCCCTTTGCTGCAGTAGTTGTCTCTGGGCTAAATACAGAATGTATCACATAGACACAGAAAAAGAACAAGATTATCTTTTAGAAGGGCGTTTAGTAGCATCAGTAGCACCACAAGAGGACTGAAACTATGCACACACAGGCATGGACAACAGCTCTCTCCCTCCAATCACAACTGTCCCTGAGCTGTGCAATAGTGTCAGTAAGCTGAGTGAGGCAGCGCCAGTCCTTTAATAACCTCTGATGAAGTAATGTGGCCACCCAATCACAGCAATGCCACTACCAAGATGTCTATGGCATTTAGTGACGGTCTAGGAATCTCTGCATGTTTATTGGCTGTGCAACAGGCACCAACATGTGGTTCTGAGATTCGAGCACGTAATACAAGCACCGGCCAATGCTCGACAAGTACCAAGCAAATCTGATCACCCAGATACTAGAGTCATATCCAAGTTTCACCGAGTATGTTTGCTCATCACTAATAGTAGATAGATATAAATAGATTTCCTGTTGATATATGATTTCACAAGCCCTCTACATATAATAAATGTGTATCCTTTTGTGTCTTTCATGTGTTTAGATTTGTTTAACATAATAAATCCATTATTTTAAAAAGTGACATGGAGTTCCTATATTTTGAAAACCAGTAAAGATAAAGCACACAGCTGGGGGCTGATAATATCAGGCTGGGAAGGTTCATGATTATTGGTCCGTTTCTAGCCTAAAAATACCAGCCCACATTCAGCCCAGAAGTGGTTCATCCACATTAGATGCGCCAATTCTGACGCTTTGCCTCACTTTCCCAATTCCTTGGTGCTGTGGCAATCAGGATAATGAGCTTGGTTTTATTTTTGATTACTGGGTTAGTAACGGGTGTGTCTGATAGAAACTTCTTCATTTCTAACCCCAGGGCTTGATGCCAGCTATGATTTTTGACAAATCACAGCTGACATCAACCCCAAGTCCCATTAAGATGATTGCCAACTCTTCAGTGCAATTGGGAAGATCGAAGCAAAGCTCTAATATTTATTTATTTATTAGGTTAAACTACATGAAAGGTACTAAAAAGGTGGAAGTTTATTATATGTAGGGGGCTTGTGAAATTATGTATCTGCAGGACATCTTTATAGTCTATCTATTCTATACATCTGTCCATTCCATCTATCCATCTACTGTATCTATCTATCTATTCTGAGGGTTCTGGGTGTGAATTTACTGTACTTGGCTGATGAAATTTCAAGATTCCTTTGAGATGTGTGCGTAAAGTTCGGATGGTATACACGGTTCCTGAGCCATTCTTTTATTTCACACCCATTGACTTACTTTGGCAAGGCTTGTCTGATATACATGGCCGCTTGCAGCACGCTGCAAACTCACAGATCAGCACTGACTCATTGAATAATATTGGTCAGCGTGCAATATGATTTTTTCTTGATTTTTTTCCCTGGTAAAAAATTCACTGATGAGGGAATGTACCCCAAAACACAAAGTATGCAAATTCAGATTCTGGTTTGGCTTTTTATCCTAACTCATGTGTCAAGGCTTGTTGATGGGTTGATATTGACTTTTAGGATTGTTACTTCCAATAAATGACACTAAAGTTCTAGTCCACTTTCTCTCTGAAGAGGTAATTTGCATATTTAATTTCCCAGAGGAGCATTGCAAGGCTTAAAAGTCTCCTCATACCAGGCTTGGCATGTCAGAGAAAAGCTACCCCTTGGATCTTCTTTAATATGGCACACTGCTTTCCCATTTTAAAATTAAAGCATTTGGATAACTGAGAAGTATCTAAAAACAGTTTTGGTTATATAATTTGAAGGTATCATTTGTATCACAGAAAATGTTGAGACATCGTAATAAGTAGCTGTGTATTTTAGGATACATAAAACGACCTCTATTTAAGAAGTCTATAATTATTCAAACTGCAGACAAAGAATTCTGTAAAAGTTAGACTTCATGTATGCTGCTGTAATAGAGCTTTAGGGCTTGTACTCATCTACGTAAATAAAATCACTTCAGCGCTTTACGGAAAAGTAGGACGAATGTCATGCGAATGTCGTGCAAGCACAATGCGATTTTTCTGAAGTAGCATCTGTATGACATTTATATGACGTGTATGCAATGAGTTTGTAACATAATTTTTTACATACACTAATTCTGTCATTTCAAGCTAGCTTTCTAACTATTAAAAATCTTATATATAGATATTGGTGGATAGATAGAAAAGTTAGATAGATAGAGAGATAGACAGACAGATGTCAGTGATATATGTAATCAGTGTTTTGCTTTTTGTACTTTTCTGTATTTCTCTTTAGCTTATAAATAAATAAATGGAAAAAAAAACATTTTTAATAGCCAGCTAAGGAAAAGCAGACATCTGTTAGCTGGTCTTTATAGTGTGGGCATGCATGGTCCGTGTGCCATTTGATTTTTTTTTTTTCTTGCACCCAATGACTTGCATTAGTGAGTCTTGCCAGATATACGCAGCCACTCACAGCATGCTGCAATTTTTTTCTCAGTGTGATCTGAGCTGAGAAAAAAAATCGCAGATGAACACAGAACTATGCAATAACACTGGTCAGAATGCAATTTGAACTTTTATTCGATTGTACTGGTCCGATCTATATTCAGACGAGACTGAGCCGTTAAAGTTAATCTGTCACCAGGTTTTAACTACTCCATCTGAGAGCATCATAATGTAGGGGCAAAAACCCTGATTCCAGTAATGTATCACTCACTGTTCTGCTTGCTGCTGTTTTGATAAAATAACAGTTTTATCTGCTGCAGATCTATGAGTTCTCTGAATGCTGAACCCTGTTTAACTCCACCCATACCACTGATTGTCAGCTTTCTATCTATGCACAGTGAACATAGAATGCATGGAATGCTGCCAATCAATGAAGAGGGCAGGGTTATACAGAATGAACATGGAGGACTACATGGCAGCAGGTTTTCTAGTCTTCTAATGATCTTCCACTGCTGCTACTACTACTACTGCTACTACCCAAAACTATAGCAAGCAGCACAGTAAGTGACACATTATATTATGAATTTAGATTTGGTGGTAAAAAACCCGGTGACAGATTCCTTTAACACAGGCCCCCATTAAGTGGTTAATATGCTGTATAACCTGATCAAGCTATTCCTCTCAAGGGATCTACTTATAAAAATTTCCTCAAAGTACTAATTTGCTCAGTAACAATACCCTACTAAACTGAAGTAGTTACCGTATATACTCGAGTATAAGCCAACCCAAATATAAGCCGAGGCACCTAATTTTACTGGGAAAACGTATTGACTTGAGTATAAGCCTGGTATGCATAGCCCTCTAATCCCTATCCTGGTATGCATGGCCTCCTCATTCCTATATTGGTATGCATGGCTGTTGTGAATTCTGCTCTTGGGCTCCCTCCGGTGGTTGTTGATGGCAATGCAGTTATTCCTGAGCAGCAGTCTTGGACAGGTGTTTCTGCTAATTGCAATTCTGACTGGGGTATTTAGCTGTGCAGGACTCATTAGTCCTTGCCAGTAGTCAATGTTCCTTTGGAAGTGTTGGTCCTCTGCCTGGCCTCTCCTGCTTGCTGCCAATTCAGCTAAGATAAGTGTTTGCTTCATTTTTTTAGACACACTGCTGTGTGTTTATTTTTTGTGCTTATCTTGTTTTTATTTTGTTCCTGCTAGACTGTGCCTGTTTTTCTCAGTCTAGTTGGACTCGCTGGAGTCGCAGATATACTCTCCACATCTTTAGTTAGGTGGTGGAGTTTTTGTATTTTTCTGCTGTGGATATTTTGTAGTGTTTTATGCTGACCGCATAGTATCCTGTACTATCCTTTCCTATCTAGGTAGAAGTGGCCTCCTTTGCTTATCCCTGTTTTCTGTCTGCGTGTGTCTTTTCCTCTCCTACTCACAGTCATTATTTGTGGGGGGCTATCTATCCTTTGGGGATTTACTGAGGCAAGAGTTTTCCTATTTCCATCTTTAGGGATATTTAGTCCTTAGGCTGTGTCGAGGTGTCTAGGTCTGGTTAGGCACACCCCACGGCTACTTCTAGTTCCGGGGATAGGATCAGGGTTTGCGGTCAGTAAAGTTACCACTGCTCCAGCGAAGGTCATTTTATGCTGCTCCAAGGCCACCTGATCATAACACATGGCCCCCTCATCCCTATAAAGATATGCATGGCCTCCTCATACCTATCCTGGTAAGCATGGGCTCCTCTTCCCTATTATGGTATGCCTGGCCAGTAGCTGATTTATGCTTGCAATCAGCACATGACAGTGACGTCATGTGCTGCTTACAAGCAGAGGACAGCTGCTGGAAAACTCACTGTTCTCCACGCTGGGACTATGGGTGTGTGGAGCAGTGATTAGTCATTTATCTTTAATAGTGGGCACAGTAATCTCAGCCGCTGGCTTGCTGCAGCGACCAGGCAATCATGTGTGCCCTACTAAAAGGAGTGAATATTATAATAATAATAATAATAATAATTTTTATTTATATAGCGCCAACATATTTCGCAGCGCTTTACAAATTATAGAGGGGACTTGTACATACAATAGACATTACAGCATAACAGAAATACAGTTCAAAACAGATACCAGGAGGAGTGAGGGCCCTGCTCGCAAGCTTACAAACTATGAGGAAAAAGGGGGGACACGAGAGGTGGATGGTAACAATTGCTTTAGTTATTCGGACCGGCCATAGTGTAAGGCTCGGGTGTTCATGTAAAGCTGCATGAACCAGTTAACTGCCTAAGTATGTAGCAGTACAGACACAGAGGGCTATTAACTGCATAAAGTGAATGAGAACATGATGCGAGGAACCTGATTTTTTTTTTTTTTTTTTAAATAGGCCACACAGGGATCGTTAGGTTAATGCATTGAGGCGGTAGGCCAGTCTGAACAAATGAGTTTTTAGGGCACACTTAAAACTGTGGGGATTGGGGATTAATCGTATTAACCTAGGTATCTCCATGCCCATGGTAGTGGAGAGCAGTAAATATTAATTCCCTGAAGTAGCAGGCACACTTCAGAATCCAACAGCGGCATGAAGCTGGCTGCTGTGACTAACAGCATGTCCACTATTAAAGAGAAATGAATATTCACTGCTCCTTACTCCCATGGGTGTGGAGAGTAGTGAATATTAATTTCTCTTTAGAAGCAGGCATAGGTGATAGCCGCAGAAGCTGGATCTTCCCTCCTATGACCCGCTGCTCCATCGCTGATGCTCCCCCACCCATCCATCCACAGCAGGTACATCCGGACTGTGAGGAAAAAAGTGCGTCTTAAATTTGGTAAGTGGGACCCTCATTTGGGGTGGGCTTTTTCAGCAGAAAAAAGTGAAGAAAAACTCAGCTTGTACATGAGTATATACTGTAAATTGCTCAGTTTTAATACATTAGACAACTGATGATGCAACACTAGTCTTAAACTCTCAAGGAAACCCCTCCTACACATAAGATCCTTCCACCACTTTTAAATTAACATGTCTCACAACCCTAGTCTGACCTGCTAGTAGATCTCCTCGGTCTGAGCTCACAACATTGGTCACTCCTTCCTGGTTTCCTCCAGGAAGATATAGTCCCCAGAGCCATGGTAGACTCTCCTAACCGAGCTAACCCTACACAGTCCAATGGTGACCTACACTGCTTCTACATCAGTCTGTGCAGTTAACTTGCAAACCTTCTTCCTCCATAGTTAGCTTACCTAGCCCCCAGCTGAGTAGTGTTTATTGAGTTAAGTTTACTTCAGCTCTCACTGTCCCACTTAGTAGAGCAATTAAACTGCTCTCTACTTGTCATGGATGTGTCAGGTGTGACAGACAGTCATCCTGGATCTGGCTGTAGAAGGTCTTTGCGATTACCTCAAGCACCTTCTTTATTTTTACATCTCTGTTATGGAGCAATATACTTCTCCCTCTAGGAACCAACAGTTACCTCCACCTTCGGCTGCTAATTGCACACCTGTGTGGTATGTTTAAATGCATTCAACTACTGCTGCACGGTGCTGGTGTTAGGTCTTAGTTGTCTCTATCTAGTTGGATGTACTAACATTCAGTTAGTTCCTTCTCAGAGGACTCTTGGAGGATTGCTGACATCACATCTTGATTGTTTTCTCAAGCTAAGTGTTCACCTTGTTCATCTACCCTCTCTGTCTTTAGTTGTAGTGGGGACTGACTAGTGCTATCCTCATCCTATCACTAACCAGGGCCTATAGCTAGGGTTAGGCAGGGAATAGGTTTCTGCTCGGCAATAGGTGAAGAACCTATATAGGGATAGTTAGGGCAGATAGGGTGATCTTAGATCTGCCTAGGGGTCTCCACTCCCCACTTCACATGATCAAGGGCAACTAGCTTCATTGATTTCTGAGAATGGATTGGATCAAGAGGAGGTCTGGCATCTCTCTACCCAGCTTTGGTGAGGTTTCAAGCTGGGTTGTTCACTACACTAATTTTCTACATCTGAACGTATCCCAATAAAATAAAAGTGTTGGCATATCGTGACTTCAGTTTTGTGCAAGCCGAAGTGCCCACTGGTCGTAGTAGGCATCAAGAAAAATTATGGCATCTCGCCGTGGGATCAGAATCTGGTGTAACTTTTCACCTTTCACAGGATCAAGCCCATTTGAATGAAGTGTCTTTTGCGCAGTCCAAAGACAATTAAACTCAAAATCAGGGCATCGTCTGCGTCGTCTGACAGGTATTCTTCCTGTAGTTAGGTAATCATAGATCTCATCTAGGACATGAGACTCATTTTGAAGGGTTTGCCACCTTGCTGGATCTTGGAATAGGTTAGGCTTCTGTTAAGGGACTTCATCAGTTTGTGTAGCAGCAACAGCATTCTTCGTAGCGAACCATTGATAGAAGGGTGGCATCTCAACATCTTCCCACAGATCTTCCTCAGGAGGTCTTCTCCTACAGGGAGATGAGATAACATATCAGCATTGATGTTGATCTTGCCACTGCGGTACTTAACCCCTTTCTGACCTCGGACGGGATAGTACATCCGAGGTCAGATCCCCTGCTTTGATGTGGGCTCCGGCGGTGACATGTCAGCTGTTTTGAACAGCTGACATGTGCCCGTAATAGGCGCAGCAGAATCGCGATCTGCCCGTGCCTATTAACTAGTTAAATGCCGCTGTCAAACGCAGACAGCAGCATTTAACTACAGCATTCGGCCGGGCGGCCGGAAATGACGTCATCGCCGACCCCCGTCACATGATCAGAGGCCGGCGATGCTTCTCCATTGTAACCATAGAGGTCCTTGAGACCTCTATGGTTACTGATCGCTGGTAGCTGTGAGCGCCACCCTGTGGTCGGCGCTCACAGCACACCTGCAATTCTGCTACATAGCAGCGAACAGCAGATCGCTGCTATGTAGCAGAGGCGATCGTGCTGTGCCTGCTTCTAGCCTCCCATGGTGGCTATTGAAGCATGGCAAAAGTAAAAAAAAAAAAGTAAAAAAAAAATGTGGAAAAAAAAAAAAAAAAAAAAAGTTTAAATCAGCCCCCTTTCGCCCCAATCAAAATAAAACAATAAAAAAAATTTCAAATCTACACATATTTGGTATCGCTGCGCTCAGAATCGCCCAATCCATCAATTAAAAAAAAGCATTGACCTGATCGCTAAACAGCGTAGCGAGAAAAAAATTTGAAACGCCAGAATTACGTTTTTTTGGTCGCCACAACATTGCATTAAAATGCAATAACGGGCGATCGAAAGAACGTATCAGCACCAAAATGCTCTCATTAAAAACATCATCTAGGCACACAAAAAATAAGCCCTCAACCGACCCCAGATCATGAAAAATGGAGACGCTATGAGTATCGGGAAATGACGCAATTTTTTTTTTTTTTTTTAGCAAAGTTTGGAATTTTTTTTCACCACTTAGGTAAAAAATAACCTAGTCATGTTAAGTGTCTATGAACTCGTACTGACCTGGAGAATCATAATGTCAGGTCAGTTTTAGCATTTAGTGAACCTAGCAAAAAAGCCAAACAAAAAATATGCGTGGGATTGCACTTTTTTTGCAATTTCACCTCACTTGGAATGTTTTTTTCCCGTTTTCTCGTACAAGACATGCTAAAACCAATGATGTCGTTCAAAAGTACATCTCGTCCCGCAAAAAATAAGCCCTCATATGGCCAAATTGACGGAAAAATAAAAAAGTTATGGCTCTGGGAAGGAGGGGAGTGAAAATCGAACACGGAAAAATGAAAAATCCCAAGGTCATGAAGGGGTTAATGTCAAAGCAGAAATTATTATTGTTATTATTATACATTTTTTATAGCGCCATTTATTCCATGGCACATTAAATGTGAAAAGGGGGCAGATATAGACAAATACAATAAACATGAGCAAAAAACAAGGCACTAACAGGTACAGAAGGAGGGAGGATCTTGCCCGCGAGGGCTCACAGTCTGCAGGGGATGGGTGAGGATACACTAAGAGAGGGTAGAGCTGGTTGTGTAGTGGTTCAGTAGGTTGAGGATCACTGCAGACTGTAGGCTTGTCGGAAGAGGTGAGTCTTCAGGTTCTTTTTGAAAGTTTCTATGGTAGGCGAGAGTCTGATGTGTTGAGGCAGAGAGTTCCAGAGTATGGGGAAAGCATGGGAGAAGTCTTGGATGCGGTGTGGGAAGAAGAGATGAGAGGGGAGTAGAGAAGGAGATCTTGAGAAGATCGAAGGTTGCATGTTGGTAAGTACCGGTAGATCATATCGCAGATGTATGGAGTAGACAGGTTGTGGATGGCTTTGTATGTCATAGTAAGGGTTTTGAACTGGAGTTTCTGGATGATAGGAAGCCTGTAAAGTGCTTGGCATAGGGGAGAGGCTGGGGAAAAGCAGGGAGACAGGTAGATTAGTCGGGCAGCAGAGTGTAGGATGGATTGGAGTGGTGCCAGAGTGCTAGAGGGGAGGCCAGAGAGTAGGAGGTTGCAGTAGTCAAGGCGAGAGATGATGAGGGCGTGCACTAGTGTTTTTGTGGTTTCGTAGTCAAGGAATGCGCAGATCCGAGAAATATTTTTGAATTTGAGATGGCAGGAGGAGGCAAGGGCTTGGATATGTGGCTTGAAAGAGAGGGAAAAGTCGAGGATTACCTCGAGGCACCGAGCATGCAGGACTGGGGAAAGTGAGCAGCCATTGACATTGATGGATAGGTCTGGTGGAAGGGTAGAATGAAATGGGAGAAAGATGATGAATTCTGTTTTGTAAATGTTCAGTTTTAGAAAGCGAGCAGAAAAGAAGGCCAAGATAGCAGACAGTGTGGGATTTTGGTGAGTAAAGAGGTGAGGTCAGGTCCGGATAGGTAGATCTGCGTGTCATCGGCGTAGAAATGATACTGCATACTGTGGGATTCTATGAGCTGTCCCAGGCCGAAGGTGTAGATGGAGAAAAGTAGGGGTCCTAGAACAGAGCCTTGAGGAACACTGACAGACAAGGGGCGAAGTGAGGAGGTGGTGTGGGAGAGGGAGACATTGAATGATCGGTTTGTTAGATATGATGAGTTCCAGGATAGGGCCAAGTCTGTGATGCCAAGAGATGAGAGGATCTGTAGCAGAAGGGAGTGGTCCACAATGTCAAAGGCAGAAAACAGGTCTGCACTTGGCAGTTAGTAGGTCATTGGTGACTTTAGTTAGGGCAGTTTCAGTTGAGTGATGGGTCGGAAGCCAGATTGTAACCGGTCAAAGAGGGAGCAGGAGGAGAGGTGGGAGGACAGTTCAAGATGGACATGCTGTGCCAGCAGTTTTGAGGCATAAGGGAGAAGAAATATTGGGCGATAGCTAGACACAGAGGATCAGTCAACGGAGGGCTTTTTGAGGATGGTGTGATCTTGGCATGTTTGAAGGATGAGGGGAAGACACCTGTTGTGAGTGAGAGGTTGAAAAGGTGTGTTGGGGTTGGGATGAAGACTGTGGCAAGGTTAGGGATGAGGTGGGATGGGAGCGGGTCAAGCATGCAAGTGGTGAGGTGTGATCTTGACAGGAGGGTGAAAAGCTGATCTTCTGTCATGGTGGAGAAGCTGGTTTTGGAGGAACAGGGTTGAGCAGCTAAGAGGGGCATTGGGCGCTGTGGGCCAAAGCTTCCTCTGATCGTATCGATCTTCTGTTTAAAGAAAGAGGCAAAGTGTTCAGCAGAAATGAGAGGGGAGGGAGGAGGTGCAGGGGGATGGAGTAGCAAATTGAAAGTGCTGGAAAGGTGTTTAGGGTTGTCAGACAGGGAGGATATGAGAGATGAAAAGTAAGTTTGTTTTGCAGCAGTGAGCGTGGACATGAAACTGGCGAGGGACTGCTTGTATGCAGTGAAGTGGTCGGCAGATCGGGATCGCTTCCATCTCCGCTCAGCGACCCTGGAAGCCCATCTCAGTTCTTTGGCCAGGCTGGTCAGCCAGGGCTGCCCATTGATTGGACGAGTTTAGCTATGCATAAGAGGGGCGGCCGAATCGAGTGTTGCTGTTATTGTGGTGTTCTAAAAAGTGGCAGCAGCATCTGTGTCATGAAGGGAAGCTATGTCTGTAAGAGGGAGAAGGGACTCACAGAGTGATTGTAAATTGAGGTGTTTGAGATTTTTGCAAGTGTGAGTGAGTTTGTGGAGTGAGGGTTGCACACTAGGAAAGGAGAGGGAAGAGAATGTCAGTAGGTTGTGGTCAGACAGGCAGAGGGGTGAGTTAGTGAGCCAGGTTTCAGTGAGGCCAACCAAGAAGAGTTTGTTGGTGATGAAGAGGTTATGGATAAATGGCAGTTTGTTGCAGACAGAGCGTGCATTCCATAGTGCGCCAGGTAGGGGGATTGGGGGAGAGGGGGCTGGATGAATGGGTATGAGGTTATCATGGTCAGGAAAACGTGAAGAGGACCGTCGTAGGGGGTTAGAATGAGTGTGGGGATGTGTTGAGGAGGGCCAGGATTTGGGGATACATCACCAGGAATGAGGAGTAGCAGACAGAGCGTTAGAAGATGGGAGCAGGATAGGACATGATATGTGTCTGGAGAAAAAGGATTGTATGTAGAGGAACAGTTCTGAGGAGAAGGTGAGATGGCTGGGCAGTATGGAGGGAGAAACTAGTAGTTCTTTACTAGGTGGAGGGATTGCAAGAGATTGTAAGAAGGAAAGTAGTATGGGGGTGAAAGAGAAAAGAAACCAAAACATTGTAGTGGTTTGAAATTCTGTCACCTTCCTGTCAATTCCAAAAGGTCATAAAAGGGAGGAGATGTATGCATGGAAAACATCAGAGAAGTGAAATATATTATGGATCCAAAGTGGAGGGTGAGCAGTGCATACCAGAGAAAACTAAATGCAGTTCACATAGATATTCAGGAGCCGGGGAAAGCAGGAACATTCAGTGCATACCAGAGAAAAGTAAATGCAGTTCACATAGACATTCAGGAGCGGGGGAAAGCAGGAACATTCAGTGCATACCAGAGAAAACTAAATGCAGTTCACATAGACATTCAGAAGCTGGGGAAAGCAGGAACATTCAGTGCATACCAAAGAAAATTAAATGCAGTTCACATAGACATTCAGGAGCCGAGGAAAGCAGGAACATTCAGTGCATACCTGTGGGAAGAGAAAAACAGCTTGATTAGATGATAGATGGTGACAATGAAACTGTAGGAGTGATGAGTGGCCACATGCATTCTAGAAATCATTCTAATTCAAGGTAATTAGAAATATGTAATTTGAAAGATGGAATTTGAAGGATACATAGATCAGACTAGAGTCTGGATCAGACTCCTGGATCTGAATATTTGCCCATCTCTGTTCCAAAGCACCTAACTATGCAGTATTAAGGTGAAGGGTGTAGCTAGATGGTAAACTTAGAACTTCTTTGACTGCCCACACAAGAGATAGCAGCTCTAACTTGAACAAACTGTAGTTGTTATTGTTCCTCTCTGCGTCTCTCAAGCTTTGGCTGGCATAGGTAATGACTCTCTCTTCATTAACCTGGACTTGTGATAATACCGCTCTGAGGTCTTGCTAGCTGGCATTCGTGTAGAGACGGAAAGGATGGCGGTAGTCAGGATACACCAGAATTGGAGATGTAATCAATAGGCTTTTCACTGTATGAAAGGCAGTTTCTTGCCGTTCAGATCAATTAATTGAAAGTCTTCTCTTCTGGCATAGTTTTCTCTAGGGCAACCTCGCAGCAGTTCTGTGAGGGGTTCAGCTATTTGCACAAAATGAGGTGCAAAGGGGTGGTAGTAGCCTGTAAAACCTAGGAAACTTCTGACTTCATTCATGGTTCTTGGGGTGGCCTAGTCATTCACAGTTGAGATCTTTTCAGGATCAGGCTGGATACCTTCACCACTTACAACATGACCCAGATAGTTGACCTTCGGCTTGAGCAGATGGCCCTTTCATGGTTTTAATTTCATGCCATGGTCAATGAGTATTTGATATACCTCTGCAAGGTGACGTAAGTAATCTTCATAAGTGTGGGAATACACGACCACATCATCAAGATACAACAAAACGCTCTGGAAGTTGAGGTGACCAAGACATCTTTCCATGAGTAGTTGAAACGTAGCAGGGGCATTGCATAACCCAAACGGCATACCGTTAAACTCAAAGAGTCCCATTGGAGTGGTGAAGGCTGTCTTCTCTCTATCCTCAGGAGCCATGGGTACCTGTCAGTACCTGCTGGTTAAGTCAAGAGTGGAGAAGTATGCAGCTGAGCCAAGAGCAGTGTTGCATTCTTCAATCCTTGGGAGAAGATAGGCGTCTTTGTGCATAACATTGTTCAACCTTCTATAGTCTACACAAAATCTGATGTTGTCATCCTTCATCACCAGGACAATAGGTGCAGCCCAAGGGCTTTGTCTTTCTCGAATGACTTCAGAATCTTTCATCTCCTGTAACAACTTTTTTACTTGCTGATAATTAGCAGGAGGTACTGGACCGTGTCTTTCTTTGATAGGGCGATGATCACCTGTTTTGATCTTGTGCTGCATCAGAGAGGTCTTGCCGAAGTCAAGTGGGTGCTTGCTAAATGTTTAGCTGTGTCGCTTAGTAAGTTTGGTGATACCATGGATGTGGGAGTATTAGCATCTCCAACATTAAGTTCGTTCCACCACAAGGTAGTGGGTGTACTAGAGCCTTGGGAGTGACTTTCATTGACTTTTGATGACATCTAGGATGTCATCTGGATCAAGTCTGTACAGTTGAGCAACTGAATTTAACTTATATAGCTCTATGGGTGCATCACTCAGGTTGACTAGCTTTACTGGTACTCTACCGTTTTAGACGGTGATGATACTTCTGGCAGCTTTTACCAGCAGCTGTTCTTCAATTTGGATGGAGTTAAGAAGAGTTACATAGTCTTTGTTGTTAATTCCTGGTCAAGCTTGGCACGATACTAGAGTCTCGCTGTTGGCCAACTGGGTAACTCGCCGTGCGTCAGTGATACGCACACGGCAAATTTCACCTTTACAGTTGGCAAACTTCTGTTGGGCACAAAGCACTTTAATAGTCCACTGGACAACTTGCCTATAAGGGGAAGAAGCTGAAGGAAGAGAGGCATAGAAGGCATGGAAGGCATGGAGCAATTCAGGAAATACATGATGCATAACATTCATGCCTAACACTACTGTTTTTGTATCTCCCGCAACAATAACACCTTGATCTGGCAACTTATGATCACCTATTTGGATGGGGGGTTCCCAGTAGCCTAACTAGGGAATTAAATGACCATTACTTGCAATCACATGTAACTTCGGTTTGCCCACTGGATTCAGGATATCATAGTCCCAATTCCTTTCAAAGGTTTGGTGCTTAATGATGGTGACTTGACAACCAGTGTCTGACAAAGCTTCTAAAGGTACACCATCAATCCATATGGTTAAATACGGGCATTTGGAGATGAACCAGGAGATCCATTGCGATTGTCCCATTGGGTCTTTGGATTTACATCCCGAGTGGCGGCCCTTCGCTTCAGGGGGTGACCCATTTAACTTATAGCATTGATACTTATAGTGCCCGGGACGCTCACAATAAGTTCAGAAGACACAATCACCAGGTGGAGATCTTCCAGAACCTGGGCGACTAGAACATGGCTTTTTTGACAATGTCTGACTTATAGATGACTCACGTGATGCAAGGGTTTGGACTTTTAACTCCTTTAAGGTTTGGCATACAGAGTCAAGAACTTGGACAAGTACATCTGTGGTAGAAAGTTCATGAATGAGAGTAGAAGGTGGCACAGACTGCGTGGCCTCCATAAGGGAGAGAGGTGAAAGTGGAGATACAGCAGATATTCTGGCCATCAGGTCAGGGGACTAAGGAGCAGGAGCATAACTGGTACAAGGTGGGTCAGTACCCACTGCCCTCAAGGCTAGAGCTTTAAAGTCTAGGAAAGTCATGTTAGGATTTTGTGCTGCTAGCATGCGAAGTTGACTTTGTGCGAGTCTGGAGTCACCTTCTATGAATCTCTCAGTGATTATGTTTTCTGCAGCAGCAGAGTCTAAAGTGTCTATTTGCTGTAAAGCCCTGTATGCAGACTGATGGGCCAGTGCATAGTCCCTCAGGGTCTCACCAGGATTCTGATGTCTGTTATAAAATTTGAGATGAACCTCAGTTGGTGATTGGCATTCAAATTAGTTTCTCAGGCAGGTGAGGATCTGTTCTATGCTGGTCTTCTCGGTAGATGGTGTGGAACTGACTTCTTCGGCAGTTGGACCTTCAAGCTGCCCCAGGAGAAGTTGTACCAATGATGGGGAGAGAGCAAGAAAAGTTCCATAGTGTACATTAGCTTTTCTTTGAACCCCGAAAGGGTATGAGGATCTCCCCTGTAACTTGGGAGACTAGGAGTTGCTAGGAAGAATGGCATGCCGGTAGCCATGACAGTACTTGAGCCAAGCCAGCGTCATTAGTCTGCGGGATTGGAGCACCAGCTGATGATGAGGATGATGCAGAGCTAGCAGACTCTGCCTGGTCGTTATAAAGAGGATCAGACATTTTGAGGATAATGTAGGTACTGTCTCTTTAAGAATAATGACGACATTGTAGTTTTAAGAGGTGCACTGTTATGCAGTAACACAGTCTCTGAGATGGAAGGTTCCCCCTTTGAATATAGCACTGCTGTGGATGAGAATCTGTGCTTATCTGTGTTAGCAGGTTGCCGTATGCAGTGACAGACAGAAAGCAGAGCAAGGGTTGACAAATTTAACAGTTTAATTTAACAAGGGATTAAAGGTACCGTCACACATAACGATATCGTTGCTTTTTGTGACGTAGCAACGATATCGTTAACGAAATCATTATACGTGACAGCGACCAACGATCAGGCCCCTGCTGGGAGATCGTTGGTCGCTGGGGAAAGTCCAGGACTTTATTTCGTCGCTGGATCTCCCGCTGACATCGCTGAATCGGCGTGTGTGACGCCGATTCAGCGATGTCTTCACTGGTAACCAGGGTAAACATTGGGCTACTAAGCGCAGGGCCGCGCTTAGTAACCCGATATTTACCCTGGTTACCATTGTAAATGTAAAAAAAAAACACTACATACTTACATTCCGGTGTCTGGTCACGTCCCTCACCTTCAGCTTCCCGCACTGACTGTGAGCGCCGATGTTTACCCTGGTTACCCGGGGACTTCGGGATCGTTGGTCGCTGGAGAGCTGTCTGTGTGACGGCTCTCCAGCGACCAAACAGCGACGCTGCAGCGATCGACATCGTTGTCTAGATCGCTGCAGCGTCGCTTAATGTGAAGGTACCTTAACTCCTCACAGGGAGACAAATGGGTACGGGAGGAATGTGCAGAACAATAAGTGCAGAATAAGAGCAGTCTTTTTAGAAATAACTTATCGTGTCCTTTGTGCTTCTCCATGGCAGATGATCCCGTGAGGGCTTGCAGCATCAGTGACGGCTGAAACAATGTCCAAAGGGAGGTCCTTTACACGACAGTCTGTCTTCTGGCGGCAGCAGTCAGTGTCCGGTACCTTCCGCTAAGCCTCTAGTCCATGAATTACTGTGGCCGGGTCAAACAGGGCCACAGTATCTCTCCAGTCCAGGTGGATCTGTCAGTCTACCAGCAAGGAGGACCGCATGTATAAGTCCAGTATCTGACCTTTTCTACTCTGCGTACCCGCTGTGTCGGGAGCACGCAACACCGTACTTCTTAATGATCCCAGTGGTAGCAGCGTGGGCCGGCGCACAAAACTCTTCACCGTGCCAGTGCTCAGCCTGCTGCGTGCTGCCTGTTCGCGCCCAAACTGGCTGCTTCCGGGCGCGCTGCTGCTTTGCTACACCCCCTGCTTCCGGGTGACGAGATTTGTCCGTTCTCTTATTCTTTCCCCTGGACAACAGAGGAGACAGTCCCGACAGTTGCGGACCCGGAACAGGAGAGGTACCCACAGCCCGGTCTTCCTCCTTGCATCTGTAGAATTTAGATGGCAGGAGAGTAAAAGAGCTGGTGCAGGCAGGCTCCACACACAAGTAAAGACACAAGCAGCACAGCATATATCAGGAGACAGTCTTAGCAGCATTCACTGGCAAGATAGTTGTTAATAAGCAGTTCTGAGAGTCAACTGCCGAAATACATCTGGTGAAGCACATATAGGTCTAGGCTGTGAGGACTCAGTGTAGAAAGCTTGTAGTAGACTGCCTGTGGAAACCAGACAAGAATCACAGGCTTTGGGGCCTGCCAGGAGATCTTGGGGTGAGGAAGTCTCCACATGTGCTCTGCTCCCTGTGGCAGCAGCTTGTCCCAGACTGGGGATTTCCCAGCACAGCCTGACCTAGACTAGGTGGAAACTAGAATAGCTCCTCCTATTGAAACCTCAGTTCTCATGAAAAAACTTTACACTTTATCATAGCATAAATCATACATTTCACCAGCAGATGGTGGTGAAACACAACAAATGAGAAAATACCTGGAAAAATACATGGATTCAAATGAAAGCACATCTCTGAAAACAGGGAAGGGATAGCTAGAATGTGAGCTGTAGTGTAAGGCTATGTGCACACGATGCGGATTTTGCTGCGGATCCACAGCTGCGGATCCGCAGCAGTTTCCCATGAGTTTACAGTACAATGTAAACTTATGGGAAACCAAAAACGCTGTGCCCATGCTGCGGAAAAAGCCACGCGGAAACGCAGCGGATTATTTTCCGCAGCATGTTAATTCTTTGTGCGGAATCCGCAGCGTTTTTACATCTGCTCCAATAGAAAACTGCAGATGTAAAACCGCAGTAGAATCCGCGATAAATCTGCAGCAAAAACCGCAGCGGTTTTCCACTGTGGATTTATCAATTCCGCTACTGAAAAATCCCATTCTACGTGAGCACATAGCCTAAAGGGTTATTCAGGTCAAGGGACAAACATAATCTGGACCAAGTCACTACACAGACAGGACAGCAGGGGTTCACAGCTGATTATTTTAAGAAAAACATTGTTTTTAAACAGGAAGTGAAATTGTGGCAATGAAACACACATCCAATTGTGGAAATTATTATTATTGCAAGATACAGTGATTAAAATCAACTTTTGTTAGAGGGAAAATCCTTTGAGTATGCCATGCTAAAAAAAAAAAAAAATGGAATAGGCCTCCGGCCCAAACTTCTCAAAGGCCAATCATAGAAAAAAACGAAGAATTTTTTTCATATTGCAAACTTACCTACAGTTAGGGCCAGAAATATTTGGACAGTGACACAATTTTCGCGAGTTGGGCTCTGCATGCCACCACATTGGATTTGAAATGAAACCTCTACAACAGAATTCAAGTGCAGATTGTAACGTTTAATTTTAAGGGTTGAACAAAAATATCTGATAGAAAATGTAGGAATTGTACACATTTCTTTACAAACACTCCACATTTTAGGAGGTCAAAAGTAATTGGACAAATAAACATAACCCAAACAAAATATTTTTATTTTCAATATTTTGTTGCAAATCCTTTGGAGGCAATCACTGCCTTAAGTCTGGAACCCATGGACATCACCAAACGCTGGGTTTCCTCCTTCTTAATGCTTTGCCAGGCCTTTACAGCCGCAGCCTTCAGGTCTTGCTTGTTTGTGGGTCTTTCCGTCTTAAGTCTGGATTTGAGCAAGTGAAATGCATGCTCAATTGGGTTTAGATCTGGCGATTGACTTGGCCATTGCAGAATGTGCCACTTTTTGGCACTCATGAACTCCTGGGTAGCTTTGGCTGTATGCTTGGGGTGATTGTCCATCTGTACTATGAAGCGCCGTCCAATCAACTTTGCAGCATTTGGCTGAATCTGGGCTGAAAGTATATCCCGGTACACTTCAGAATTCATCCGGCTACTCTTGTCTGCTCTTATGTCATCAATAAACACAAGTGACCCAGTGCCATTGAAAGCCATGCATGCCCATGCCATCACGTTGCCTCCACCATGTTTTACAGAGGATGTGGTGTGCATTGGATCATGTGCCGTTCCCTTTCTTCTCCAAACTTTTTTCTTCCCATCATTCTGGTACAGGTTGATCTTTGTCTCATCTGTCCATAGAATACTTTTCCAGAACTGAGCTGGCTTCTTGAGGTGTTTTTCTGCAAATTTAACTCTGGCCTGTCTATTTTTGGTATTGATGAATGGTTTGCATCTAGATGTGAACCCTTTATATTTACTGTCATGGAGTCTTCTCTTTACTGTTGACTTAGAGACAGATACACCTACTTCACTGAGAGTGTTCTGGACTTCAGTTGATGTTGTGAACGGGTTCTTCTTCACCAAATTAAGTATGCGGCGATCATCCACCACTGTTGTCATCCGTGGACGCCCAGGCCTTTTTGAGTTCCCAAGCTCACCAGTCAATTCCTTTTTTCTCAGAATGTACCCAACTGTTGATTTTGCTACTCCAAGCATGTCTGCTATCTCTCTGATGGATTTTTTTTTTTTCAGCCTCAGGATGTTCTGCTTCACCTCAATTGAGAGTTCCTTTGACCGCATGTTGTCTGCTCACAGCAACAGCTTCCAAATGCAAAACCACACACCTGGAATCCACCCCTGACCTTTTAACTACTTCATTGATTACAGGCTAACGAGGGAGACGCCTTCAGAGTTAATTGCAGCCCTCAGAGTCCATTGTCCAATTACTTTTGGTCCCTTGAAAAAGAGGACGCTATGCATTACAGAGCTATGATTCCTAAACCCTTTCTCCGATTTGGATGTGGAAACTATCATATTGCAGCTGGGAGTGTGCACTTTCAGCCCATATTATATATATAATTGTATTTCTGAACATGTTTTTGTAAACAGCTAAAATAACAAAACTTGTGTCACTGTCCAAATATTTCTGGCCCTAACTGTATTTCACTCATGGTAGTATAAGGGTATGTGCACACATTGCGGATTCCATTGAGGATTTTTCCACGCGGATTCTGCAGAATCTGCAGGTAAAATGACATGCGTTTATCTGCGGATTCCCTGCGGGTTTTCTGCAGATTTTGTGCGGAATTCGCCTGAGTTTTTACACCTGCGGATTCCTATAATGGAACAGGTGTAAAATGCGCGGATTCCGCACAAAGAAATGACATGCTGCGGAAAATAAACCGCAGCGTTTCTGCGTGGAATTTTCCGCACCATGGGCACAGCGAATTTTGTTTTCCATAGGTCTACATGGTACTGTACAGTGCATGGAAAACTGCTGTGGATCTGCAGCCAAATCCGCAACGTGTGCACATACCCTAAGGATGTTTAACCCCGCAGTCACCATCAACATGTCTTTTTACTGACCTCACACATCAGACAATAGCTTCCTCCGACTGTTGAAAATGCAAAAGCTGTCGACTGTCCATTATAGCTGAAACCTTTCTGTATCATCCTCGATTAGTTTTGGTGTAGGAAGGGGGAGCCAGTGCTGCTGTCATGGCCAATAACAATCCCTTTATCACTCTCTGGCCTTCCCGTTTCATACAAGCATGTGTATCTTTCTGAGTACCTCGGTGCTGTTCCTCAGTGCCATCTGAACTTGCCCGGTACGGGGATGTATTCCTTACAGACGGTTCCATGAAATAAGAGTCACAGTAAGGTTCCATCTTTTCAACATCAACTCTTTTACTCAGTACTTCATCCATGGCATATTCAATACACACACAGGAATTCTCATCAGGCAATGCTTCCACTTTCCCTTGCCTTCTCTCAGGTATACTAAGCTTGTCCCCGATGTAACAGGCCAAATTAACCCCCCCACCCAGAATATACCCGGGGTTAAAGTGGCCTAGGCCAGATTATACCCCACGTATATTCTGGCGTAGCCCAAACTATACCCCGGGGTATAAATTGGACTAGCCCAGATTATACCCCTCCAGGTGAGAATATAACCCAGCTGCTGTAGATCAGATTTTTCAGCCTTTTGAGAACCATTGGGTGATATAATCAATAACGGAGCCCCAGGAAGCAAAGGGGGCCCCAGGCAGCGCACAGGGCCCCAGGCAGCGCACAGGGCCCCAGGCAGCGCACAAGGCCCCAAGCAGCACACAGGGCCCCAGGCAGCACACAGGCGCCCCAGGCAGCGCACAGGGCCCCAGGCAGAGTACAAGGACCCAGGCAGCACACAGGGGCCCCATGGAGTGCATAGGGCCTCAGGCAGTGCACAGGGCCCCAGGCAGCGCACAGGGGCCCCAGGCAGCACAGAGGGGCCCCAGGAAGAGCACAGGGCCCCAGGCAGTATACAGGGCCTAAGGCAGCGCACAGGGGCCCAAGGCATCACACAGGGCCCCAGGCAGCACAGAGGGGCCCCAGGAAGAGCACAGGGGCCCCAGGCAGTGCACAGGACAACAAGCAGCCCAGAGGGGCCCCAGGCAGCAAAGAAGGGCCCCAGGCAGCACAGAGGGGCCCCAGGAAGAGCACAGGGGCCCCAGGCAGTGCACAGGACAACAAGCAGCCCAGTAGGGCCCCAGGCAGCAAAGAGGGGCCCCAGGCAGCACAGAGGGGCCCCAGGAAGAGCAGAGGGCCCACAGGAAGTGCACGGGGCCCCAAACAGTGTACGGGGCCCCAAGCAGCGCACAGGACCCCAGGCAGCCCACAGGGGCCCCAGGCAGCCCACAGGGGGCCTCAGGCAGCGCACGAGGTCCCAGGCAGCACACAGGGGCCACAGGCAGCACATGGACCTCCAGGCAGCACATGGACCTCCAGGCAGCACATGGGGCCCCAGGCAGAGCACAAGGCCCCATACAGCGCACAGGGCCCCAGGCAGCGCACAGGGCCCCAGGCAGCCCACAGGGGCCCCAGGAAGCCTGTAGGGCCCCAGGCAGCGCACAGGGGCCCCAGGTAGCACACAGGGCCCTAGGCAGCGCACAGGGCCCCAGGCAGCACAGAGGGGCCCCAGGCAGTGCACAGGGTCCCCAGGCAGCACACAGGGGCCCCAGGCAGCACAGAGAGGCCCCAGACAGTGCACATGGCACCAGGCACAGCACAGGGGCCAAAGGAAATGCACGGGGCTCCAGGCAGTGCACAGGATCCCAGGCAGGCCATAGGGACCCCAGGCAACCCACAGGAGCCCCAGGCAGCACTCAGTACCCCAGGCAGCCCACAGGGGGTCCCATATAGCACACAGGGGGCAGAGACAGTGAGCAAGGGAGTACGAGATAGCGCGCAAGGGGGGAAATAGGGCGCATGTCCCCTGTGCACTGTCTGGGACCCCCTGTGTGCTATCTGGGACCCACTGTACGCTGTCTGGGACCCCCTGTGCGATGTCTGGGGCCCTGCTCTTGAGTATATCACTCAATCCTGTAAGGCTAGTTTCACATTTGCATACAGCTCTCAGTGAAGCCTTGATCACTGCTGCGCCCCGCTGGTTAAGCTCCGCCCACGTTGACGGTGCTGCAACCTGCTGCGAAGGCAATAAGTTGGATTTTCTTGCGTTCACCGAATCATCAAAACAATGAATGCGGACGCAAATGCAAATATCCGCAGAGCCTGCGTATCCAATGATAAAGATAGGGTACGCAGGCCACATGCGGTCACATGCGTACCTGAGCAGAGCTTAACTGGCGGGTGCGGCAGTGGGCGGCACTGAGAGCATACACAGCCGTGTGCAAATGTGAAACTAGCCTAAGATTTCTAGGGCCCCTGTGCGATGTCTTTTGCCCCGTTCTTGAGTACATCACTCAATGGTTCTCATAAGCGTGAAAAATCTGATCTACAGCAGCAGGGGTATATTCTGGCCCGGAGGAGTATAATCTGGCCTAGGTATAATATACCCATGGTCTATACTCCTCTAGGGCAGAATATTAGTGTGTTTTTGCTGCTGTAGTGCTACAGTATATATAGATGCACATACACAAACCATATACCATTTCATGTGGCTTTTGTCAGATTTTCATGCAGTCTGCAGCAGATTTCCCTCTTCCACGTGACACGGAGAAATCTGCTGTGCTTCTGCATAAAAAAATCCACATCGTTGGGATGTGGATTTTGATGCAGATTGACTGCTGATTTTTTTCCCTGTTGAAATACAGCAGCAAATCTAGTGCAAGGGAACGGGTGGACTAGACTTATAGCATGTGTTGGAGGCATTACATTGAACTGACAGTAGATGGTGCAGTTCCATCAGTGCATAGTTAATGTTATGTGCTGTAACTAGTGTTGAGCGATACCGTCCGATACTTGAAAGTATCGGTATCGGATAGTATCGGCCGATACCCGAAAAGTATCGGATATCGCCGATACCGATATCCGATACCAATACAAGTGTTAGGGTTGGCGGAACGCACCAAATATATAGTTTATTAAATGGAATTGGTGCGTTCGCAACCCGGGATCCACCGTGCAGGAAAGTACCTGCTGCTAAGTAAGACGGACTATATGGCGGTACTATAAGTATACATACAAGGGTTAACTTCACCCTGCGTGAAGGAAGCTATCCTGTTGCGTCACAGGACCGCGGTACCGCACATAGAGCGCGAGCAATAAGTCAGCGAACACAACCCCAACTAGGATTGAAATCCGATTAGACCACTGCTGGCACAACACCGCAACTGGGTGTGTAAAGACACTATTGAAATAGTAAATAAAGGCACGAGAGTGCGTGCGGTGCCGCACGGACGGACGCCACTAACCACCCAGGCATGGGTAAGGAAAGCGCAGAGGAAGCGCACGGCGCCGTACTGGCGGACACAGCAACTGGACGCTGTGATGTGTGTTACGTGCTGTTGGATAAGTCGGGTGCTAGATAGCAAACATACACCTTTCGCGAACAGACATTCAATAGGGAGGGTTGTTTAAAGAGCGACTTTCACTCACAACACACACACATATTACAAGACAATACTAGCGCATGGCCGTGCGGTCATGCGCAGTTTATATAGTTGCAGCACAGGAAGCTGCTACCGAAGTTTTGCCCTTTCAGGACCTTCCTGGAGAATCAATGGAATGTGCTGCAGTACCTGAGCATGTGACCCTTGATCTCCAATGGGAGATCTTGCCCTGGGCATGTTCAGTGTGTGAAAATAAGGACTTAGTCCCAGAGAAGCCTGCTCACCGCAGATCAGTGCAGGGTACAACAGGAGAGCCAGAAAAGGCAGTAGTAACCCTCTGCACAGAATCAGTTCCAGCAAGACGCTGGGAGCGACGCCTCCGCTGAGCAGACCCCACTGCGGCCGATGCAGAATGGGAGACCGCAGCAGACACGGATCGAGATTCCTCCTGTGCAGCAGAGGAAACTTGACTCCTAACATCACCCCCCCTAGGGCCCCCCCTCCTTGAGCCTCACTACGCTCAAAAGCTGCAATAAGCAGCGGAGCCCGAATGTGCTCTACAGGCTCCCAGGTTCTATCCTCTGGGCCGTGACCCTTCCAGTCCACCAGATAAAATTTCTTGCCACGTACCACCTTGCACCCCACAATAGCATTCACCTCAAACTCATCCTTGGATGAACCTGATGTCCCAGCAGATGACTCAGAAAACCGGGACAAACGAACGGGCTTTAAAGGGACACTGTCACCTGAATTTGGAGGGAACAATCTTCAGCCATGGAGGCGGGGTTTTTGGGTGTTTGATTCACCCTTTCCTTACCCGCTGGCTGCATGCTGGCTGCAATATTGGAGTGAAGTTCATTCTCTGTCCTCAGTAGTACACGCCTGCACAAGGCAAGATTGCCTTGCGCAGGCGTGTACTATGGAGGACAGAGAATGAACTTCAATCCAATATTGCAGCCAGCATGCAGACAGCGGTTAAGGAAAGGGTGAATCAAACACCCAAAAACCCCGCCTCCATGGCTGAAGATTGTTCCCTCCAAATTCAGGTGACAGTGTCCCTTTAAGAGGGAAACGTGAAAAGTATCGGTGATACCAAGGCGTGGAGGAATAGCCAAACTGTAGACCACAGGGTTGACCTGTTCCAGAACCTTAAACGGGCCAATGTAGCGAGGAGCAAACTTAGTGGACTCAACTCGCAGCCTGATGTTACGGGCGGAGAGCCACACTAAGTCGCCAGGAGCAAAGACCGGAGCGGGGCGTCGGTGTGTATCAGCCGAAACCCTCATTCTCTCCGTGGAGGCCCGGATGGCATCCTGTGTGCGGTCCCAGATGTCACGTGCCTCCACCGCCCAGTCTGCCACCCTTGAATCGGTGGATGACACGGGCATGGGCACAGGGACACGCGGATGCTGGCCGTAATTAAGGAGAAAAGGAGTCTGACCAGTGGAATCGGCTACGGCATTGTTCAAGGCAAATTCCGCCCAAGGTAGCAAAGATGCCCAGTCGTCCTGCCTAGCAGAGACGAAATGACGCAAATATGTCACCAGAGTCTGGTTGGTTCTCTCCACCAACCCATTCGTCTCAGGATGGTATGCAGAGGAGAGGTTTAACTCTATGCTGAGTAAACGGCAGAGCTCTCTCCAAAACCGAGACGCAAACTGGGGACCCCGATCGCTGACAATCTTATCAGGCATACCATGCAATCGGAAAATGTGCTTAATGAGCAACACCGCCAAGGCCCGTGCTGAAGGTAACCGAGGAAGCGGCACCAAATGCACCATCTTAGAGAAATGGTCGGTGACAACCCAAATAATGGAGCAGCCACGCGACTTGGGTAAGCCCACCACAAAGTCCATCCCGACCATCTCCCATGGCCTGTCTGCCACCGGTAGAGGGTAAAGCAACCCAGCAGGCCGTTGTCGAGGAGACCGATTCTGGGCGCAGGAAACACACGCCTGAATATAGTCCCTGACATCTCGGGCCATATGCGGCCACCAGTATGTTCTCGCCAAAAGCTCAGATGTCCTCTTGGTCCCAAAATGCCCACCCACTCTGGAGGAGTGAGCCCAAGAGAGAACCTCCGGTCGCAAGTTAGCTGGTACGAAAGTCTTGCCCGGGGGCACAGACTCTAGCGAAACCGGAGCTACAGTTCTCAGGCTCTCAGAAGGGACAATAAGCCGAGGCTCCTCCTCCTCCGATGACACTACGGAGCGGGAGAGAGCGTCAGCATGAACGTTCTTCTCCCCGGAGAGGAAATGGAGAGTAAAATGGAACCGGGAGAAGAACAGGGACCATCTAGCCTGGCGAGAATTCAGCCGCTGGGCCGTTTGCAGATACACCAAGTTCTTGTGGTCAGTGAAGACTTGGAAGGGAAAGCGAGCTCCCTCCAAGAGATGTCTCCACTCTGAAAAAGCCAACTTCATGGCCAGCAACTCCCTGTCCCCGATGGAATAATTCCTCTCCGCTGGTGTGAAGGTCTTGGAGAAGAAGAAGCAAGGATGCTTCCGACCTTGAGCATCCTTTTGGAAAAGGACTGCTCCAGCACCAACGGATGAGGCATCCACCTCCAAGATAAATGGCTTATCAACATCGGGGCGATGTAGGATGGGAGCGCTAGCGAAGTGTGACTTGATCGAGAGAAAGGCTTTGGAGACCTCCTCTGACCACAACTTGGGATTTGCTCCCTTCTTGGTGAGGGCAACCAAGGGAGCTACCAAAGTTGAGAAGTGTGGAATGAACTGGCGATAATAATTAATGAACCCCATAAAGCGCTGCACCGCTTTAAGAGAATGGGGTTCCTGCCAGTCCATTACAGCCTGTAGCTTGGCAGGATCCATAGCCAAACCCTGGGCCGAGATGATATAACCAAGGAAAGGCAAGGACTCCTGCTCAAACACACACTTCTCCAACTTGGCGTAGAGGGAGTTTGCCCGTAAGAGGTCGAAGACTTTGCGAACATCTCTCCGATGGGAGTCAATATCTGGAGAGAAGATGAGAATATCATCCAGATAGACTACAACCGAGGTGGTGAGCATATCCCGGAAGATGTCGTTCACAAAGTCTTGGAAAACGGCTGGGGCATTACAGAGCCCAAAGGGCATCACCAGATATTAATAGTGCCCATCCCTGGTGTTAAAAGCCGTCTTCCATTCATCCCCCTCACGCATGCGAATCAGGTTGTAAGCACCCCGCAGATCTAACTTCGTAAATACCCTCGCTCCCCGTAGCCTATCAAACAGCTCAGATATCAGGGGTAATGGGTACTTGTTCTTAACGGTGATGGCGTTAAGACCCCTGTAGTCTATGCATGGACGTAAGTCTCCAGTCTTCTTCTGTACGAAGAAGAACCCAGCCCCTGCCGGTGACACCTACTTCCTAATGAATCCTCTTGCCAGATTCTCTTGGATGTACTGAGACATTGCCTCCGTCTCCGGGAGAGATAACGGATAGACTCGACCCCGGGGAGGCTCAGCACCAGGCAAGAGGTCAATAGGACAGTCATAGGGGCGGTGAGGCGGAAGGGTCTCCGCAGCTCTTTTGGAGAACACGTCTGCATAGGGCCAATAGTGCTTGGTGAGAGAGGAAAGATCTGCGGGTACCTGTGTAGTAGCAACCTGAACGCAATCCCTCTGACATCTACCCTCGCAGGATTTACTCCATCCCAAAATTCTCCCAGAGGACCACTCAATATGAGGAGAATGGTAGCGAAGCCATGGTATCCCCAACAGGACCTCATCAATTCCCTCAGGAATGACTAATAGGGAGATTATCTCCTGATGTGATGGAGACACAGAAAGCGTGAAAGGAATGGTTTGGTGGGTAATCTGTGAGGGTAGTGTTGACCCATTTACCACTCGAACGGTCACAGGCTTGGCGAGCATCACCAAGGGTATTGCGTGACGCTGGGCAAAAGAGGAAGACATAAAATTACCCTCTGCCCCAGAATCCACGCATAGCTCGACCATAAGAGTGGATGGGCCTATGGTAATTGTCCCCTTGAAGGAAAACTTTGAGGCAAACGTCGCCGTGTCTAGTGTACCTCCTCCAATTGCCACTAAACGCTGACGTTTCCCCGACCGCTGAGGACCCTTGGAGGCAAGATGTCCTGACTGCCGGTAAACATGACGGACCTTATGTGCACGGGCGGACTGAGACTTGGATCCCGCTCGTGTCACCTCTAAGGCCTCATGTGACTCGGACGCCTGGACTGGAGATTCCAAAGGTTTGGCGAAGGTGGGAGCCAGCCGAAACCTCTGCCTACACCGGTCTCGCTCAAACCTTCGCTCGTGAAAACGAAGGTCTATGCGAGTAGATATGGCTATGAGCTCCTCCAGTGCGGCGGGAATCTCCCTAGTGGCCAAAGCGTCTTTCACATGGTCAGCCAGCCCCCTCCAAAATACGGGAATGAGGGTTTTATCTGACCATTCCAACTCAGACGCTAATGTCCGGAAGAGAACAGCAAAATGGCTGACCATTGTTGAACCCTGAGTCAAAGCCAGCAGCTGGAGCGCTGTATCATGGGTGACTTGAGGTCCTAAAAAGACCTGTTTCAGAGAGTCCAGAAACCGAGGAACACTCCGCACCACATGATCGTTGCGCTCCCACAGCGGCGTAGCCCACTTCAACGCTCTGTCCGACAATAGGGAGATTATGAATCCCACCTTTGCCCGCTCAGTAGGGAAACGTGCAGCCAGGAGCTCGAGGTGTATACCACATTGGCTCACGAAACCCCTACAGGACTTACTGTCCCCAGAGTATCTCTCAGGCAAAGGAAGGTGAGATAGGGTCGGAACAGAGGTGGCAGTGGGTAAAGCTGCTGCAGCCACGCTAGCAGCCTGAACAGCTATTGCAGTAACATCCACCGCCGAGGTTGCACGCTCAAGAGACGCCAACTGGCCCTCCAGCAGCTGGATGTACCCCTGCAATCGCTGTTCATCCGCCATTACTTAGCCAGATCCTGGCGCTAGTATTCTGTTAGGGTTGGCGGAACGCACCAAATATATAGTTTATTAAATGGAATTGGTGCGTTCGCAACCCGGGATCCACCGTGCAGGAAAGTACCTGCTGCTAAGTAAGACGGACTATATGGCGGTACTATAAGTATACATACAAGGGTTAACTTCACCCTGCGTGAAGGAAGCGATCCTGTTGCGTCACAGGACCGCGGTACTGTACATAGAGCGCGAGCAATAAGTCAGCGAACACAACCCCAACTAGGATTGAAGTCCGATTAGACCACTGCTGGCACAACACCGCAACTGGGTGTGTAAGGACACTATTGAAATAGTAAATAAAGGCACGAGAGTGCGTGCGGTGCCGCACGGACGGACGTCACTAACCACCCAGGCATGGGTAAGGAAAGCACAGAGGAAGCGCACGGCGCCGTACTGGCGGACACAGCAACTGGACGCTGTGATGTGTGTTACGTGCTGTTGGATAAGTCGGGTGCTAGATAGCAAACATACACTTTCCGCGAACAGACATTCAATAGGGAGGGTTGTTTAAAGAGCGACTTTCACTCACAACACACACACATATTACAGGACAATACTAGCGCATGGCCGTGCGGTCATGCGCAGTTTATATAGTTGCAGCACAGGAAGCTGCTACCGAAGTTTTGCCCTTTCAGGACCTTCCTGGAGGACCAATGGAATGTGCTGCAGTACCTGAGCATGTGACCCTTGATCTCCAACGGGAGATCTTGCCCTGGGCATGCTCAGTGTGTGAAAATAAGGACTTAGTCCCAGAGAAGCCTGCTCGCCGCAGATCAGTGCAGGGTACAACAGGAGAGCCAGAAAAGGCAGTAGTAACCCTCTGCACAGAATCAGTTCCAGCAAGACGCTGGGAGCGACGCCTCCGCTGAGCAGACCCCACTGCGGCCGATGCAGAATGGGAGACCACAGCAGACACGGATCGAGATTCCTCCTGTGCAGCAGAGGAAACTCGACTCCTAACAACAAGTCAATGGGACACCAAGTATCGGAAGGTATCCTGATGGTTCCCAGGGTCTGAAGGAGAGGAAACTCTCCTTCAGGCCCTGGGATCCATATTAATGTGTAAAATAAAGAATTAAAATAAAAAATATTGATATATTCACCTCTCCGGCGGCCCCTGGACATCACGCTGGTAACCGGCAGGCTTCTTTGTTTAAAATGAGTGCGTTTAGGACCTGAGGAATGACGTCGCGGCTTCTGATTGGTCGCGTGCCGCCCATGTGACCGCCACGCGACCAATCAGAAGCCGCGACGTCATTCCTCAGGTCTTAAATTCCTAGAATGAGCGCGTTTAGTGCCTGAGAATGACGTTGTGGCTTCTGATTGGTCGCGTGGCGGTCACATGGGACGTCATTCCTCAGGTCCTAAACGTGCTCATTTTAAACAAAGAAGCCTGCCGGTTACCAGTGTGATGTCCAGGGGCCGCCGGAGAGGTGAATATATCAATATTTTTTATTTTAATTCTTTATTTTACACCTCACTATGGATCCGATACCGATACCCGATACCACAAAAGTATCGGATCTCGGTATCGGAATTCCGATACCGCAAGTATCGGCCGATACCCGATACTTGCGGTATCGGAATGCTCAACACTAGTTGTAACTTGTTATGTATGTTTCTCCCTGCTCTCTATGATATGCACCTTAAGTTCTCCACTGTGAGTTCCTATTCTATCCTGATAAGGTATATAAAGTGAACTTGGAACACCTCCAACAAAAAAAAGTTTTCCAATATTGACAACAATGGAAGACCAACTATATGATCAGCTTTTCAAATTCTACATTGCAACATAACAAAAGTACCCCCAGTGGATCTACGATCTACCTCCAGAGAAACGTTCAAATGCCAAGTCCCAGGTTAGTCAAACATCTAAGCCATATCGAGCAGAGAAAGGGATCATTTACTATGGAAAAAAGGAGGTTCTCACTAAAAGCCGCACTGCCAAATATCATGAAGGCCTGTCACGACAACCCAACTTCTGGTGGCCATTTTGGCAGAGATAAAACATTTGCCAAAATTTCTGACCGTTATTACTGGAAGGGAATGAAGAATGATATTTACCAACATGTCAAAGCCTGTCAAAAATATTTTGTCACATATCCCAAAATCAGCAAAGAAGCTCCACTACTCAACAGTATACCAGTGCCTGGAAAAGTATGGAGCTTAGTTGGGATTGATATGATCGGTCCTCTTCAGGAAACATCAAACGGCAACAAATATAAAGTTGCTGTCACTAATCATTTCTCAAAGTGGACTGAAGCAACAGCTGTTCCAAACAAGAGTGCCATGTCCGTAGCAAAATGTTTGTACACCATTATTTGCTGCTTAGGCTGTATGGACACTCTGATTAGCGACCAGGGAAGAGAGTTTGTGAACTTGATCATCGACAACCTGATGGATCATTTTCAAACAGATCACCGCATTTCATCTGCCTACCACCCACAAACAAATGGCCAACGGGAACGTGACAATCGAAGAATCTCAAAAAATCTCTTTGCAAGCTTGTCAATGACCAAGGAACCAACTGGGACCAGTTCATCCCTGGTGTTTTGTTTGCCTATCACACATCTGTGCATGCCTCAACCAAGTGCACTCCATTTGAGGTCATGTATGGATGAAAGGCTAAGTTTCCTATTGACCTCAATCCATCAGCAAATGACACTGTGGATGTCATGTCTCTTTCAGATAATGCCAACCCTGATGTGCTAAATACACTCATAACCATTCATAACAGGATCCTCTCAACTGTAAGCACCAACATCTATTCTGCTCAGGAACACCAAAAGTGTGCCTTTGATCGCTGACACAAGAGCAACAAAGAAATCACTGCTGGCACAATTGTTTATATCAAGAATCAATGTTGTATTCATCACATGGGTTCAAAGATGGCACCACGCTGGGTTGGACCCTACTTAGTTGTGGAATCCTAAACCAAGGGACAAGTAAAACTTAAGAACAATAAGACTGGCAAGATACTAAGCAAAACCTATCATGCCAACAACCTTAAGATTTACCAGGATGAAGAGACTTCTCTACCAACCCAGTCCCCTGATGACTGTCCCAGTGATTCTGCTACACAGAAACACCAGCAAACCAAGACTTTCAACCCACTACCAAGTTCAGAAAAGAAGTATCTTACCACCACTCTTGACCTTACGTTTAATAGGGTTGTGTACTTTGGAGGCACAAGAGATCTTGGACAACCACGGCGTACATATAAAACCAAAGGTGATGGGAACTGCTATTTTCAGGCCATCAGCTATTTCCTGACAGGAACAGAGGACAACTACTCCCTTCTCAGAGCTAAAGTCATCCACGACATGAAAACTGACTTGTCCAAAAAACTACAGGGCTACTGTAATCAAGATGTGAATGAATATGTGAACACCTCTGGCATCTCTCGTGATGGAGTCTGGGCAACTGATGCTGAAATCATGGCCACAGCAAATCTGTTGAGTTGTGACATCGTCATCCACACCAAAGTTGGCGACACCATGGAATGGTTGACCTATCCCGCAAGTTTTAATCTGCAGTCAACAACAGAACATGCACTTTATCTTGAAAACAATCATGATCATATTAATGTTGTTATCAGTTTTTACTAATCATTTTAATGTTGTTATCAGTGATTACCTTGTTACATGTTAAGGAGCTAAAACTCCTAAACCCTTCATCCAATTTTAATGTGGATACCCTCAAATGAAAGCTGAAAGTCTGAACTTCAACTGCATCTGAATTGTTTTGTTTAAAATTCGTTGTGGTAATGTCTATAACCAAAATTAGAAAAATGTTGTCTCTGTCCAAATATATATGGATGTAACTGTATGTGTAGCAGTACCACCATGTATGAACACACTAATGAAAGACAATATGTAAACAAAAGTTAAGGAGAAAAAGAGACAATATTATCATCACATCCCCTACATCGGCACCAACCATGGTATTTAAAACCCTTAGATGTTGCTGGCAATAGTGACTAAATAGCATGTAAATGGTTAACAGAGTGAGGTGTCTCCCTCTTTAACCCTATTGGCACACTGAGATCATGATTGTGTGGTCCTGATATTTGCCATGGCACTTTATGGCCAAATTACGGCCTTAGAGTCTTGCTGCTATAGCGGTCTGTTCAAAGGTTAGCAACATTTAGAAGGTAAAAATAAAATTTTTCCTTCCTGTCATGTCACTTTGTATTAATTACAGAAAAGCACTTAAAGGCTTAAAAAACTGACAGAAGTTTTGAATATGGCGAGGGGTGCTGTTTTAAAATGGCATCACCTTTGGGGATTTTACATCATATGGGTCCGCCAAAATCACTTCAAAACTGAATAGGTGCCTAAAAAGTAAGTTTTGTCAATTTTCTTCACAACATTGCTGCAACAATTTTGAATCTTCTAACATCCTAACAAAATAAAAGGATATTAAGTACAATGTCTCACGACAAAACAGTCACCAAATCAGTGAGATCTGTTGAAACATTCTAGAGTTATCACATTAAGTGACAACAGTATGATTTGAACAATTCGGTCAGATTATTAAAGGGTTAAAGCCACCCCCAGTCATACTCTGGAACATTTCCGAATCATCTGGACTGCCCACTTTTGTTCTGTGGCTGTATTGTAAATATCAGGACCAAGGCCGCCATCAGGGCATTACTGCCCTTACTGCTGTATAGGGCAAGGTGAGTAATACAGAGGGGGCCTCCGCCTCTTGTGCTTCTGCTCACCAGGCCCCATCGTGCATTAAAGTACTGTGCGTTGTGGTGCACACACCGGCGTTGGGGCCTGAGAGCTTTCTCATGCTCCACGGTCATCTAACGTGAACAGCTCCTTCTTCCTATGCGTAGCTCCTGCTCCGGTCACTATGCGGTAGTAATATGTGGTCTGGTCATGATGTGAAGATAATTCTTCCTTGTATGTGGTATTATTTAGTCACTATGTGGTGGTAATATGTGGTCTGTTCATGATGTGGCGGTATTTGTTCCTTGTATGTGGTATTCAGTTACTATGCCATGGTAATATGTGATCTGGTCATGGTGTGGCTGTATTTCTCCCTTTTATGTGGTAGTATTCGTCACTATGTGGTCTGGTCATGGTGTTCTGTGTTTTCTCCCTCGTATGTGGTATTAATGGTTATTCTAAAAAATGTATGTGACTCATTCCCTTAATGAAAAATAAATACAAATATACCTAAAGAGTATTGGATATTTTAAGAAATGTTTAATAGGTTAAGTAGAATATGGTGCTCCTAAAAGAGTCTACCATGTCGTGGTAGCGGCTTAAAAAATCTTTTGACCAAAACAAAAGCTGCTGGCTAGGGTTGAGCGAAACAGATCGGCCAATTCCAAAAGTCGCTGACCCGATCTCACGGTGGGATCGAGTCGGCGGTCGGCGATCTTCGCTCCAAAGTCGGGTTTCGTTTTTTTTGTATATGTAGCTATTAAATTTAAGGGTTAAATCGCGGAAAAAATTGGCTTGGGCTCCCGCGCAATTTTTTCCACCAGAGTGGTAAAGCCAGTGACTGAGGGCAGATATTAATAGCCTGGAGAGGGTCCACGGTTATTCCCCCCCCCCCCGGCTAAAAACATCTGCCCCCAGCCACCCCAGAAAAGGCACATCTGGAAGATGCGCCTTGTTATGACCTGGTGGTCAGGACAATAATGGACCTGGTGGTTAAGAGCACACGGAATGACCTGATAGTTACTGATAAATAAGGACGAGCTCTGGGACGTGGGAACTCTGCTGACCGCAATCCCTAATCCTATCACGCACACTAGAAATAGCCGTGGATTGCTCCTAACGCTCCCTATGCAACTCGGCACAGCCTAAGGAACTAGCTAGCCCTGAAGATAGAAAAATAAAGCCTACCTTGCCTCAGAGAAATTCCCCAAAGGAAAAGGCAGCCCCCCACAAATAATGACTGTGAGTAAAGATGAAAATACAAACACAGAGATGAAATAGATTTAGCAAAGTGAGGCCCGACTTACTGAACAGACTGAGGATAGGAAAGGTTGCTTTGCGGTCAGCACAAAACCCTACAAAAAGACCACGCAGAGGGCGCAAAAAAGACCCTCTGCACCGACTCACGGTGCGGAGGCGCTCCCTCTGCGTCCCAGAGCTTCCAGCAAGCAAGACAACAATAAAAAATAGCAAGCTGGACAGAAAAATAGCAAACCAAAGAAAATACAAGCAGGAACTTAGCTTCTGCTGGGAAGACAGGTCACAAGAACGATCCAGGAGAGAACTAGACCAATACTGGAACATTGACAGGTGGCATGGAGCAAAGATCTAAGTGGAGTTAAATAGAGCAGCCAGCTAATGAATTAACCTCGTCACTTGTGGAAGGAAACTCAGAAACACCCACCAGAGGAAGTCCATGGACAGAACCAGCCGAAGTACCATTCATGACCACAGGAGGGAGCCCGACAACAGAATTCACAACAGCGCCTATTCTGGCACTTGGCCACTCTCTTCCCATTCCCGTGTAGCGGTGGGATATGGGGTAATGAAGGGTTAATGTCACCTTGCTATTGTAAGGTGATATTAAGCCAGATTAATAATGGAGAGGCATCAATTACGACACCTATCCATTATTAATCCAATTTTATGAAATGGTAAAAAAAAAAACACACACAGTATTGCAAAGTATTTTAATGAAATAAACACACAGGTTGTTGTAATATTTTATTGCTCTCTCAATCCACCTGAAGACCATCGACCTGTAACAAATTAAAAATAATAAACCAATAATATACATACCTTCCGTAGATCTGTAACAACCCACGATGTAAATCCATCTGGAGGGGTTAAAATATTTTACAGGCAGGAGCTCTGCTATAATGCAGCTGTGCTCATGCCTGTAAAACCCCGGGGAATGAAGGTAATGTAGGTCAATCACCTATAGTAACCTTCAGTCGTGGTGATGCGCCCTCTGCTGGATGTCCTCATATGACATCGAGCGTGAGAAAATATTCAGAAAAGTTCCCAGGCTCGAGTTCATATGAGGACATCCAGCAGAGGGCGCATCACCACGAATGAAGGTAACCACAGGTCATTGACCTACATTACCTTCATTCCCCGGGGTTTTACAGGCAGGAGCACAGCTGCATTATAGCAGAAGTCCTGCCTGTAAAATATTTTAACCCCTTCAGATGGATTTACATCGTGGGACATATCGACGGAAGGTATGAGATGTTGTTGGTTTATTATTTTTAATTTGTTACAGGTCGAGGGTCTTCAGGTGGATTGAGAGTGTAATAAAATATTACAACAACCTGTGTCTTTATTTCATTAAAATACTTTGCAACATTGTGTGTGTGTTTTTTAACCATTTCATACAATTGGATTAATAATGGAAAGGTGTCATAATTGACGCCTCTCCATTATTAATCTGGCTTAATGTCACCTTACAATAGCAAGGTGACATTAACCCTTCATTACCCTATATCCCACTGCTACACGGGAGTGGGAAGAGAGCTGGGGGCAGATGTTTTTAGCCAGGGGGGGCAATAACCGTGGACCATCTCCAGGCTATTAATATCTGCCCTCAGTCACTGGCTTTACCACTCTGGCGGAGAAAATTGCACGGGAGCCCACGCCAATTTTTTCCGCGATTTAACCCTTAAATTTAAAAGCTACAGCGCTGAAATTTTGCACATACACCCTACTAACATTAGTAGTGTGGAATATGCAAAAAAAAAAGGGGGATATGACATGGTTTACTGTATGTAAACCATGTCTCATATCATGTCGGGTTTATGCAGGAGAAATGAAAAGCCGGCAATTGAATTACCGGTTTTTCTGCTATATCGCGCTGAAGTAAATATAAAAATATATAGATTTCCCATTGACTTGCATTGGGTTTCTTGTTTTGGCCGATCCCCCGACCCCAACTTTTCAAGAAGATCGGCCGATTTCACTCGACTCGACTTTTGAGAAAATCGGGTTTCGCGAAACCCGACTCGACCTCAAAAAAGAAAAAGTCGCTCAACCATACTGCTGGCTATATACATGATATGGTGTTTGCTGGGAACTGCTAATATCTGTTTGATGAGAACGTGATGCAGAAGTTGAGTTTTTGCAAGAGTGGGCTGTGGGACTGTGGAAGGTTCAAGGTGTTGAGGCGAAGCTGGAGTAGACTTGGGCGGAGTCTCAATGGGGCCTGAAAATTTAGCCAGTATGGGGGCCCTGAAGTCCTTAGAGGCAGCCCTGTTCAGGACAATCCAAGCAAATTTAGGATCACTGACAGCTATGTGCTTTTAGTGCCATGTTTCTTTCTTCTGCTCTCTAACCCACAGGCTTGTTTCACAATTGTAGAGTCTGGGTCTGCTTCATTCTATAATGGGTTTTGTAGCATTCTGTCACGGGGATACCACGGCAGAGAAGAATCAGACGATCGCAGAGTCTGGTGACACATACAGTGGGAAAAAAAGTATTTCGTCAGCCACCAATTGTGCAAATTCTCCCACTTAAAAAGATGAGAGAGGCCAGTAATTGACATCATAGGTAGACTACAACTACAGTATAAGAGTCAAGATGAGAAAACAAATTGATTAGTTGGACTCCTGGAGTTTTCTGTATTGGGTTGTTTCAGCTGTTCTGAGTCTGTTCCCGCAGGTATAAGAACCCTCCACCTTACTTTTGACCTCGCCAGTGATAGTTTTACCACTTCCTGGTTTGGAGTTATTGGAGTGTTCAAAGTTTGCAGCAGTCAATTGGAGTTGTATTCAGGAAATTTCTGCATAGATTTGGTTCATGTGATTCCGCCTAATCCTCTGCTCATTTGTTTTTTCCCACCTATTCCTTCCTTGTTTCCAATTCGTTTTGTATGGTGAGTGTTTTTGTATGATTGTAGTTTTCATTTATAGGAGCATAGCAAGGTATGAGACCCCGGCATCTTCACCATTAGAAGTAATCAGGGGAACAGGGATAGCCTATGGTTTCCCTAGTTCAAGGGACAGGATAGTTGCCCATTGTGCCTGGTAATAACGGGACATATTCCATGTGGTTCTCACTACATACTCACTGCTTTGCAGGGCAAGCAGGGGGTTAACTTGTCTGTCTGGTTGTATGTGGGTGTGTAATTAGTTGGACTAATGGTTTAAGGGGATGGTAATATGGGGTTGGTTGATAGAAAGAGCAAGCACCTATATATGGAGGAATGGTCTGGGACGTCTTTTATCCATTCGGGGGTACCACAATAAAAGTTATCTGTAGTTTACCTGCCCTTCTGTTGTGACATGGCCAGCGATGTCAGTGAATGGTCAGCGATGGCCAGCAAATTCTGGAGCAGCTCCTGGCTGCTGCTGGTGGCTCAGGGTAATGTCTGTGTCCATGAGATCCTCAGTGGGCCATTGTTCAGCGGTGAGGCTGAAGCAACTTTGTTGCGACAAGCACACAGGTCCAAGCCACCGGAGTGTCTTTCCTCTGTTATGGCTCTGAGGCATGGCAGCATCGCAAGAGTCTGACCAGGACTCTCCATGTTGGGATCTGCCCCTTCTGCCCCAGGCCACAGGTCTTGGCTTAGGAAGAATCCATCTGCGCAGCAGGGGCTTTCATGGAAAGAGTCTAGGACTGCAGTCAATCCTGTGACTAGACCTGTAGATCTGTAGGGCTTCAGGCTTAAAAAAAAAAAAACACAGTCAGAACACAGCAGATTGGTGGATTTCTTTGAGATGGAGTGCAGCTTTCAGTTTGCTCCTCAGTCGTCATTCCTGGGAGAACTGATTGGTCTGAATTAGGAGACCATGGCCAGGCAACTGATGGGCTAATTTCAGGACCACCAAGATATGACGATTGCCTGGATCCCGTATCTTCCGCTGCTGGGTTCCGGGTACCGATGCAGCCTTGTGAATATGCTTCTATGTGGTGTCTGTATTTTTATAATGCAAGTTCCCTGAGTGTGACAGTCAGGTGTCAGTTCCGTCGCAGGGTATTTGAGTAATCTTTCCAAACAGAAAAAAAAGTGAACTACACAAGAGAGGAATTATCTCCTGCCTATCAATAAATGATCCTCTAGTTAACTGAATGTCTCTATCAAATTCAACCAATCCATGGTGCTCAGCAATGAAAAAACATGTTTGGGTATTAAAGAAGATAGAACTTGTGGCACTCACCACATTGAAGAAGGTCTCAAAAGTCCTTTATTTCACCTTTATGGTGCAGGCATTTAAGTTAGGAATACAGGCAGGGGAAGAATGTGGGGAGTGCCTCAAGTTTTTTCTTCTTGAATGCACTAATTTTAGTAATGTACCTAGAGGGGGTATACTAGACTCAAACAAGGGCATATTGGGAATTTACTAGGGCATGTCCAGGAATTGCTGGAATGTCTCAATCGGGCTAATAGTGGTTTAGGGAGGTACACTGTCTGTTGCCATTTGGAAGTCTGGAGGTAATTCTACAGCCCAGGTTGTTGAGGTTGCTTCGGGTGAAGTAACAAGTGGGAGTAGTAAGTCAGTGTCAGTTCAGACCAAAAAAGAAGGGGAATAACATTTTTCTAGACAATAGGGCGAAAGGTGTACAGTAGATTTGTTTTGAGGGTTCCCTTGGAGCTCATTTTAAAAAGGAAGTAAAAGAGAAAATTTGGAAGGATGAATATGTTAAAATATTCTGTTTACTCTTGTTAGAGAAATTTATGCTGGATAAAGGGAACAGGAAAGATGAGAGTAAAAAAGAACAGTAGGAAAATTGTAGATGTCGGCTAATCCTGCAGACTTTCATTAAATGGTTACAGGTTTATGCGATATTGGCAAGTGTGATAGGGGAGTAGGTTCCAGATCATTGTACTGCGTTTTTATGCTATTTATGTGGAATAGGTGGGACACATTGTACTTATGGAGGACTTGGCTGAGTTATGCTGAGCAGTTTTGGCAGAGGATGTTGCACAGTTTGGTCGCAGAAGAAACTTATGAGAGTAGATTATATGGGGTAATTCAACTTTTATCTTCACAGAACTTGAGGTACATGCATCAGCTTCTTAATATAGCATAACAGGAAGTCTAAAGGACCTTTTACCAGAGAGAAAGTGAAGCAAAAGTACAACAAGTATATTTATTACATTCAACTAAGCATAGAACAGTAACAACATTGCCATCTACTGTCAGAAAAGTGTAAACTCCTCCTGCTCACAAATAAGTCTGTATCTGTTGCATATCTGCCAAATAAGTCTGTATCTGTTGCATATCTGCCTTCACCCTTTCTCAACAGTAAGAACTTATTCAGTTAAGCCTAATTTCTTCATCAGTCTCTGATGTCTTTCAGCATTCAATGCCTTTGTGAAAATATCTTCAGTTGAACAGTACTCTAAATTTAAGATTCCTTGTTCCTCGTGATCTCTCAAGAAGTGAAACTTCACATCAATGTGTTTAGTTCTTGGCTTAACTCTTTCCATCTGAGCAAGAAATAGACATCCTTGATTGTCCTCATACATCTTTATTAGTCCCAATTGTTGTCCTAAATCTGTTAGCAGTTGTCTTAACCATAGAACTTCTTGACTGGCATGTGGTGCGGTGACATATTATGCTTCTGTTGACTACAGTGTTCCTATAGACTGTTTCTTACTAGTCCAACTAATTGGTCTGCCTGAGAGCAAGAAAAGATAGGATTGTTTCTTACTAGTCCAACTAATTAGTCTGCCTGAGAGCAAGAAAAGATAGACACTGGTAGATTTCCTGTCAATTTGGATCTCCAGCCCAGTCTGCATCAACGTATCCAGTTAAAATACATTTCTCACTTGCAGGTAGTTTCAGTTTAACACTGCTAGTTCCTTTCAAATAATGGATTACTCTCGTTACTGCATTCCAATCCATTTTGTTTGGCTTTGACACCATCCTGCTCAAAGTTCCCACTGCTGCTGCAATGTCTGGCCTTGTAACAGTCACAAGATATAATAATTTTCCCATTTGCCATTGTGTATGGTTCATTATTAGGTAACAGATTCTGTTCACTATTTATTTCCTTCAGATAGTTGGTTTCCATTAGAGACTTTACTGGTTTTGCATCTTTGAATCGATATGTTTTGATTATGTCTTGAATCATGTGATTCTGATTAACCCCTTCCCGACCTATGATGCCACGTAGGCATCATGAAAGTCAGTGCCAATCCGACCTGTGACGCCTATGTGGTGTCATGGCAGGATCACGTTCCTGCAGATCGGGTGAAAGGGTTAACTAAAATTTCACCCGATCTGCAGGGACAGGGGGAGTGGTACTTCAGCCCGCGGGGTGGCTTCACCCCCCCGTGGCTACGATCGCTCTGATTGGCTGTTGAAAGTGAAAAAACCAATCACAGCATATTGTAATATTTCACCTATGAAAATTGGTGAAATATTACAATCCTGCCATGGCCGATGCTGCAATACACAAAGAAAATGGTAGACGTTTATTAGCATCCTGGATAGGACCTGTGCACAGTATATACCGTATGGGAATAAACATACCAGAAATAGGAGGAAACCAATATGGCTAAATAGAGCTGTAAGGGGCGCAATAAGTGACAAAAAGAAAGCATTTAAAGAATTAAAGGAAGTAGGTAGTGATGAGGCATTAAATAAATACAAAAGTAAATAAATTCTGTAAAACGCAAATCAAGGCAGCAAAGATTGAGACAGAGAGACTCATTGCCAGAGAGAGTAAAAATAATCCCAAAATATTCTTTAACTATGTAAATAGTAAGAAACTAAAAAATGATAGTGTTGGCCCCTTTAAAAATAGTCTGGGTGAAATGGTGGATGAGGATGAGGATGAGGAAAAAGTCAATATGCTAAATGACTTTTTTTCATCAGTATTTACAAAAGAAAATTCCATGGCAGACAATATGATCAGTGATAACAAAAATTCCACATTAAATGTCACCTGCTTAACCCTGCAGGAAGTGCGGCGGCGTCTAAAAATCACTAAAATTGACAAATCTCCGGGCCCGGATGGGATTCACCCCCGAGTACTGCAGGAATTAAGTACAGTCATTGATAGACCATTATTTTTAATCTTTAAAGAGTCCATAATAACAGGGTCTGTACCACAGGACTGGCGTATAGCAAATGTGGTGCCAATATTCAAAAAGGGGACAAAAACTGAACTTGGTAATTATAGGCCAGTAAGCTTAACCTCTACTGTGGGTAAAATACTGGAGGGCCTTCTAAGGGATGCTATACTGGAGTATCTGAAGAGAAATAACCTCATGACCCAGTATCAGCACGGGTTTACTAGGGACCATTCATGTCAGACTAATTTGATCAGCTTCTATGAAGAGGTAAGTTCTGGACTGGACCAAGGGAACGCAGTAGATGTAGTGTATATGGACTTTTCAAAAGCTTTTGATACGGTGCCACACAAAATGTTGATACATAAAAAGAGAATAATGGGGATAGGGGAAAATATGTGTAAGTGGGTTGAGAGCTGGCTCAGGGATAGGAAACAAAGGGTGGTTATTAATGGAACACACTCGGACTGGGTCGTGGTTAGCAGTGGGGTACCACAGGGGTCAGTATTGGGCCCTCTTCTTTTTAACATATTTATTAATGACCTTGTAGGGGGCATTCAGAGTAGAATTTCAATATTTGCAGATGACACTAAACTCTGCAGGGTAATCAATACAGGGGAGGACAATTTTATATTACAGGATGATTTATGTAAACTAGAAGCTTGGGCTGATAAATGGCAAATGAGCTTTAATGGGGATAAATGTAAGGTCATGCACTTGGGTAGAAGTAATAAGATGTATAATTATGTGCTTAATTCTAAAACTCTGGGCAAAACCGTCAATGAAAAAGACCTGGGTGTATGGGTGGATGACAAACTCACATTCAGTGGCCAGTGTCAGGCAGCTGCTACAAAGGCAAATAAAATAATGGGATGCATTAAAAGAGGCATAGATGCTCATGAGGAGAACATAATTTTACCTCTATACAAGTCACTTGTTCGACCACACTTAGAATACTGTGCACAGTTCTGGTCTCCGGTGTATAAGAAAGACATAGCTGAACTGGAGCGGGTGCAGAGAAGAGTGACCAAGGTTATGAGAGGACTGGGGGGTCTGCAATACCAAGATAGGTTATTACACTTGGGGCTATTTAGTTTGGAAAAACGAAGACTAAGGGGTGATCTTATTTTAATGTATAAATATATGAGGGGACAGTACAAAGACCTTTCTGATGATCTTTTTAATCATAGACCTGAGACAGGGACAAGGGGGCATCCTCTACGTCTGGAGGAAAGAAGGTTTAAGCATAATAACAGATGCGGATTCTTTACTGTAAGAGCAGTGAGACTATGGAACTCTCTGCCGTATGATGTTGTAATGAGTGATTCGTTACTTAAATTTAAGAGGGGATTGGATACTTTTCTGAAAAGTATAATGTTACAGGATATATACACTAGATTCCTTGATAGGGCGTTGATCCAGGGAACTAGTCTGATTGCCGTATGTGGAGTCGGGAAGGAATTTTTTTCCCCAATGTGGAGCTCACCCACATGGGTTATTTTTTTGCTTTCCTCTGGATCAACATGTTAGGGCATGTTAGGTTAGGCTATGGGTTGAACTAGATGGACTTAGAGTCTTCCTTCAACCTTAATAACTATGTAACTATGTAATATCATCGGCCACGGCTGGAGACCCAGATGTGACCCCTCCACCCACTGACAGCGGCGATCTGCAGCCGCCACCAGTGTTTCCTACCCCTCTGTCCTGTCCTCCGTGCCCTCCTTTTTACTCAACCCCCCATCCCCCTCCACCCCCCCCACTGTCCGATCCCACCCCCCATACTTACCGAGTCCCGGTATCTCTCCGTCTTTTCCTATTCCTATGGGTGCTGCCATCTTGCAAAATGGCGGGCGAATGCGCAGTGCGCCTGTCGAATCTGCCAGCCGGCAGATTCATTCCAGGTACATTTTGATCACTGTGATAGGTTCTATCACAGTGATCAAAATAAAAAAATAGTAAATAAAGCCCCCCCCCTTTATCACCCCCATAGGTAAGAAACATAATAAAATAAAGAAAATATATTTATTTTTATTTTTCCACTAGGGTTAGGGTTGCTATTAGGGTTAGGGTTGCAATTAGGGTTAGGGTTAGGGTTGCAATTGGGGTTAGGGTTATAGTTAGAATTAGGGTTAGAATTAGGCTATGTGCACACGGTGTGGATTTGGCTGTGGATCCATGACCCTATTCACAACCATAACCCCAACACACCCCTAACCACAACCCTAACCCCAACACACCCCTAACCCTAATCCCAACCCTAACCATAACCCTAACCACAACCCACTAACCCCGGCTCTCTCGCTGGCTGGCGCTGCTTCCTGTCCTGGCCGCACCTTCTACTGTATGAGCGGTCACGTGGGGCCGCTCATTTACAGTAATGAATATGCGACTCCACCCCTATGGGAGGTGGAGCCGCATATTCATGACTGTAATCGGCGGCCCCACGTGACCGCTCATACAGGAGAAGGTGCGGCCAGGACAGGAAGCAGCGCCAGCCAGCGATGGAGCCGGGTGAGTATTTTAAGAACAGCGGGCGGGCGCACAGGGGGTGGGAGGGGGGCATGGGTCATGGATCTTTATGTTAAACACAGGAAACAAAAAAAAAAGGAATATTCATATCTTCTCTACAGCAAACGCTGCTGCAGAGAAGATATGAATCACGGCTTCAGCACCAGATGCAGGGGACAGCGCTAAACTTTAGCGCTGTCTCCTGCATGGTGCATGTGGTACCCAGTGGGCACACGGGTGGCACACGTGTGTCGCACGTGTACCACACTGATGTGCCACAGAAACGCACGGGCACACGGACACGGATAATTCCGGTACCGATTTTTCCGGTACCGGAATTATCTGGACGTGTGGGACTGCCCTTAGGCTGCTTTCACACATCAGGATTTTTGTTCCAGGCTAAATCTGGCTCTTTGGAGAAAAATCGGAACCGGAAACAATAAAAACCGAAACTGGTTTTCACCCCATTGACTTGTATTAGCGCCGGATTGCGCCGGATGGCCCAGCGTTCCTTCCGTTTTTTTGCCGGATCTGGCGAACAATCGATTCCGGCTTCTGGAAAAAACGTCTACTGTAACGTTTTTTGTCTGCATTGAAAAAGCCTGAAGCGTTGGATCCGGCGCTTCCAGCTGTTTGCTATAATGGAAGCCTATGGGAGCTTGAAGGTGCCGGATCCGGAAAAAGGCGGATCCGGCAGCCTGATCCGGTTTTTTAAACTGAGCATGCTCCAAATTTTTTTTTTTATCCAATAGCCTAGATAGGCTAGCCTTATCCGTCAAAAAAATGGATCTGTCGCATCAGTTTTTTACAATCTGCGCCGGATCCAGTTTTTCCAACATTCGCCGGATTTAGCCTGACACTGAAAGCCTAATGTATGAAAGTAGCCTTATTGAGCGTCTTGGTTCTGTGTCTCTATGGAGCTGTATCTCTTGACGTTCATTTTTTTTTTATTTTCATCGATTTCCACTTCTTTCTCATCAGATGTTCCTGCAGTTATATCACTGTCATTTCTCTCATTTTTCATTTCCAGTGATGTCATGTCATCATTTAGATCTTCAGTGAATGTTACACTGTTACTCACTGTGATTCTGTCTGTCTTGGGATCTAGGATTCTGTATCCTTTGCAATGGTCACTATATCCAACAAATATTTCTTCAATGTCTCTGTTTTGAAGTTTGGAGCGTTTTTCTTCAGGAGTAAAAACACAAAAACTTTGCTACCCAAAATTCTTAAATTATTCACACTTGGTTTCTTATCTAGCCATAGTTCATTTGTTTGTTTTTTCAGTTTTCTTGAGTAGTCATCTATGAAGGTCACCATATATCTATTACCTCCTGATGTGGTCGCTTTCATGGGTCCACATACATCAGTGTGTACCAAGTCAAGTGGTCTTGTGCTTTTTGTCTCACTCTCTTTAGGTATAGATACTCTTTTAGCTTTAGATTTTGTAAAACATTCACATTTTACAGTAAATGAGCAATCAGATATCAAAAGGTCTTTTGTCAAATTCTTCTTTTGTAATGCCATTATACTCTCAGGATGTCTGTGTCCTAGACGTCTATGCCACATGTGAATACAATTTTTGTGAACATGTGTACATAACTTCATCTGTTACTTTAATGTGTGTAGATGATATAATTGTTCACCTGCTTTGACATTAATTATTACCTTATCTCCCACTAGGATTGTACAATTATCATCTTTGAATTTTACAGTAAGTCCTTTGGTTGTCAGACACTTTACGGAAAACAATCCTCCTTCTACTCCTGGAACATATAACACATCATTTACTAGATATTTTGAATTATGCCCAAATCTAACCGACAGATTAGCATTCCTTGTCCAATACCGCCTGCGGTTATTTTACTCCCATCTGCAAGATAAATTGCTTCCTTCTTATTGTCATCAAGTTCAGTAAAGAAGTTTTTATCACTAGTTATGAGATTTGTTGCTCCTGAGTCAATAAACCAGTTTGACCATGAGTCTTATCAGTTACTTTAAATGTACCATTCCAGTGATCTGCATGTGGGTTAGAAATCATGCTTTTTACTTTGTTTATTCTCCTTTTGGTGTAACTTCTGTTGTTCTGCTTACCATATAGTACAGTCTTTCTTTAAATGTCCCTGTTTCTTACATCTGAAACATTCTCTTTTCTCTGTATTATGGGGCTTCTTGTCTGTTGCTTTGAGCATTTTCACTGTAGTGTAATGTCTGCTTCAGGTCTTGTCTCTAGTGTATTTATCAGAGCAGTGTATGCATCTGGTATACTGCACAATAATATTGCTGCTATATGGCTTTCCTTAATGTTTTCACCGACTGATCTCAGCTGTGTTACCACCTCCATCATGGAGTTTATATGCTCTTGCATGTCTTTCCTTGCACTAAATCTCATCTTGTTATGGTTTCTTTGCAGGAATAGTTTGTGATTAAAGCTGGATCTTTCATGTAGCTTTTTCAATGCTTCCCACATTCCCTTTGCTGTATCCTCATTCCTTATGTGGATTAACTGATCATCCTCCACTAATAAGATGACAGTAGCTCTTGCTTGTCTGATTTTCTTATCCCATGTCTGATTATTATCATTGGGTCTGTCTCTAGTGACTACCTCCCATAAATCATCTTTAGAATATAACATCTCCACTTTGAACTTCCATAACTAACAGTTCTCATTGTTTAGCTTAGCTACTGTGAGCATAGTTTGGTTGCAGAATAAACTTGTGTGAGTAGTTTATATGGGGTAATTCAACTTTTATCTACACAGAACATGAGGTACATGCATCAGCTTCTTAATACAGCATAACAGGAAATTTGAGGGACCTTTTACCAGAGAGAAAGTGATACCAAAGTACAACAAGTATATGCATTACATTCAACTAAGCATATAACAGTAACAACATCACCATCTACTGTCAGAAAAGTGTAAACTCCTCCTGCACACAAATAAGTCTGTATCTGTTGCATATCTGCCAACAGAGGAAAAGTGTATGACCCAGAATTCAATGGGACCATAAGTAAATCTGACATTTCCCTCTCCGTGGGTGGCACCATAATAACACCCTGGCAGCAGGCGCGCTGTCTGGGTGTTATGTTTGACTCCGATCTCTCCTTCACCTCCCATATACAATCTCTTGCCCGCTCGTGCCGCTTACACCTAAAGAACATCTCTAGAATCCGCCCTTTTCTCACCATGGAGACAGCTAAAACCCTCACGGTCGCCCTGATCCACTCCCGCCTGGATTACTGTAACGCTCTATTAATTGGCCTCCCCCTCACTCGACTTTCCCCTCTCCAGTCCATCCTTAATGCAGCAGCCAGGGTCGTCCATCTGGCTAATCGTTACTCGGACGCGTCCGCTCTTCGCCAGTCGTTACACTGGCTGCCCATTCATTACAGGATACAATTCAAAGTACTTGTTCTCACCCACAAAGCTCTCCACAGTGCGGCACCCCCTTACATCTCCTCCCTCATTTCTGTCTATCAGCCTAACAGACCACTGCGCTCTGCAAATGACTTTCGGCTAACCTCTGCACTAATCCGTACCTCCCACTCCCGACTCCAAGACTTCTCCCGTGCTGCGCCAATCCTCTGGAATGCTCTACCCCAAGATATTAGGACCATCCATAATTTGCATAGTTTTAGGCGCTCGCTCAAAACACATTTGTTCAGAGCGGCCTATCACGTTCACTAATCAAAGTTATGTTATGTTTGTGTGTAGCCCATTCACTATCCCCATCTATTCCCCAACCCCTGAAGATGGCTGGACCATGATTGTAAATACATCATTGTAAATACACACCTGTACTTTGTATCTCCCCCACCTCATTGTAGATTGTAAGCTCTCACGAGCAGGGTCGTCTTATTTTGCTTTAATTATTGTATTGTTAACGTTGTTACTTATGACTTTTGTGTTTGAAACTGTTAAACTGTAAAGCGCTGCGGAATATGTTGGCGCTATATAAATAAAGATTATTATTATTATTATTATATAGGTATATGGTTGAAGGCACCATCTCAATATGGCAAGTCCATTCACCATGTGGCCGGTTCATTTGGCCTACTTGATACGGCGGGGGCTCCAGCACAAACTGGGGCTACCCAGTCAAAGCTTGGATTATGTTAACAGTTTAATGAGGAGCAATGTAAGTTTGGGGTTAACTGTAAATGTAAACACATGTGCTCCTCATGTACTTGGACGACACACAGATCAGCTCGTTGTTCTGAAAAGGGGAAAGGTAACTTTGGAAAAGGGGAGAATCCAGCAAGCCTTCTTTGTATGGCACCTTATCTAAATAGATATCCTAATCGCGACATGGCTTTGATGTTAGAAAGGGGTTATAAGTTTGGTTTTAATATCCTTATTAGTGATGAGCAAACAGTAAACTGCTCTGGTGCTCGATTGAAGTACCGAGCATAATGTACGCCAATAAAGAAGAAGGAGAGAGCTAGGGAGACAGAGAAAAAGATTGAACTTGCATGTAGTCAGATGACTGCTCCTTTGGGCTGAATTCCCTCCTTTGTCTAATTTGGTAGCTAACATTGCTCTGTCGTTTAAAGCACCTTTCATGAAGCAGATAGTTGGGTTAGGCCTTATCGAAGAGGCTCTTTATTAGCGAAAACAGATATTGAGTCCGCTTTTTGCTTATTGCCTTTATATCCCGATAGTTTACATGTGTTAGGTTGTTTTTGGGATGGTAGTTTTTTTGTGAATAGGTGCCTTCCAATGGGTTGCCGGTTGCTTGAGATGTTTAGTTCATTTTTCGAATGATTTTTTATGTATTGGTTCCCCGGTTTTCCAATTGTTATTGTGGTTGATTGAATGGGTGGCACATGTGTTTGAAGTACCTTTAGCCTAGGGAAAAACAGAAGGCCCCTCCTCTTGTACTAGTTTTCTTGTGATCAATATTGACACAGATGGAGTGTAGGCTCATTTGACAAAATTGCAGCACTACAGGTGGCGGTTCATAAAATAATTCAGCCTAAAAAGCTTCAATTGAGGGACCTTCAATAATCGCTGGTTAAGCATGTCGGCTTATGCTGATGGCTAGTGTATTTTCTTGTCGGTATATTTGTGTAACAAGTTACCTCAGGGCCGATTTGTTAGTGTTGGAGGGGTTTCTGGATAAGTATAAATCCTAAATCCTGGAAGGAGACAGGGTTCACCAAGAACCTCAATGTTATTGGTGTTTTTCCCAATTGTCGTGGCATTTTCAGTTTGGGGAGAGATTTTTTGCAATAAGAAGTTTCATTTTCAATGCAATAATCTTTCAGTAGTAATGGCAATTAATAACTTACTGTATCTGTATTGTTGCCTTCTGTGGTTCGTTTACTGCGGCATTTTGTTTTGTCTATCTGTTACTTCATTGGTGGCAGCAGTTCATATGCTGGGGTCGAGAATTCAATCGTTGATTCTCTTTCTCATTTGTAGTGGAACCGTTTTTGGACCGAACACTCTGCCCTTCAACATATGGTAATTTTAATTACAACAGGTTCCTACTTACCCATAAATGCAGGCATTGCTGAGAGAGGTGTCCATATTCACCCAGGTATGAAGACATCATCCTAAGAGAGGTGTTCACACACATAGGTACCCATCAGTTTTTGAGACCACCTTTACTATGGTTGATGGGCAGATATAATTTAGCCAAATTTTATGCTAAGCATCTCAATTTTTTTTCATAATATTCAAAAGCTGTATTGCTATTCATATTTCATATATTCCACATTGACAAGCTTTAGCATGATAGAGTGCAACCTTTTTTGTATACTGCATAGAGCTGGGACCACTGTAACAAAGGCTACCATCAGTAACACACCATGCTGCCAGAAACTCAGATCCTGCAGTGCTAGACGTGTCCCTCTGCTTAAGCCACTACACATCCGGGCCCATCTGAAGATTGCTAGAGAGAATTTGGATTGTCCAGAAGAGTATTGGGAGAATGTTGTATGGTCTGATGAAACCAAAGTAGAACTGTTTGGTAGAAACAAAACTCATCGTGTTTGGAGGAGACAGAATGCTGAGTTGCATTCAAAGAACACCATACCTACTGTGAAGCATGGGAGTGGCAGCATCATGCTTAAGGGCTGTTTCTCTGCAAAGGGACCAGGATGACTGATCTGTGTACATGAAAGAATGAATGGGACCATGTATCGTGAGATTTTGAGTGCAAACCTCCTTCCAACAGCAAGAGCATTGAAGATGAAACATGGATGGGTCTTTCAGCATGATAATGATCCCAAGCACACTGCCAGGACAACAAAGGAGTGGCATTGTAAGAAGCATATGAAGGTCCTGGAGTGGCTTTGCCTGTCTCCAGATCTCAATCCCATAGAAAACCTTTGGAGGGAGTTGAAAGTCCATGTTGTCCAGCAACACGCTCAAAACATCACTGCTCTAGAGGAGATCTGCATGGCGGAATGGGCCAACATACCAGGAACAGTGTGTGCCAAGCTTGTGAAAACTTACAGAAAACGTTTGACCTCTGTCATTGCCAACAAAGCACTTTTGTTAATGACCAAATACTTATTTTCCGCCATAATTTGCAAAATAAATCTTGCAAAATCAGACAAGGTGATTTTCCGGATCTGTTTTCTCATTTAGACTCTCATAGTTGTGGTTTATCTAAGATGTCAATTACAGGCCTCTCTCATCCTTTTACGTGGGAGAACTTGCATAATTGGTGGCTGACTAAATACTTTTTTCCCCCACTGTATACAGCATATAGTATTGCATTTATACATGTAAATAAGGCAAAGACAGATAAACTACTAAATTCTCTGCTAATTAGTCAGTCCAACTGAGAAAAAAAACTGTTAACCAACAGTAAGGGATACAACTGCAATCCTTGCAATGCAAAATGGAGGGTCGACTCACACTTCATCATGGGATTGTGGCACCCATAGATTCAAGCAAATGCCAGGGCTGCTAAGGTCACTGCCCCAGGTTAGAGTCCCTTTGAACTGTATCAGTTCTTGTACAGCAGAAAGACATTGTCTCTCTGCCTCACATATTTTTGTAAACCACAGGCTATAAGAGGTTGGGAGTATACAGAGAACATCTTTGGCTTCATACAGAAGCAAAATGAGGTCACTGTATTGCGTTACTTGTGTGTGGCAGTGGGCAACACAGACCAAATGTTTTCCCAGTCACTCGTTGTGAAAAGGGAGTTGTAGATTTAATTCTTTTGATAATTGTATTACCTCAAAGGGAGCAATATCAATGAGGAGATACACAAGAGATAAGGTACCGTCACACATAACGATATCGTTGACGATATCGTTGCTTTTTGTGACGTAGCAACGATATCGTTAACGAAATCGTTAAGCGTGACAGCGACCAACGATCAGGCCCCTGCTGGGAGATCATTGGTCGCTGGGGAAAGTCCAGAACTTTATTTTGTCGCTGGATCTCCCGCTGACATCGCTGAATCGGCGTGTGTGATGCCAATTCAGCGATGTCTTCACTGGTAACCAGGGTAAACATCGGGTTACTAAGCGCAGGGCCACGCTTAGTAACCCGATGTTTACCCAGGTTACCGTTGTAAATGTAAAAAAAGAAACACTACATACTTACATTCCGGTGTCTGGTCAGGTCCCTCGCCGTCAGCTTCCCGCACTGACTGGTGAGCACCGGCCAGCCGTAAAGCACAGCACAGCGGTGACGTCACCGCTGTACTTTACGGCCGGCGCTCAGTCAGTGCTGGAAGCTGAAGGCGAGGGACATGACCAGACACCGGGAATGTAAGTATGTAGTGTTTGTTTTTTTACATTTACAACGGTAACCAGGGTAAACATCGGGTTACTAAGCGCGGCCCTGCGCTTAGTAACCCGATGTTTACCCTGGTTACCCGGGGACTTCGGGATCGTTGGTCGCTGGAGAGCTGTCTGTGTGACAGCTCTCCAGCGACCAAACAGCGACGCTGCAGCGATCGACATCGTTGTCGGTATCGCTGCAGCGTCGCTTAGTGTGACGGTACCTATACATGCTATATGGAGCTACGAAAGAAGACTTTTTGTTGTGGTAGAAAGGTATGAAAATGGAACATTACATCTCTATAAGGGCAAATTGTTTAAATATTACAAAATTGCATCACAAAAAAGGACATAGTAGCTGTGCGCGAACACAAAGGAAGCAATGAGCATTCTTGTTACACCAGTCTCACATGATGCAAGTAGCTGATTTCAACACTAATGCAGAGGCAACAAGATGACTTGAACAGAGCATAACAGTTGGCTTTAGCACCAATACATTGATAATTACATTGATAATATCTGTGACATTTTGCCAGCACCTTCTCTATGGCATATGTCTGTAGCCACAGATTTCATATTCCCACAGAATTATTCAGTCCCAGTCAGGTCATTCATAGTGCTTTACTAAATCTCTACTCAAATTTAGTGAGGAGGCAAAAAAATATGCCATGTTCCATGTGATGGTATAATATGGAGATTTTAAGTGCATCTTTGGTAGAATTGAGCATTTTTTTGGGTATAAGAAAAGGTAACGTATAACTATTTGAATATGTACATATACTTGAAAGTGAAAGCTAGCCATACATATTAGAGAGCTCTTGGATCAACTATTCTTGGATAGCTATGGGATGAACTTCCGTGATTTTTTTTCATGAACACATAGTCCAAAAAAAAATAAGGACATGTCAATAGCCCCATAGACTCTAATGGTTCCACATTCTATCAATTATGGATAGAATACGTACATGAAAAACGGATGTCTAAATGGTGACTCATACTGAATCTTTTCAGACAAAACTATCTATCCATATAACTATAATTTTTTTCTTCCTCTGTGCCACAATGACAGTAAACCTGACACAAGGTTCAAAATGATAGGTATCTTTTAAGGTATTTTTCACATGTAATATAATAATAATAATAATAATAATCTTTATTTATATAGCGCCAACATATTCCGCAGCGCTTTACAGTTTAACAGTTTCAAACACAAAAGTCATAAGTAACAACGTTAACAATACAATAATTAAAGCAAAATAAGACGACCCTGCTCGTGAGAGCTTATAATCTACAATGAGGTGGGGGAGATGCAAAGTACAGGTGTGTATTTACAGTGATGTATTTACAATGATGGTCCAGCCATCTTCAGGGGTTGGGGAATAGATGGGGATAGTGAATGGGCTACACACATACAAACATAACATAACTTTGATTAGTGAACGTGATAGGCCGCTCTGAACAAATGTGTTTTGAGCGAGCGCCTAAAACTATGCAAATTATGGATGGTCCTAATATCTTGGGGTAGAGCATTCCAGAGGATTGGCGCAGCACGGGAGAAGTCTTGGAGTCGGGAGTGGGAGGTATGGATTAGTGCAGAGGTTAACCCTGCTGCTCTGTTGGTCAAAAATGACCGACTTTGAACTTCAATATTCTTTAAAATATTCAAGATGCGGCTCTGAAACCCGTGGCCGACCGACCCATCCTCATTTAAGTCAATCAACCACAAGTTTCAGAACCGCATCTTGAACACCCCAAAAAATACCAAAGTTCAAAATAGGTCTCCCCAGACCGAACAGAACAGCAGGGTTAATCGAAAGTCATTTGCAGAGCGCAGTGGTCTGTTAGGGTGATAGACAGAAATGAGGGAGGAGATGTAAGGGGGTGCCGCACTGTGGAGAGCTTTGTGGGTGAGAACAAGTACTTTGAATTGTATCCTGTAATGAATGGGTAGCCAGTGTAACGACTGGCGAAAAGCACCATGGAATAAATGGCGCTATAAAAAATGTATAATAATAATAATGCATAATAATTGTGAGTAGTGGTGAGTGAGCGTGCTCGGATAAGGTGTTATCCGAGCATGCTCGAGTGTTATCCGAGTATCTTGTAGTGCTCCGCTAATGTTTGAGCCCAGAGCACTACAAGATACTCGGATAACACCCTAGCATGCTCAAATAATACTTTATCTAAGCACGCTCACTCAACACCAATTGTGAGGGATCGGCTCTATGGTAGATTGTTTCACACACAGGATTCAGTTCATCGATTCAAAACAAATATGCGGCTTATCAAATGTTCATAAACCATCTGGGTTAACAAAATAAAACAGCCTCTTCTGGGTGCAAAAAGGTATAACAGAACAAACATGGAAAATAACCATTCCATAAAAAGCATGGGATCACCATTTTAATTGTCAGCCATTTACTCTTAGGCTGGGATCACACATGCGAGAAACACGTTCGTGTCTCGCATGTGAAATCCAAGCTCTGGCGCCGGCACTGTGGAGCGGAGCGTGCAGCTCCATGTATTGCTATGCGGCCGCACGCTCCGCTCCGAAGTGCCGGCGCCAGAGCTTGGATTTCACATGCGAGACACGGACGTGTTTCTCGCATGTGTGATCCCGGCCTTAGAATCCAGCAGGGTCTGAGCAGCACATACAAGGCCTCCTCACCATGCACAAACACAGACCAAGTGAGACAGCACCGGCTGCCTTAAATAGACAATTCCAAGACCTTGACTGGAGGTAATTGAGCAGCTGATCCCACCCAGCTCTTTCAGCTGCCTGTAAAACCCAGGCCCATAATCCGAGCCATTAAAATACCTATCAGCACTATGTGTGCTGGAGCTTCCTTCTCTTGGTTCTACATCATCAAGGTTTGGCAACTCGGGGACACATACCTCCCTTCCATGACCTGTACAGATGTCACCTTTTATACCCCCTCTGCCCAAAGCTGGAGGGTTTGGTACCTTCTGTCATCAGACAGTGGATCCTCTACAGAGCATCAGCATTGCCATGTAGTTGCCTGGGTCTATGCCCTACATGGAAGCTTAAATCCTAAAGTCCTAGGAACAACCTGGTCACTCGGGCATTGTTTCCCTTCTTCTTCCTCATCCACTTCAGCAGGGCATGATCTGACACTAGCCTGAATTTCTTGCCTAAGAGGTAGTAGAGTGTCCAGCACCCATTGATGGCCAAACATTTTTTTCCACTATGGAGTAATTCTTCTTGCAGGGTGACAGCTTCCGTCTTAGATACATTATTGGTTGATTTTCCCTGTTCACCTCTTGTGATAATAACTCTCACCTCCTTCTCCACTTCCACGCAATAGACCCACAGAGAGGGTCCCATTTTTCCATGTCTTCCATCCACTTATGCCTAAGGTCTATTCCATCATCAGAAGACACTGGTCCCTCTTGGCAAAGGCATACCCTGACATTCCCCCGTTCAGGGAACCGGCACTTATGTGTAGTAAAAGACCCACGAATATCAAAGATAGACTTGTCAGGGCAGACTTGGGCAGTGCACGCCCTGCTACCACTCAGACGTACCTCACTACCCGACGTCGTGGCACTTTCCCCTGCCTTATCTGCGCGTCGTGCTCCAATATCATAAAGTCGGATTGCATAACTCACCCTTTGACTGGCAAATCCTATCCCATACGAGATTTTTACACGTGCAACTCCAATTTTGTTATCTATTTGATTAAATGCCCCTGTGGGCTTCTATATGTGGGTGAAACCACACAACATATCAAGGAACGAATCGCCAGCCATAAATCCACCATCAGGTGTGGAAAGAATTGGCTACCCATACCAGACCATTTTTCAAAGTTCAGACACACAGTGGCCCAATTAAAATTTTAAGTCATTGAGCACAGGGGGTGATCACATCAAGTTACTTAGGTCACAAGAGACTTATTGGATCCACAAATTGGACACCTTGGCCCCAAAGGGTCTCAACAGGGAAATTGACTGGTTGTTATGAGCATTTGTTATTTCTTTGTACTTTTTCTTTACTAACCTCTCTGTTATCTTATTCCAGACTCGCTAATACATTGTGACCTTAGATCCACTCCCCTCTTTGAATCTAGGTGAGTTACCCTTTTGCCTGCATACATGCATCAACATATACATCTAGCCATCATACATCTACAGACCATTATAACTTTTTAGTGGCATATACACAGTTGGATTAGTTCCCTTTCACACGTGAGAATTAAGTAGATGTGCTTGCAGATGTGCTTCTATATTTTTTGCTGTACACATGTATTTATTAGCAGGCATATTCTCCTCTACATATGCAGTCCTGTTATACTCACCTCCGTAATTATTATTTTCCTTTTTTTTTCCTATTTTTTCCCCTTTTATACTGCCTATTTTTGTAGGCACCTGGCAATCTCCACCTGTGCGCAACACACTGAGCGTTTTATAGACAACTAACAGTCTCCACCTGTTTGCAACATTTAGCCCATGTTGTACAGTTATCACTGCGACATAGACATCAGTCACCCATATATATACGATGTTTTTCATCTAGTCCCACTACATTTGCCTCTTTATTACATTGGGCTTGCCCCCCACACTACTTATATGTAAGCGCCGATTATTCCCCACCTATACGCAGCACAGAACTCATCCTTTCCTGGGATGGTTGTGACATGTTTACTGAGTAACATAGCAACCTACTGACATGCGCGGTTCATACTGTGTGGTTGTGACACGTCACTTCCGGTTTGCGCCGCGCACTTCCGGTGCGGCGTCCCGGGCTTCCATAAATAGAATCAGTGCAGTATCCCATACACGCCGGCTACAGCAAGGCGCGGGAGCGCCGCTTTCCTACCAGGACACCGCAGGTAACATGGGACTGCCTGGCTAAGCTCTCAGTTTGAGCCAGCCGCTATGGGTACAACCTTACTTACACACTTTTTACTCTTTCAGATCCATACCCTTGGCTGCTTCAGGTGGACTCTTACATCCTTAGGGGCACATTGTGGGGCTATCCCCGTGGCTTACACTGATGGGCTTTTCTCCATAATACAGGGTCTTCATGTGAACTACCATTCATTACCTATACATTATATGTACTGAAATAAGGTAAACTCTGTGCCAGCTTAGTGTATAGCCAGCAGGGAACCTTCACATACTATACGCTTCAAGGGGAAGTTGGTTCTGGTCACTTATATTTGCACCTTATCCAGTTAGCCCTCTGGCTTTTTGTCTTCTTTCCCTTTTTTTCCGATGCACTATTCACAGTGTCGCTTTTACCCACAGGGCAATCAAGATCGTTATGCTACCCTGTGTCACCACAATTTGATGCTACACTCTGAACTCGTCTCGTCTCTCGCTTTTTGCTCTTTTCATTTGCATATATATATATATATGGCGGATGCCGTGGGTGAACCCACCAGATTTATCGTTTATCCCGGATAGCCTGTTTCACCGATGCTTTTATATCATGCATTTGTCCAATTTTTTTGTTTATGATTATTCCCTGTATTTATTTATTTTTTGTTTGTTTTGTTCTACGCATGTTTCTTTTCTTCACAGCGATTACGTGATAAAGGCTCGGGCTGAGCCGAAACGTTGTATAAAGATCGCATCATTTGTATATTCTGTTCCGCTCCCAGATTATATATATAATAAATTCGCATTATAATATACATTACCTAAGAGAGTGCGGTGAATCATATATTTACTGTAACTGAGACCTTTGGTCTATTACACCAGCACCTCGCTATAGGCTGAGTGCACACCATTACGTTTCTTCTTTCCACCTCTTGTGATAAGACAGCACCTAGCCTGTCATCTGATGCATCCGACTGGACCACAAACTCCTTAGAGAAATCCGGTGCCACCATCACTGGCTGTGTACTTAGGGCTAGCTTCAGTTCCTTGAAGGCCATCTCAGCTTCTGGAGAACACTTAGCCAGAGCTGACTTTGTCCCTTTAAGGAGGTCCATCAGTAGGGCGGCTATCATGGTGAAGTTAGGGATAAACCGGCGGTAGTAGCCCATGATGCCCAGGAACGCCCTGACCTGCTTCTTTGAGTGAGATTGTGGCCAACTCTGGATCACATCAACTCTATTTATTTTGGGTTTTACTTCTTCCCTGCCTATGACATAGCCCAAGTATTTAGCTCCCTCCATGCCCATGGCACATTTCTTCGGGTTTATGGAAACCCTGACTTCTGTAGAGCATCAAGTATCGCCTGGACTGTACTCAGATGACTTCCCCATTCCTGGCTGAAGATCATGATGTCATCCCGGTAGGCTGCTGCATACTTCTTGTGGGGAGCTAAGACCCAGTTCATGGTTCTCTGGAAGGTGGTTGGAGCTCTTTGCAACCCAAACATCATCCTTGTGTACTAGAACAGTCTGGCGTTGAAAGGCCACCTTCTCCTTGGCATCTTGGGACATGGGAATGTGCCAATACCCTTTTGTGAGGTCAAGTGTGGTAATTTGCTTGGCCAGGCCAAGCCTTTTAATCAGCATATCTACCCTGGGCATTGGATGGGTGTAGAAATTTGAGACTCATTGAGCTTCATGTAGTCATTACAGAACCACCACTTTTCATCTGGTTTTGGCACCAACACTATAGGACTTGACCAGACACTCCTGAACTTTTTAATGATTCCTGGATTCAGCATCCTCTTCCCTGCTTTCGAGATCACCTCTCAGCGGGCCTCTGGAATCCGATACGGTTTCAGGTTGATGTGAGCATGAGGCTCCGTGAGTAATTCATGCTCTATGACTTGAGTGAGATCTGGCAATTCAGAAAACAGGTCTTTATTGCACTCCAACAGCTCTCGACATTGCTGTTTCTGTGAGCAGGACAAGGTGTCTGCCACCTTAACATCTTCCATGTTGACTTTGAATTTTTTCACCAGACAAGAAGCTTCCACAGGTTCTCTGTCCTGCCACTGTTTAATAAGGTTGACATGGAAGGCTTCTTCTTCCGTGGTTGATAGACTTTATAGTTGACTTTACCAATTTTCTATACCTCCTCATACAGGACTTGCCACTTGGCCAGGAACTTGTTCTCCACTGTGGTCACCAGCTCAAGTACTCAATCCCCGGGGTTAAACTGTCTCACCCTTGCTGACCTATTATATTCCCTGTACTGTGCTTCCTCCACCTTGATAAGGTGCTCCTTCACAATGGGCATTACTTTGGCCATCCTCTCTTGCATCTGGGCGATATTTCTACCATGCTTCATTAGGGTGTAGCCTAAGCTTCCCAGCACTCTTCCTCTGCTTCCAGGAGTCCTCAAAGGTGTCGGTCATAGAGTAGTTATAATAGGGAGAAGCCCGTGGAAGCTTGAGGAACTTCCCTGATGGATAATAACCAATAGGGAAGCAGACAGTTCCAAACTCTGTCATAATTTTCCACCACTTTCTTTAACATAGCATTCAAGGTTTTGTTAAACCTCTCCACCAGTCCGTCCATCTGGAGATAGTACACTGAGGTTCTGGGTTGTTAAATCTGCAGTGTCTTGTACAATTTCCTCATGATCTTCAACATCCATTAGTATCTCATTCGGCAGACCTGCTCAAGAGAAGATATGGAGCAGCTACCAAGAGATACACTTTGCAGAGGAATTTCTTAAGGGTCAAGCCTCTCTGTACTGTGTAACATAATCCAAGACCCCACCAATATACAGGTCCTTCTCAAAAAATTAGCATATAGTGTTAAATTTCATTATTTACCATAATGTAATGATTACAATTAAACTTTCATATATTATAGATTCATTATCCACCAACTGAAATTTGTCAGGTCTTTTATTGTTTTAATACTGATGATTTTGGCATACAACTCCTGATAACCCAAAAAACCTGTCTCAATAAATTAGCATATCAAGAAAAGGTTCTCTAAACGGCCTATTACCCTAATCTTCTGAATCAACTAATTAACTCTAAACACATGCAAAAGATACCTGAGGCTTTTATAAACTCCCTGCCTGGTTCATTACTCAAAACCCCCATCATGGGTAAGACTAGCGACCTGACAGATGTCAAGAAGGCCATCATTGACACCCTCAAGCAAGAGGGTAAGACCCAGAAAGAAATTTCTCAACAAATAGGCTGTTCCCAGAGTGCTGTATCAAGGCACCTCAATGGTAAGTCTGTTGGAAGGAAACAATGTGGCAGAAAACGCTGTACAACGAGAAGAGGAGACCAGACCCTGAGGAAGATTGTGGAGAAGGACCGATTCCAGACCTTGGGGAACCTGAGGAAGCAGTGGACTGAGTCTGGTGTGGAAACATCCAGAGCCACCGTGCACAGGCGTGTGCAGGAAATGGGCTACAGGTGCCGCATTCCCCAGGTAAAGCCACTTTTGAACCATAAACAGCGGCAGAGGCGCCTGACCTGGGCTACAGAGAAGCAGCACTGGACTGTTGCTAAGTGGTCCCAAGTACTTTTTTCTGATGAAAGCAAATTTTGCATGTCATTCGGAAATCAAGGTGCCAGAGTCTGGAGGAAGACTGGGGAGAAGGAAATGCCAAAATGCCTGAAGTCCAGTGTCAAGTACCCACAGTCAGTGATGGTGTGGGGTGCCATGTCAGCTGCTGGTGTTGGTCCACTGTGTTTCATCAAGGGCAAGGTCAATGCAGCTAGCTATCAGGAGATTTTGGAGCACTTCATGCTTCCATCGGCTGAAATGCTTTATGGAGATGAAGATTTCATTTTTCAGCACGACCTGGCACCTGCTCACAGTGCCAAAACCACTGGTAAATGGTTTACTGACCATGGTATTACTGTGCTCAATTGGCCTGCCAACTCTCCTGACCTGAACCCCATAGAGAATCTGTGGGATATTGTGAAGAGAAAGTTGAGAGACGCAAGACCCAACACTCTGGATGAGCTTAAGGCCGCTATTGAAGCATCCTGGGCCTCCATAACATCTCAGCAGTGTCACAGGCTGATTGCCTCCATGCCACGCCGCATTGAAGCAGTCATTTCTGCCAAAGGATTCCCGACCAAGTATTGAGTGCATAACTGAACATTATTATTTGATGGTTTATTTGTTTGTTATTAAAAAACACTTTTATTTGATTGGATGGGTGAAATATGCTAATTTATTGAGACAGGTTTTTTGGGTTATCAGGAGTTGTATGCCAAAATCATCAGTATTAAAACAATAAAAGACCTGACAAATTTCAGTTGGTGGATAATGAATCTATAATATATGAAAGTTTAATTGTAATCATTACATTATGGTAAATAATGAAATTTAACACTATATGCTAATTTTTTGAGAAGGACCTGTATATTGATGTCCTCTTGCAGACTTCACCAGGGTCTCCATCAAATCCATCGCTATGTGTATGAATGTAATGATGGGAAATGATATTAGGGGATTGCGGACATAGCCACCGGGGAGATTAGCTGACATGTAGCACTGGAACAATAGTACCCAGGCCAGTAGAATCTCTGGAGGATCTGTTCCTTGGTCTTATCTGCTCCCTGGTGATCACCCAACACATGAGAATGAGCAATGCCTAATATCCTGCATCTATAGGGCCCTGGAACTATTAACTGCTCTATCATTTCACCCCATGGCTTATTTACTATATGTGGCAGATCCCCATTCATAGCAAAATAAGGGAACTGACTGTAGGCTCCTGGCTCCTGACTTACCCCATTTAATATCGTTACTTTTTTAAGCACCCCTTTAATAATTAAGTCTGTGAGTTGGAGAGTTCTAAAAATTTCCTCAGACACCTCCAGCTTGAATGTTGGCCTCAGGTGATGCTACATCATCCTCATCGACCAATAAGCACACACAAGGGAAAGTCATCTGCTACAGCCTGCGACAAGGTTTCTTTAGAGGTGAACTGTCTGTCATCTGAGCAACCAGGCATCCCAACTTTTTCCCCACAAGTCCCAGAAGAGTGCAAAGTCCCATCCAATGATTATGGGGTGCAACAAGTCCTTGACGACCTCCACTTCATGAGATGCGGCACAGGAGTCTGTGCTTAAATCCACCGACGTGACATCACAGTCTAATAGTTCTTTGCATCGCCATGGATACACTGGATGCCCACCACTTCCCATAGACCAGCTGATGAGGAAGTGTGGCCATTATCAGGGTCACTAAACTTCCTGAGTCCAACAGTCCAGTCTCTCACACCCCATTTACAGACACTGAGCATGCCTGAGGGCTCTTGCCTGGTTGAAGAACCATGCTGTAGGCAGGGAAAGCAAAATAGGAGCAAAGCCAGCCTATGCTGCAGTCCATTGGCTCAGAGTTTATGGAACACCAGGCAGGTATATGGCCAGGAGCATGACAACAACAAATAACGGCATAGGACTGATTACTCGGCTGTGACTCAGATGCCTTCTGGGACTCTGGACGCTCCCATATTGAGGATTTAGTGCCTTAAGTTATTCATATTCTTTGGTGTCCAGCAGTGCCAAATCCAAGTACGCCTTGTGTGGCTCCCCTGTCAGATATGGTGCCAAAACCTCTGTCTACTTCTCCAGTGGCAGTCTCTCACAGTTCGCCACCCTCTCAAACACAGCCAGGAATGCCTCGATCTCATCCACAGAGTCATCTTTTGCAACACCCCTCTGACGATTTTCCTCACCTGGGTCTCGTCGCTTCAGCCTGGATGCGGTGCAGCTTCCCTGGCATGGACAGCCTCTGCCAGGAATGTCATCTGTTCCTGCTGCTGTTGCTGCTGCTGCCGTTTTAGTTGCTGGTGTAGCTGGAATTGTTGCATCAACAGTTTCAGTCTCCTGCTGAGTTTGCTGCTGCTGCAAATTCCTTTGTACCAGTTGTTTAATCAGCTCCTCTATGGTTGTAGGTCGCACTTGCACTGCTACAGCTGCCTTGACCCAGGACATGCAGTTTCCAGACGACAATCACCTGTCCTCTGGAATTTCTGCCCGCATTAGCTGCACCAATTGTGAGAGGAACTGGTTCACACACAGGATTCAGTTTGTTGATTGAAAACAAACGTGCGGTTTATTAAATGTTCATAACCCATCTGGTTTAACAAAATAAAACAGCCTTTTACAGGTACAAAAAAGGTATAACAGAACAAAAATGGAAACTGACCAGTTCTTATAAAGCACAAGCTCACCTGTTTAAATGTCAGTCCTTTACTCTCAGACTCCAACAGGGACTGAGCAGCACATACTGTATAAGGCCTCCTCACCTTGCACACACACACAGACCAAGTGAGACAGAGTCAGATTCTTTAAATTGCATATTCCAAGACCTGGACTGGAGGTCAGTGAGCAACTGATCCCACCCAGCTATTTCAGCTGCTCGTTAGACCCAGATCTGTATTCCGGATCTATTAAACCACCTCTCAGCACTATGGGCGTTGGTGCCTGCTTCTCCGGTCCTACATCACCAAGGCTTGGGGTCTTGGGGATACATACCTCCCGTCCACGACCTGTCCAGCTGCCACCTTACAGTATCTTTAGATGTATACATGTAATAGTATGCAGGTACTGAGTATGTCACCACGGAACAGACAGACCAACAGTTCAGGGGTTTACAGTAATAACAGGAATCAGGTTCTCCTCGCAGGGAGGAAGCAATGGAATATAACTAGAAATAAAACAGTGCAAAAATATGGGAGTCAAACAGTGTAACAGAAGTAAGCAGGATTTCTTGAGAAAAGAACACTTATCAGTCTGATAAGGACTTGCTTGAAGGGTCGTCTTCTCCAACGTAGGCACCGAGAAACAGCGGCACTTGTCGTCCCTCTGTTGTACGTGGACTGAGTAGTATCTAGGAGCCCGCTGCCTGGGGTTTCGGGAGTTAATGTGATATGCACAGGCTCTGAGTCTTTAGCTTTTACAGCACAGCCTATCCCGGGAAAACGATGGTCAGTCTATTATTAAGTCTCTCACCATCAATCAGGGGCTCTGCACTGATACCGTGGGAACCAGGGGGTCACAGTCTCTGTACTGATACCGCAGGTAAAAGGGGGTCGCAGTCTCTACATGGGCCAATGTCTCTACACGGGTCTCAAAGCGCCCCTCTCCAGTCACAGCAGAGTCCGCTTTCATGTACTCTGTTGTGAATTCCGCTCTTGGGCTCCCTCCGGTGGTTGTAAGTGGCACTTTTGTGAGTTCTGCTCTTGGGCTCCCTCTTGTGGTTTCAAGTGGTATGGCTGCTCCTTGGAGTTGGCTGTCAGCAGCTGCCTCCACTGATCGTCTCTTATGCTCGGCTATTTAGGCCTGGCTCTTTCCTTCAGCCAGTGCCACTTGTAAATGGTTCCTGGTTGGATTCATATCTCTTTGGATTTCCCTGTTATCCTGACCAGTTCAGCAAAGCTAAGTTTTTGCTTGCTCTTTTCTGTCCATAGATTGTGGACTTTTCCGTTCTGTGCTTTCTATGTTTGTCCAGCTGTCTTGCTGTAAGCTCTGGGAAGCAGATTTACCCTCCACACCTTTAGTCAGGTGTGGAGATTTTTTGTAAACTCTGCGTGGATTTTTTCTAGTGTTTTATACTGTCCGCACAGTATTCCATCCTGTCCTATCTATTTAGCTAGACTAGCCTCCTGTGCTCATCCTGGTTTCATTCTGTGTATGTCTTTTCCCTCTCCACTCACAGTCATTATTTGTGAGGGGTTAATCTATCCTTTGGGGATTTTCTCTGAGGCAAGATAGCTCTCCTGCTTCTATCTTTAGGGGTAGTTAGATCTTAGGCTGTGACGAGGTGCCTAGGGAGAGTTAGGAGCATCCCATGGCTACTTCTAGTGTTGTGTTGAGCTTAGGGACTGCGGTCAGTACAGTTACCACGCCCTCCAGAGCTCGTTCCATGTTGCTCCTGGACCACCGTATCATAACAGTACTCACAAGATGCAGTCTTTCTGGGCAATCTCCCTGTATTTGTCCTCTGACTGGGAGCTCTCTCTCTCTCCCAAAGCGCAGCTGCACCCTGCTCTGACCGCTGCTCATAATGCTCTGTTCCTTGCGCGTGTGCCTTTCCCGCTCTCTGCCCAGCTTCCTTCCTGTCCCAGTCTCTAAGTCTGCCCCCTGGGGAACTTGTAGCACAGCTCAATGGTTCCAGGCACAGAGCCGAGAAGGTAACCGCCCCCGGACTCTTCTTGTGCTTCACCTTCTTACATTTCCCCTCTCTTTCTGCTCACCATTCCACGGGTGAGATTTTCAGGAGTTCCTGTTGGCAATCTTCCAGTCCTTGCACAATCTGCTGCCAGATGAACTCGTCCTGATTGTAGCGAACAGGGGGTACACCAGCCGTTGAATGTTCAGAGCGCCTCAAATCATCAGGGGCAGTGGTGTTAACTGCTGTGGGAGGAGTCGAGGTTTCCTCCGATATGTTGGTAGTTTCAGGCACCAGCCCTGTTTCTAGGTTCCCTGGGAGAGATTGGGAGTCTACCTCTACCTACCAAAGACATACTGATAGGGATTCTAGATTGTGAGCCCCATCGGGGACAGTGATGATAATGTGTGCAAAACTGTAAAGCGCTGCGGAATATGTTAGCGCTATATAAAAATAAAGATTATTATTTATTATTATTATTACCTCGTCTTCCACATCTACATTGATCACTGGCGCAGCCAGTGGGGGCGCTGGAGCCAATTGTACTGTTTCAGGATCTCGAGACAAACAGGGACGCAACATATTCCTGTGCAGTGTGCGGGTGGGAGTCCCCTCTCCCATTTCGGGCTGGACCTCATAAACAGGGACCCCCGTTGCCGAGCCGCCGCTTCACTCGGTACGGCCTTTTCTCCCACCGGTACTCTAGTTTGTTGTGTGGGTGCTTTTCCCTCACTAAGACTCGGTCTCCAGGCCACAGGGCTGTCCCCTTTTGAGGAGCTACCTGGGGATGCTCCAATTCTTGCAGCCGGTTCTGCACTAGACATTGAATTGTCCGCAGCCAACGACGATGTTCTTGAACCCAGGAGTACACCCCCATCCATGGGTAGTCCTCCTCGGGTTCCATCTCCAGCTCTGCCAGCCCCTTCCCGGGTCGGCCAAAGAACATAGAGTAGGGGGTGAATCCAGTGGTGCTGTGTTTCCGATTGTTATACGCCCACACCAATTCAGGGATGGACTCAGTCCACTTCACCTTCTGGTCCTCTTCCAGGGTCCTCAGCATTTGAATCAGAGTGCGGTTAAATCTTTCACAAGCCCCATTCCCCTGTGGATGATAAGGGGTGGTCCAGGACTTATCGATTTTGTACAGCTGGTGCAGCTCCTCCATCACTCTTCCGAAGAAGCAGGCCCTTTGATCAGAATGGATGTGCTTGGGACACCCGTACACCTGCATGAAGTGTTTGCAAATTGCGTGAGCAGCAGGCTCGGCAGTCTGGTCCCGCATGGGTGTCACTACGGCAAATTTAGTAAAGTAGTCTATCATCACTAAACAATGCTCATATCCTTGGTGTGCTGGGCCAATTGTCAAGTAATCTATTGCCAGTAGGTCCATGGGGCCAGAAGACCTCACCATCTCTGTGGGGGCTCGTTGTTCTGGTGGTTTGACCAGCTCACAACTTCTGCATTGCTGACATAGTTTCTCCACAATGTTCCTTAAGTTGGGATGATAAAATAGGCGCTGTAACCACTGGAAAGTTTTTTCTGGCCCAAAGTGTGCATCTTTCTCATGTGCTTCCTTAGCCACTTGATCTATCAAGGACGAGGGAATCACCGTCTGCCATACGAGACTGAGTTCTGTTTGCAGGAATACCTTCCGGTACAGGATGCCATTCCGTAACTGGAGCCTCTCCCACTGGCGTAGCATCTTCAGTACTTCAGGTGACATGGACCTCCTCTCGTGCCGATTGGGCATTTGTTCAGACACGACCCACTTTCTCAACTGAGCTAGCTCCGGATCCTCCTGCTGCACTCGGACCCCCTCATTGCGGGGCTGCTCCAGCAAATTCACACAGGCCTGTTCCTGTTCAATTTCCCATGTCGCTGCCACCGTCCTGGCAGTCTCTCCAAAACCTGGAACCTCAACATCTTCCAGTTCTTCATCCTGGCTGGGTGCTGGTTTGCGATAGTTTACTCGGGAGAGGGCATCCGCATGAACATTCTCAGCTCCTCTTTTATACGAAATTCTGTATCGGAACTTGGCCATTCGGGCTACCAAACATTGTTCTAGGGCCCCTAACTTGGTATTCTCGAGATGGGCCAATGGATAGTTATCAGTGCATACATGAACTTCTGAGCCAGCCAGATATTCCGTGAACTTCTCAGTCATTGCCCACACCAGCGCCAACAACTCCAGCTTAAACGAACTGTAGTTTTCTGGATTATTTTCCGAGTCATGCAAAGACCGACTGGCGTATGCGATGACGCGCTTTTTCCCATCCTGCATCTGAGATAGCACGGCCCCGAGGCCATGCAGGCTCCCATCAGTGTGCAAGATGAACGGTTGTGGGAAGTCAGCGTAGGCCAGCACAGGGGCCTCTGTCAATGCCTTCTTCAAAGCCAAGAATGCCTCCTCCTGACGATTCCCCCACTGTATGTTCCTGTTTTTTTGCGCAAGAGGGCACTCCCTTCAACAACTCCTGGAGTGGATTAGCAATGTGGGAAAAGTCTTTTACGAAGCGTCTGCAGTATCCTGTGAGTCCCAGGAACGCACGCACATCTTTCACAGTTTTTGGAGTTGGCCACTCTTGTACCACAGCGATCTTCTCCTGGGGAAGGCCTCACCCCCTCAACGGAGACAACGTGTCCCAAGTATTCAATCTCGGTACGGAAGAGGTGACATTTCTGGGGTTTCACTTTCAAGCCATACTTCTGTAGCCGACTCAGAACTTGCTTTAGTCTCTGCAGATGCTCCTTAAAGGTGGGGGCAAAGACGATGATATCATCCAAGTAAATCAAGGTCCCTTCAAAGTTCAGGTCTCCCAGACATCTCTCCATGAGTCGCTGAAATGTTCCTGGGGCTTTTGCTAGGCCGAAGGGCATCCGGTTGAACTCATACAGTCCCATCGGAAGGATGAAAGCCGTCTTGCATCCGTCTTGCTCAGACATGGGCACCTGCCAGTAGCCGCTGGCCAAGTCTAACGTGGAGAAATATCTGGCATTCCCTATTGCCATCAGGGACTCCTCTATCCTGGCCAGTGGGTTCGAGTCCCACACTGTGCAAGCATTGAGCTAGCGATAGTCCACACAGAATCGCAAGGACACGTCTTTCTTTCTCACCAAGACTCTAAGGGCAGCCCAAGGGCTCTGACTCTCGCGTATAACTCCCTTCTTCAGCATGTGTGACAGCATTCCCTTCACCTCCAGGTACATCTGTGGCGGTATTTGGTGATACTGTTTCCGGATTGGTGCCGCATCCCCGGTGGGTATCTCGTGGGTGATGGCCGTGGTACGTCCAAAGTCATCTTCATCTTTGGCGAACGCCTCCTGAAATTTCCAAAATAAGGCTTCCACCTGAGGTACCTGCTGCGGAGTAAGTTCTGAGAACTCTGCCCTCATGCTTTCCAGTATCTGGCACCCTTTTTGCAGTAATCTGGGGTCCGGAGCTGCCTCTGCTTTGACGGTCACCAGCCACGGATCTTCTGGCCTTGCGGTCAACTGTACTGCCTCAGTTGGGACCAACTTGTCTGGGAGGCCCAGGACTTTGGTGAATTCGCTTCTAAGGGGCAAAGTTATATCTGTCTCCCCCAAATTTATGCAACGCACAAGGACAGTTCCATCCCGCATGTTAGCCAGGGAACGCACGACCAATATTCCTGACAGCAGCTGGTCGGCTCTGCTGGGCTCAATTTGGACTTCGACCCCTTCCAGCGGGATGCCGGCTCGTATAGGCAGGGGAAGCACCGTCTGCCCAGGGGGCAACACTCGATTGACTGAGGCAGGGGAGATGACTTTGCCGAGTTCCTTTCCGTCACTGTATGCTTCCCGGACCTGGGCGGTCCGTATCAGTTGTTGAAAGACCCTTCTCTGGGGGGTTTGGTCACTCCATTGTTGCAGGAACTGTTCCGGGGACTCGTTGAAAACCAGGCTTCCGAGGTCTTTTAACACATTCATGCCCAGGGTCACGGTATGGTCTTTAGCTACCTCTCCATCCACCAGTACCAATCCTCTTCTCCCGAGGTCTTTTCCACAGACCTCTATGTTCATCCATACCACCCCTGCGACCGGGATGGGCAAGTGATTGGCCGCCATAAGTCCGATCACAGGGCCCCATTCAGGCCGTAGCCCCTCTGTGAAGTGACGGCGGACATATCTCTCAGGCATGGTAGTCACTTGTGAGCCGGTGTCTATTAAGCACCGCACTGCTCTTCCATTGATTTCTGCCCAGACCAGAGGGCACGTGGAAACAAGGCTGTGGGGACTTTTACTACTCCTCCTCTGTTCTTCATGCTCTGAGTGGTGCCCCTCGAGCTCAGAGCCACCTAGTTTAAAGGAGGGCGTGTGGATGGTCGGCGCCGCCGGGGACACCATCGAGCAATGTGGCCGGATTCTCCACAAGTGTAGCATGTAAGAGGGCTTCTCCTCCTGGTAGTTTCACCCTCCCTTCGGGGGGCAGCTTCTCTGTCTCGCACCAGAGAGCCGGGCCCTTCTGCCAGAGTTCTTCTGGAGGCCGCCATTTCTTCATGGACCTGTCTAATCTCCATTCTCAGGTCCTCCACCCACTGTGGGATATTGTCTGCGGTGGTGGTTACCTCCCCGCTCTGCCCCCTTCCCACCAGCCCCGTCACTCCCTGTTCTTGTTCTCGCACACGTGCCTCACTGCCAACCTCAGAGAAAGTCATGTCTGGCAATACTCGCATGCACTCTCACAGCGCCTGTTTCATCATTGCATCATGCAGTCCCATCACCAGCTGATCTCTGAGCACCACATCAACTGACCCAACCCCTACACCGTCCTTTCATCTGATAGCAGTGTGAAGCTCTTGTAGGGCGTTCATTAATTGGGTCATGATCTCCCCCTCCTGTTGTACCCGGTGAAACAGTTACATGCGAAGTTCCCCTACGTCAGTGGGGTCCCCATGCATCTCCTCAAGTATGCCCAGCAGTTTGTCCAGGGTATCTCTCTTCCAGGGGGACCTATGCATTACAGAATCCCGTGCCTCCCCCTCCAGGGCCATAAATGCAATTTCTGCCTCCAGGGCTGGTGTCATGGGATGCATCCGCATCATTCCCCGGATACGCTCCGTCCAACTCCACAGCATTACATTGTTCCCAGTGAACATTGGCAAATTATTCAACATGGCTCTCAGGGAAATGCTAGACCTGGGAACTTCGCTAGCTGCTTGGTCTGCCCTGCCAACTATGCCAAATGTAATAGTATGCAGGTACTGAGTATGTCACCACGGAACAGACAGACCAACAGTTGAGGGGTTTAATAGCAGGAATCAGGTTCTCCTCGCAGAGAGGAAGTAATGGAATATAGCTAGCAATAAAACAGTGCAAAGATATGGGAGTCAAACAGTGTAACAGAAGTAAGCAGGATTTCTTGAGAAAAGAACACTTATCAGTCTGATGAGGACTTCCTTGAAGGCTCGTCTTCTCCAACGTAGGCGCAGAGAAACAGCGGCACTTGTCGTCCCTCTGTTGTCCGTGGGCTGAGTAGTCTCTAGGTGCCCGCTGCCTGGGGTTTCGGGAGTTAATTTGATATGCACAGGCTCTGAGTCTTTAGCTTTTACAGCACAGCCTATCCCAGGAAAATGATGGTCAGTCTATTATTAAGTCTCTCACCAGGAATCAGGGGCTCTGCACTGATACCGTGGGTACCAGGGGGGTTACAGTCTCTGTACTGATACCGCGGGTAAAAGGGGGTCGCAGTCTCTACACGGCCAATGTCTCTACACGGTTCTCAAAGTGCCTCTCTCCAGTCACAGCAGAGTCCACTTTCATGTACTCACAAGATGCAGTCTTTCTGGGCAATCTCCCTATATTTGTCCTCTGACTGGGAGTTCTCTCTCTCTCCCAGAGCGCAGCTGCCCCTGCTCTGACCGCTGCTCACGCTGCTCACGCTGCTCTGTTCCTTGCACGCGTGCCTTTCCCGCTCTCTGCCTGGCTTCCTTCCTGTCCCAGTCTCTAAGTCTGCCCCCTGGGGGAACTTGTTATGATTAGGTAATTCAGAACCACAATGGACCTTGAAGTTCAGAGCACACAAAGTGACCTGACAATAACCAAAAGACATAGGACGAGCTCTGAGACGTGGGAACTCTGCTGACCGCAGTCCCTAATCCTATCCAACCACACTAGAGGCAGCCGTGGATTGCGCCTAACGCTCCCTATGCAACTCGGCACAGCCTGAGAAACTAGCTAGGCCTAAGAAAGAAAAACAAGCCTACCTTGCCTCAGAGAAATACCCCAAAGGAAAAGGCAGCCCCCCACATATAATGACTGTGAGTAGAGATGAAAATACAAACGCAGAGATGAAATAGATTTAGCAAAGTGAGGCCCAACTTACTGAACAGACCGAAGATAGGAAAGATAACTTTGCGGTCAACACAAAACCCTACAAACAACCACGCAGAGGGGCAAAAAGACCCTCCGCACCGACTAACGGTACGGAGGTGCTCCCTCTGCGTCCCAGAGCTTCCAGCAAGCAAGAAAAACCAATTAAGCAAGCTGGACAGAAAAAATAACAAAACAAAAATAACACAAGCAAAACTTAGCTTATGCAGAGCAGACGGCCACAGGAACGATCCAGGAGGAAGCAAGACCAATACTAGAACATTGACTGGAGGCCAGGAGCAAAGCACTAGGTGGAGTTAAATAGAGCAGCACCTAACGACTTCACCACATCACCTGAGGAAGGAAACTCAGAAGCCGCAGTACCACTCGTGACCACAGGAGGGAGCTCTGCCACAGAATTCACAACAGTACCCCCCCTTGAGGAGGGGTCACCGAACCCTCACCAGAGCCCCCAGGCCGACCAGGATGAGCCATATGAAAGGCACGAACAAGCTCGGCAGCATGGACATCAGAGGCAAAGACCCAGGAATTATCTTCCTGACCATAACCCTTCCACTTAACCAGATACTGGAGTTTCCGTCTCGAAACACGAGAATCCAAAATCTTCTCCACAATATACTCCAACTCCCCCTCCACCAAAACCGGGGCAGGAGGATCAACAGATGGAACCATAGGTGCCACGTATCTCCGCAACAATGACCTATGGAATACGTTATGGATGGAAAAAGAATCTGGAAGGGTCAAACGAAAAGACACAGGATTAAGAACCTCAGAAATCCTATACGGACCAATGAAACGAGGCTTAAACTTAGGAGAGGAAACCTTCATAGGAATATGACGAGATGACAACCAAACCAAATCCCCAACACGAAGTCGGGGACCCACACAGCGTCTGCGATTAGCGAAACGTTGAGCCTTCTCCTGGGACAAGGTCAAATTGTCCACTACATGAGTCCAAATCTGCTGTAACCTGTCCACCACCGTATCCACACCAGGACAGTCCGAAGACTCAACCTGCCCTGAAGAGAAACGAGGATGGAACCCAGAGTTGCAGAAAAACGGCGAAACCAAGGTAGCCGAGCTGGCCCGATTATTAAGGGCGAACTCAGCCATAGGCAAGAAGGACACCCAATCATCCTGATCAGCAGAAACAAAGCATCTCAGATATGTTTCCAAGGTCTGATTGGTTCGTTCAGTCTGGCCATTAGTCTGAGGATGGAAAGCCGAGGAAAAAGACAAATCAATGCCCATCCTAGCACAAAAAGCTCGCCAAAACCTCGAAACAAACTGGGAACCTCTGTCAGAAACGATGTTCTCTGGAATGCCATGTAAACGAACCACATGCTGGAAGAACAATGGCACCAAATCAGAGGAGGAAGGTAATTTAGACAAGGGTACCAAATGGATCATCTTAGAGAAGCGATCACAAACCACCCAAATGACCGACATTTTTTGAGAGACGGGGAGATCCGAAATAAAATCCATAGAGATATGTGTCCAAGGCCTCTTCGGGACCGGCAAGGGCAAAAGCAACCCACTGGCACGAGAACAGCAGGGCTTAGCCCGAGCACAAATCCCACAGGACTGCACAAAAGAACGCACATCCCACGACAGAGACAGCCACCAAAAGGATCTAGCCACTAAATCTCTGGTACCAAAGATTCCAGGATGACCAGCCAACACCGAACAATGAACCTCAGAGATAACTTTATTGGTCCACCTATCAGGGACAAACAGTTTCTCCGCTGGGCAACGATCAGGTTTATTAGCCTGAAATTTTTGCAGCACCCGCCGCAAATCAGGGGAGATGGCAGACAAAATTACTCCCTCTTTGAGAATACACGCCGGCTCAGACAAACCCGGAGAGTCGGGCACAAAACTCCTAGACAGGGCATCCGCCTTCACATTTTTAGAGCCCGGAAGGTACGAAACCACAAAGTCAAAACGGGAGAAAAACAGCGACCAACGAGCCTGTCTAGGATTCAACCGTTTGGCAGACTCGAGATAAGTCAAGTTCTTGTGATCAGTCAAGACCACCACGCGATGCTTAGCTCCTTCAAGCCAATGACGCCACTCCTCGAATGCCCACTTCATGGCCAGCAACTCTCGATTGCCAACATCATAATTTCGCTCAGCAGGCGAAAACTTCCTGGAAAAGAAGGCGCATGGTTTCATCACCGAGCAATCAGAACTTCTCTGCGACAGAACAGCCCCCGCTCCAATTTCAGAAGCATCAACCTCGACCTGGAACGGAAGCGAAACATCTGGTTGACACAACACAGTGGCAGAAGAAAAACGACGCTTTAACTCTTGAAAAGCTTCCACAGCAGAAGAAGACCAATTGACCACATCAGCACCCTTCTTGGTCAAATCGGTCAACGGTTTAGCAATACTAGAAAAATTACAGATGAAGCGACGATAAAAATTAGCAAAGCCCAGGAACTTTTGCAGACTCTTCAGAGATGTCGGCTGAGTCCAATCATAGATGGCCTGGACCTTAACAGGGTCCATCTCGATAGTAGAAGGAGAAAAAATGAACCCCAAAAATGAAACCTTCTGAACACCAAAGAGACACTTTGATCCCTTCACAAACAAAGAATTAGCACGCAGGACCTGGAACACCATTCTGACCTGCTTCACATGAGACTCCCAATCATCCGAGAAGATCAAAATGTCATCCAAGTATACAATCAGGAATTTATCCAGGTACTCTCGGAAGATGTCATGCATAAAGGACTGAAACACCGATGGAGCATTGGCAAATCCGAAAGGCATAACTAGGTACTCAAAATGGCCCTCGGGCGTATTAAATGCAGTTTTCCATTCATCGCCCCGCTTAATACGCACAAGATTATACGCACCACGAAGATCTATCTTGGTGAACCAACTAGCCCCCTTGATCCGAGCAAACAAATCAGATAGCAGCGGCAAGGGGTACTGAAATTTGACCGTGATTTTATTTAGAAGGCGGTAATCTATACAAGGTCTCAGCGAACCATCCTTCTTGGCCACAAAAAAGAACCCCGCTGCCAATGGCGACGATGACGGGCGAATATGACCCTTCTCCAAGGACTCCTTCATGTAACTCCGCATGGCGGCGTGCTCAGGTACAGATAAATTAAACAGTCGACCTTTAGGAAACTTACTACCAGGAATCAAATCGATAGCACAATCACAATCCCTGTGCGGAGGTAGGGCATCGGACTTGGGCTCATCAAATACATCCCGGTAATCAGACAAGAACTCTGGGACCTCAGAAGGGGTGGATGACGAAATAGACAGAAATGGAACATCACCATGTACCCCCTGACAACCCCAGCTGGACACAGACATTGATTTCCAATCTAATACTGGGTTATGGACTTGTAGCCATGGCAACCCCAACACGACCACATCATGCAGATTATGCAACAACAGAAAGCGAATATCCTCCTGATGCGCAGGAGCCATGCACATGGTCAGCTGGGTCCAGTACTGAGGCTTATTCTTGGCCAAAGGCGTAGCATCAATTCCTCTCAATGGAATAGGACACTGCAAGGGCTCCAAGAAAAACCCACAACGCCTAGCAGGCTCCAAGTCCATCAAATTCAGGGCAGCGCCTGAATCCACAAATGCCATGACAGAATAAGATGACAAAGAGCAGATCAAAGTAACGGACAAAAGAAATTTTGACTGTACCGTACCAATGGTGGCAGACCTAGCGAACCGCTTAGTGCGCTTAGGACAATCGGAGATAGCATGAGTGGAATCACCACAGTAGAAACACAGCCCATTCTGACGTCTGTGTTCTTGCCGTTCAACTCTGGTCAAAGTCCTATCGCGGCCCTGCGCTTAGTAACCCGATGTTTACCCTGGTTACCAGCGAAGACATCGCTGAATCGGCGTCACACACGCCGATTCAGTGATGTCTGCAGGGAGTCCAGCGACGAAATAAAGTTCTGGCCTTCTAGCTCCGACCAACCACATAACAGCAGGATCCTGATCGCTGCTGCGTGTCACACTGGACGATATCGCTAGCCAGGACGCTGCAACGTCACGGATCGCTAGCGATATCGTTTAGTGTGAAGGTACCTTTATTGATCACCCAGAATCCTCACTATTGAACGACACTCTCTGTAGTGGCTGACACTTTATTATAAATAATTGACTGCTGGGGCCACTTGACATTTATTTGTTAGCTACTGTGTACATTTTAATGGCTTCTAAAACATTCTACCTACATAAACTGTTTCGCTTCTGTGTATTTCCATAGCCAACTAAAACTCTCTGCCCAGAACAGGGTCATTTGGTTTTCCAACACAATGATTCACTGCATGCAATTGCATTAGGTGTTCTGTAGAGTGTGCCCAGTGAATGGAGACTGTGTGCAGAAATGCCAGGACGATAGAGTAGTCTTCGCATAGACGAACCAGAACAGACACCTTATGTTCAGAAAGGATGCAAATTCAAGTGTGCTTTGTGCAGTGTAAAGAAGATTGCTTGTCTGCTCTGTGAGATTCAGCACATTAAGTAAACTTTGAAAGATCATAGTAATTGAGGAATGTACTGGATTCTTCATCAGAAGATTTCATTGTTTATTTTTATGGTAAAGTCGTATGTTTCTAAGGCTGTGTGCACGCGTTGCATTTTTTTGCGTTTTTTTGTGATAAAAAACGCATACATATGCATCCTCTCATTTAGAATGCATTCTGCAATTTTTGTGCACATGATTCGTTTTTTCCGTGAAAAAAACGCATCGTGGTAAAAAACGCAGCATGTTCATTAATTTTGCGATTTTTTTTTGCGTTTTCCCCCGCTATATAATGCATTGGGAAAGCTCCGGAAAAAAACGCGCTAAAAAACACGGAAAAAACGCATGCGGATTTCTTGCAGAAAATGTCCGATTTTCTTCAGGAATTTTCTGCAAGAAATTCTTACATGTGCACATACCCTAAATGTGCCCCAAAATGTAAGTACTTTAATTCAAAGGAATATGTATGCTATAGCTGGTGTAGTGCAGCGGGGTTTCCATATATACAGTCCTTGTTCCGAGCCTGTTGCCGTGGACAATAGTGATGAGCGAGCACTAAAATGCTCGAGTGCTCGTTGCTCGGGTCGAGCAGATTGGAATACTCGGGTACTCGACCTGAGCAACAAGCCCAATGTAAGTCTATGGGAAAACTGAGTATTTTTACTGCGCTCCCCCCCGGGGTCCTTTTAAGGTTTAAAAACGTCTGAAAATGATGGAAACACTGCTCAAATGACAAAGGAACATCATGGGGATCGCCCCTGGAAGCATTCCTGACTCCTAGCTCACAGCTGTACAGGTGCACAAAAACACATACAAAAATGAAACCAAAATGGATTTTTGCTGAGAAATATGTTAAGGTACATCCTTTTCAGGGTAATGACTTGTATATAAGGTAAAATAATTAACCCCAGATCAAAATATTCCTCCACCGCTTGGGCTATGTTCACACGCAGCGTTTTTGATGCGTTTTTCAACTTTAACATTGCTTTCAACCAATACAAATGCATTCACTGGGAAATGTCATTGTAACATTTAACAACCCTAGCTGGCCATGTGGTGTGTGACACATAAGGAGACACATATTGTTCATTTATGAAGGAGGGACTCTTAGGCTGCTGTAACACTAGCAGTATTTGGTCAGTATTTTACATCAGTATTTGTAAGCCAAAACCAGGAGTGGGTGATAAATGCAGAAGTGGTGCATATGTTTCTATTATACTTTTCCTCTAATTGTTCCACTCCAGGTTTTGGCTTACGAATACTGATGTAAAATACTGACCAAATACCGATAGTGTGACGGCAGCCTTAGGCTGCTGTAACACTAGCAGTATTTGATCAGTATTTGTAGCCAAAACCAGGAGTGGGTGATAAATGCAGAAGTGGTGCATATGTTTCTATTATACTTTTCCTCTGATTGTTCCACTCCTGGTTTTGGCTTACGAATACTGATGTAAAATACTGACCGAATACTGCTAGTGTGAGGGCAGCCTTAAAGTCACAGAGCCTATTTTTAGAGGGGCATCAGGCGGCATTAATCATCTTACATACAGTACATGCACATGGCACACACATACATATAGTACATGGCAAACACCTACATACAGTACATGTACATGGCACACACATACAGACAGTATATGGCACACACCTACATACAGTACATGTACATGGCACACACCTACAGTACTTGTACAAGGCACACATATACATACATGGCACACACACATACATACATGGCACACACACATACATACATGTACATGGCACACACTTATAAACACGTACACGGCACACACTTATACACACATATACACGGCACACACATGCTGCACAACAAATGCTCATTTGATACATGTGATTCATATAAACACATACACATAGCTCACAGACAGCACACACTACACCAGGGGTATCAAACTGCATTCCTCGAGGGCTGCAAACAGGTCATGTTTTCAGGATTTCCTTGTACTGCACAGGTGATAATTTAATCACCAACTCATTATTTGTGTAGGTGATTAAGTTATCACCTGTGCAGTACAAGGAAATCCTGAAAACATGACCTGTTTGCAGCCCTCAAGGAATGCAGTTTGACACCCCTGCACTACACATACCACACACTGCACACACCTCAGATACAGGCACTGCTTTATGACGGAGGGAATGAAATGTTCCACAATATGAACTGCAGGCAGCTGTGGTGATATCATGGTCACATGGCAGGTCACATAATCGTGATGTCACTACAGGTCCTCAACCAGTCTCTACATTGGAAGCTTCACTTATTATGATTATCAGGGGAGCTTCTGCTTTAGACACTGGAGCACCAAAGGGAGTTGGGGACCTAGGCAGCTGCCTTGCCTGCCTTGCCCTAATGCCAGTCCTGCCTCCATATATACCACATACTAAAGGGGTGCTCCCATTGGGACAAGTTATCGCCTATCTATGGGATAAGAACAGAGTCCGATCACTGGGAACCACACCAATCGCCTGAACAGGGCACTGTTATCCTGTTAGCAAGCAGCGGCAGTACCTCCCATGACCACTGGGGCTGCCAGAGAGCACCGAGTACAGCTCCTGCAGGCCCTAGAGAGGATGCATGGAGCAGCAGTGGAGCATGTGCGCCTCCTCTACCTTCTAACAGGGATAAAAGTCCTGGTGATGGCTGGAGTTCCCAGCAGATGGACCCCATTGATCTATAAATCATCACTGATCCCATGTATAAGGCGATAACTTGTTCTAACTGAAAACACCCCTGTAATCAAGCTCACATATGTAATGATCAGTATCCCATACATTTCACAATTTTGCCCTTCCGTGCTCTTGAATTTATAGCCAATGTTTCTAAGATCAAAGAAGTATGAATCAATTACCAAAACCCGTGCTAACTAGTCCTGATGTCTTATAGGATTTAGATACATTTTGTCAACGAAGATGTCAGCGGTCACCATTTGGAACAGGGTATTCTTCCAGTGCTGGATCAGGTAGTATCCATCAGTCTGTGATAACTGACCATTCTTGACACTATTGTTGGATGGGCTTCTAGGGCTTTACTTTATAGGGGTTGTCTATCTTCAGGTATATTTTTTTTTAATGAGTGTATTTTGGGGTAGAAATTATTTTTGCAATGAAGTTTACTGTACGGTCTATTGCTGGCTGCAGAATTAGCTAACTGAGACTCTATCAGTGAGCTCCTTCTGTAAGTCTTAATTGCAAGTTTGTAGCTTTTGTATTTTTTTTTTTCCTGAGTCTTGCTTAGTAAATGTCAGTAGTGGTGCTCTATCACATCCTCTTTATACGGTTAGGATTGATCCTAATATCTGGTTGTGTTTTCTTCAGTTTACGTCACACCTGAGGAGCAACTGAGAAGACTGGTGTATTGTACCAAGCTTCTGCTGTCACCCATCGACAAGAAGGAGGTCAGTGAGAAAACTAAGTTAAGTTAGTTGTATCCTCGGATATTCCTAGCCATCCTTCTAACTTTATCTCTACTCTTCCTAGCGCCTCATGCCAACCAAACCAGAAGCCTAAAGAAGGTATGCTGTAAGGAATGAAGAACGGCCAGCTGCATCCCAGCCAGGGAGAAAAGGAAGAGGGAAGAAGAAGAAATGACGCTGAGAGAACTGCTGGACCATTTGGCTGAAGAAAAAGACAAGAATGAAAAGAAGGAAGAAGGAGATGGCAGCAATGAAGATCAAACTGGACATTAGGCTCTCGAAAAGCAGCACAAGAAGAAGCAGGACCAGGCCCCACAACGTCCACCACCAAGTCAGCCAAGCCTCTCCCATGACAGGAAAGAAGAACATCATGTGGACCATCCTGCTGGGACCTCTCTGCCGATAACATCAGACATGGTATTACCGGCCGGTAAGTATAAAACCACTAGAAATAATAGTAGCATAATATAGTGGCAATATATCAGTATTAGACTAACAAGAGTAATTTGATTAGTGGTAATAAGAAAATCATAAAATAGTAATAAATTAAGCAGTAATAGCAGTAGGTGGAATAGCAGAGTGATCCAGGGTTCTATGACTGATCGCCTTTCCTCGGGGTCAAAAAGGAATTTTTCCCCAGTGACACAAATTGGCCAAATGTGTTCTGGGGTTTTTGCCTTCTTTTGGATTAACATTGTAGGAACAGGTTAGTATTAATGATAATGGAAAAGTTAGAATAATATAGTCATAAAATAGCAGTATTAATAATAGTAAGAATATAAAATAGTTATATCTATAAAAAGGCAAGAACCTAAATTACAGTGCTGTAATGTGAAATAGTTATAGAAAAGCTAGAATAGTACTGTAATAAGATAGCAGGACGTAAATAATAGATATAAAATCTATAAAAAGAACAAAACCCCATAAATTATAATAATAATTATAATAATAATAACTATAGTAGTAGTAGAATTAGCACTGTAATATTAGTTAGATAACTAGTAATAACATAATTACATTTGATCCAGGGTTCTAGGACTGATTGCCTTTACTTGGGGTCTCCTGTGACACAAATTGGCTGTGTCCTGGGGTTTTTGCCTTCATCTGGATCAAAAACATTAGTAATATCATTATTAGAGTCACAAGAGTAATAAAACTGATAAAACTAATAAATAAAAAGGTAAATGATAAAAGGTATCTACTATATTATTGTCTAAGGGTCACTTCCGTCTTTCTGTCCTTCTGTCTTTCTGTAACGGTTATTCATTCGCTGATTGGTCTCGCCAGCTGCCTGTCATGGCTGCCGCGACCAATCAGCGACGGGCACAATCCGGAAGTAAATGGCCGCTCCTTACTCCCCACAGTCAGTGCCTCTCGCCCGCATACTCCCCTCTGGTCACCGCTAACACAGGGTTAATGCCGGCAGTAACGGACCGCATTATGCCGCGGGTAACACACTCCATTACCGCCGCTATTAACCCTGTGTGTCCCCAACTTTTTACTATTGACACTGCCTATGCAATGTTAAAAATAATAATAAAAAAAAAAAACCTGCTACACTCACCCTCCGTAGCAGCTCGCGCCGGCCGCCATCTTCCGTTGCAGGTTCCGGTGGCAGAAGGACCTGCTATGACGTCACGATCATGTGACTGCGACGTCATCACATGCCCTGCGCGCCTGCACGACAAGGACCTGCCATGACGTCACGGTCATGTGACCGTGATGTCATCACAGACCCTGCGCGCCTGTGCTACAAAGACCTGCCATGATGTCACTGTCATGTGACCGCGACGTCATCACAGGTCCTGCGCTAATACCAACCCTGGGACCGGCAGCTGCAGTGGACTACAAGGGCTCCCTCGGAAAGGTGAGTATATGTTTATTTTTTATTTTTTTACCTGTGACAAACCTGGCTGGGCAATATACTACGTGACTGACCAATATACTACATAGCTGGGCAATATACTACGTGACTGGCCAATATACTACGTGGCTCTGTGCTGTATACTACCTACTTCGCTGTGCAATATACTACGTGGCTCTTTGCTGTATACTACGTCACTGGGCAATATACTACGTAACTGGGCAATATACTACGTCACTGGGCAATATACTACGTGGCTCTGTGCTATATACTACGTCACTGGGCAATATACTATGTGGCTGTGCAATATACTATGTAGCTCGGCAATATACTACGTAACTGGGCAATATACTATGTGGCTGCGCAATATACTACGTCACTAGGCGATATACTACGTCACTGGGCAATATACTACGTGGCTCTGTGCTGTATACTACGTCACTGGGCAATATACTACGTGGCTGCGCAATATACTACGTAGATCGGCAATATGCTACGTAACTGGGCAATATACTATGTGGCTGCGCAATATACTACGTCACGAGGCAATATACTATGTAACTGGGCAATATACTACGTGGCTGGGCAATATACTACGTGTCTGTGCTGTATACTATGTCACTGGGCAATATACTACGTGGCTGCGCAATATACTACGTAGCTCGGCAATATACTACGTAACTGGGCAATATACTATGTGGCTGCGCAATATACTACGTCACTAGGCAATATACTACGTCACTGGGCAATATACTACGAGGCTCTGTGCTGTATACTGGGCAATATACTACGTGGCTGCGCAATATACTACATAGCTCGGCAATATACTATGTAACTGGGCAATATACTATGTGGCTGCGCAATATACTACGTCACTAGGCAATATACTACGTAACTGGGCAATATACTACGTAACTGGGCAATATACTACGTGACTGGGCAATATATTACGTCACTGGGCAATATACTACGTCACTGGGCAATATACTACTTGGCTGGGCAATATACTACGTGGTTGGGCAATATACTACGTGGCTGGGCAATATACTACGTGGCTGGGCAATATAATACGTGGCTGGGCAATATACTACGTCACTGGGCAATATACTACGTGGCTGGGCAATATACTACGTGGCTGGGCAATATACTACGTGGACATGCATATTCTAGAATACCCGATGCGTTAGAATCGGGCCACCATCTAGTGTTTTTAATAAATAATAAAAAGTGTAGCAATAATAATAACAGATTTATGAGGCAGAGTCCAAGTTAGTTAATAAGTTAGTGTTAAGTTAGTGTAAGGACCATCTGAAGAGGTTGCCTTGTTGTTGGCAGATGGGCTTGCATAATTTGTTCAAAATGTGCGCTAAGAACCTCACATTTACAATATTTTTCAGACTATAAGATGCACTTTTTTCCCAAAAAATATATACCTTACTTAGTCCGGCTGTGGCTGGGGGGGAGCAATATCAGTGGAGGAGCGGGTCACAGGAGGCAGGAGCCAGCTGCTGCAGCTAACACTTGTGCCCACTGTTATAGAAAATGAATATTCACTGCTCCCCATGCCCATTATCCCGCCCACCTCTCTGCACTGAAGCCAGCACCTAGAGGAGGACGAGACTTTGGGTGTGGAGAGCAGTGAATATTTATTCTCCTTAATAGCAGGCAACACTGTTAACCACAGTGGCAGGCTTCCTGCAGCAGATCGTCGATCATGTGCCCTCTTTACTGCTCCTCACTAGAGATAGGAGGACATATGGATGTTCAGGTCAAGCAGGGTCGGTCAAACAGTTACAAACTGTTCGGGCTCGGGTACCAGAACAGTACCCGGACCCAAGCCTGGACACCATTCATTTGAATGGGGGCCCGAACATTCAGTGTTTGCCATGTTGTCATGTGCATGACAGTGCAGCAAACACTGCTTCTGATCGGCGGTAAAATCATCACCGCCGGTCAGACAACCCCGGTTCCGACGCTGTCAAATGACAGCATAAGCCCACAGCTATGATTGAAGGTTTATAGTTTAACTCAGGTCATTATACCAGGATAGGGATGGGGACCATGTATATCAGGATGGGGATGGGGTGCCAGGTCTACCAGGATGAGGATGGGGGACCATGTATACCAGAATGGGGGCCTTGTATACCAGGATGGGTGCCATATATACCAGGATAGGGATGCAGACCATGTATATCAGGATGGGGGACCATCTATACCAGGATGGGGATGGGGTACCAGGTATACCAGAATAAGGATGGGGGCCATGTATATCAGGATGAGGATGGGGGATCATGTATACCAGAATGGGGATGATGGCCATGTATACCAGGATGGGTGCAATGTATACAAAGATGAGGAAGGGGCCATGTATACCAGGATGGGGGCAATATATGTCAGGATGGGGGACCATGTATTCCAGGATGGGGATGAAGCCATGTATACCAGGATTGGAGACCACATATACCAGGATGGGGATGGGGCCATGTATACAAGGATGGAGATGGGGCAATGTTTACTAGGATCAGGATAGTATAAAATTGTAACGATCTAATACAAGCCAACCTTATAGATCACACAGTGATATTGATGTTTCCTGATCTCAGACGCTGATTCTCTTATTTAGGTGAAGAAGTTACATGTAAATCGTGTCTGCACAACTTCTATCTACACTCATGAATCATATATAATAAATTTCAAAAATGGAAATAATATAGACAAGATGGATCACATGATCTTGACATTGGTATTGTCGACCACCTTGAATAAGTGTCTCCCCAAGGGTCTCCGACCCCTTTCCTTCCCATCATCCGAATAATGACATGAGTCTCACGTTGGATATAATTGGCCACAGCGGCCTTTATTATAAACAGACAAACATTTAACCGTAACATAATCCGGGAAGGGGTCCTTGAAGCTAAAAGTCTGGTGTTAACCATAGTATAAACAAGTGGACAAGAGACCAACCGTAGATTACTCTCAGCCGTTACCCCACAGGCTCGAGAGCACCAAAATACCCCGAAGGGTTACCCTTGTCCACTTCCAACTTAGGAATCTGGCCCACCGTTACCAAGATTCCCCCAAATCACCAGACCTGCAACCAAAACATATCCCAACTGGAGAATCCGTATCCCGACAGACCCCCTAGGCCAATTTAGCACCAACTCCAAGGACCCCTCCCCCCGCCTACAGCCACTATGACCCAAAAACAAGAACCAACAAAAATTATCGAATACACAAACATAAAGGGCGGGTGGGCAGGACTGCTCACAGGTCCTCAGAGCGGGAAGTGACCGGCTCCTCCCCCCCACTCACCCCATACCCTCTCCAGGCCAGCATTAACCCTCCCCTAAGAGTGAAACTCCCTGCCCCCTTTTTCCCTGCTCCAAACCCCCTGTCTTGTCAGCTTTCACGTACGCCGCCCGGGGGAAGGGTTGGGGCGGCTCGCTCCAGCCTGATCTTGACATTGGTATTGTCGATCACCGTGAATAAGTGTCTCCCCAAGGGTCTCCGACCCCTTTCCTTCCCTTCATCCGAATAATGACATGAGTCTCACGTTGGATATAATTGGCCACAACGGCCTTTATTATAAACAAACAAACATTTAACCGTAACATGATCCGGGAAGGGGTCCTTGAAGCTAAAAGTTTGGTGTTAACCATAGTATAAACAACTGGACAAGAGACCAACCGTAGATTACTCTCAGCCGTTACCCCACAGGCTTGAGAGCACCAAAATACCCCGAAGGGTTACCCTTGTCCACTGCCAACTTAGGAATCTGGCCCACCGTTACCAAGATTCCCCCAAATCACCAGACCAACAACCAAAACATATACCAACTGGAGAATCCGTATCCCGACGGACCCCCCAGGCCAATTTAGCACCAACTCCAAGGACCCCTCCCCCCGCCACCACGAGGATACTTGACCCCCTCAAGTACCCGAGACCCCACCAGCCTTAACCGCTATGGCCCGCTCAATTCCAGACTCCAGCCCGAGGGCCCACAAGTCAATGCCCACCGCGTTCAGATGAACGCCATCACCCAAAAGATATTGGTCACCACAACGCTCCAACTCAAAATGACGCACGGCAAAACCCCCATTCCATGTGACAAAACCAGACACAGCCCGATTCACCTTGATGTGGGCCTTATTAATCTTGTCCACCGACCTAGCGTGCCTCCAGGATTTCCGTGGAACGATCTCCGACCACACGATAGACATGTCCCGAAAAGAAACCCATAGCCGTAGCAAGTCATGCTTAATGTCCCAGATCAACTCACGACAAGGACGAACTCCCAAGTCGTTTACCCCAACATGTAAAACCAAAATGTCGGGAGGCCTGTCCAATTGCACGCCATTGTGTACCTTCTCCAGGACTCTATTCCAACCTAAGCCCCGAAACCCCAACCACCTGATGACTGCCACGTCCCTGGAAAAGCCGAGCTGTCTTCCATCCCATCGGACATCTGCTCGCTTGGCGCCCCAGTACACGTAAGAGTGGCCGACAATCCACACCAACAGCGAGGATGAACCTGAACAACATAAACAACTTAGGCACGCGCCGACAACTAGTACAGTGACCGACAGTCACCAGCCTCTCAGGGCCTCACGTAACTCCGATAACGACCAGACTCCCTCCGTCCTATCCTCTGTACCACCGCAGGAGCCAAACCGCTCCGCTCCGTCTCCATAGTGGCCCCAATCTGAAAAGAATGCGAGGCGATCCTGGAAGAATCCACGCCAATGGCCTCCAAAGACTGCATAAAAACCGCTACAAACTGGTATTTAGACAGAAAATACCGTCCTCATGACGTAACAAAGGCCCATCACCCCGTGGGTGGAGCCTATCAAAATCCTGCCAGCAATGGACAGGACACATAACGAACCCAGGAACAGCGCCCAAAACCATCCTTTTACCCCTTCCCATCTGATCCTTCTTAGACTTCCGAATCCAAAACTGCAACGACCCCTCGGAAACAAAAAAGTCCCCCGCCCAAAGGCCTCCCTGACGAACTGTAGTGGGAGACACCAACTCCCCCACCCTCAAGGCCCCGTAAAAAGCCAACAGAAAGCCAGGCAAAATAGCGCAACCTCAAAACCGGAAACACATATATCACCCAGACGTGCCCCCAACCGCTCCAACATCTCAAAAGACACCGGGCGCCTGCAATCGCCACGGCTACCTGATCTTCTCAACCCCTTCGCAGCTTGCTTTACCAAAAAGGACTTTGTCACGTCCTGCAGGCCCCAGAACCTGAAACCAAAAGCTAAAGCCGCTATAGTCCTATCAACCTTTGCCACTGACCATCCCTGGTCCGCCCCGTGCCTCAACCACAACAACAACGCCCCCACTTGTTCCTGACCAGTACCCGCAACGCCACAAGACGCCAACCAGCTCTCCCATGAACTCCTTACTGCCTGATAACACGACCACGTACTCGACGCCAAGGACGCTTGAATTAAAAGGTCTGCAGCCCGGACACCACGCTCCAAAGCTCCGCTGGGCATTCCCGCCCCGTCTCCTCAGCCTCCGGAGCCAGCGACCGAAAACGCTCCCACTGGAAATGAGACAGAGAATCGGCAATGCAGTTATTAACACCGGGCACATGTGATGCCGTGAAATAGGCATTCAAAGATAAACAAGACAAAACCAACTGCCTATGAACTCTGACCACGGGGGGCGACGCTGTCGTCAGACTGTTAATGGCACACACGACCGCCATATTATCACAATTGAAGCGCACTCTTTTGTTTCGAAAATCGTCGCCCCAAAGCTGCACCTCCACCAAAATTGGAAAAATCTCCAACAAAGTAATGTTCCGTACCAATCCTGTTTCAAACCAAGCTTCCGGCCACCTAGCAGCACACCAACGGCCACCGAAAAAGGCCCCAAATCCAATACCACCTGACGCGTCGGTAAACAAATCCAAATCCGCGTTACCCACTGCTTCCTCCATCAACAATGAACGCCCATTGTACCAAGACAAAAAACGATCCCAAACCTCCAAGTCGGCCTTGTGTTCAGACGACAAAAGAACAAAATGATGTGGGGCAGTAATCCCGGCCGTAGCGCTAGCCAATCTACGTGAAAAAAATCCTCCCCATTGGGATAATTCGGCATGCAAAATTCAATTTTCCCAAAAGCGACTGCACCTCTCACAGCGGCAATTTCTTCACACGTCTAGCACGGGCCACCTCCTCTCTCAAACCCAACACCTTGTCAACTGGCAACCTAAACTCCCACTTCATGGAGTCGATAACAATATCCAAAAAAGACAGACTCGTGCACGGACCCTCGGTCTTGCCCGGTGCAAGCGGGACCCCAAAACGCTCAGAAACCCAAACAACTGTCCTCAACAGGACCTCACAACATTGAGACTGATTAGGGTCTATGCACAAGAAGTTATCCAAGTAATGAATCACCAAGTCCAAACCGGACACATCTCGCATCGCCCACTCCAGAAAGGAACTGAAGACCTCAAAATAAGCGCACGACAGCGAACAGCCCATCGGCAAACAAGGGTCAACATAAAACCCGCCGTCTCAATAACAGCCTAACAACCGTATGCTATCCGGGTGAACCGGCAGTAAACGAAAGGCCGACTCAATGTTGGTCTTAGCCAACAAAGCCCCTCTACCACAACTGCGCAACCACCTGGTTGCCTCATCAAACGACGTATACACCACTGAACAAAGCTCAGGATCGATCCCATTATTCACGGACCTCCCTTTCGGGTAGGACAAATGCTGAATGAGTCTAAATTTATTAGGCTCCTCCTTGGGGACCACACCCAATAGCGACACCACCAAATCGTCCACGGGAGGAATGGAAAACGGTCCAGACATCCTACCCAAAGCCACCTCTTTGCCTAACTTTTCTGACACAACTGATGCGTGCAACAAGGCCGATCTGAGGTTCTTCAAACTCGGTGGTACCACAAAAGCCGGGGCAGGTATACGAAAACCAACACTAAAACCAACCCGGAGCAACTCCGCCTTCTCCCTATCGGGAAACCTAATTAGATAGGGGGCCATTGCGTCCAACCTCACCGGAGTCGCCCCCTTTGGAATTACCCTCTGGCTTCCCTTTTTTCTTAAAGCACTTGGAGGCTCCGTGTGACGCGCCATTGCAGTTCGAGCACAAATGCTTGAACTTACATGTCACTCCAAACTTACACTGGCCCTCAATGAACTGCCAACAAACTCCGTGCCTTTGGCCGCCGGATTGTCCCGACTGACCCCCGGCTCCTGAAGAGGAACCTTGCGAAGAGCCTTGGCTGGACTGTTATGTTTGCTAATGACAGGTGTTATGAAGGCAATCCAGAAACACAGTGTGCTTAGCGATCAGAGCGCACACAGTGATCTGACAAATACCCAAAAATACAAGAACGAGCTCTGAGACGTGGAAACTCTGTAGACTGCACACCTGATCCTATCCTAAACACAACTAAAAGCGGCTGTGGATTGCGCCTAACAACTACCTAGGCAACTCGGCACAGCCTAAGAAACTAGCTAGCCTGAAGATAGAAAAATAGGCCTGACTTGCCCCAGAGAAATTCCCCAAAGGAAATGGCAGCCCCCCACATATAATGACTGTGAGTAAGATGAAAAGACAAAACGTAGGGATGAAATAGATTCAGCAAAGTGGGGCCCGATATTCTAGGACAGAGCGAGGACAGTAAAGCGAACTTTGCAGTCTACAAAAAACCCTAAAGCAAAACCACGCAAAGGGGGCAAAAAAAACCCCACCGTGCCGAACTAACGGCACGGCGGTACACCCTTTGCGTCTCAGAGCTTCCAGCAAAACAAAAGACAAGCTGGACAGAAAAAAAGCAACAAAAAAGCAAAAAGCACTTAGCTATACAGAGCAGCAGGTCACAGGAACAATCAGGAGAAGCTCAGATCCAACACTGAAACATTGACAAGGAGCAAGGATAGCAGCATCAGGCGGAGTTAAGTAATGAAGCAGTTAACGAGCTCACCAGAACACCTGAGGGAGGAAGCTCAGAAGCTGCAGTACCACTTGTGACCACAGGAGTGAATTCAGCCACAGAATTCACAACAGTACCCCCCCCTTGAGGAGGGGTCACCGAACCCTCACCAGAGCCCCCAGGCCGACCAGGATGAGCCGCATGAAAGGCACGAACAAGATCGGAAGCATGAACATCAGAGGCAAAAACCCAGGAATTATCTTCCTGAGCATAACCCTTCCATTTAACCAGATACTGGAGTTTCCGTCTAGAAACACGAGAATCCAAAATCTTCTCCACAATATACTCCAATTCCCCCTCCACCAAAACCGGGGCAGGAGGCTCAACAGATGGAATCATAGGTGCCACGTATCTCCGCAACAACGACCTATGGAATACATTATGTATGGAAAAGGAGTCTGGGAGGGTCAAACGAAAAGACACAGGATTGAGAACCTCAGAAATCCTATACGGACCAATAAAACGAGGTTTAAATTTAGGAGAGGAAACCTTCATAGGAATATGACGAGAAGATAACCAAACCAGATCCCCAACACGAAGTCGGGGACCCACACGGCGTCTGCGATTAGCGAAAAGTTGAGCTTTCTCCTGGGACAAGATCAAATTGTCCACTACCTGAGTCCAGATCTGCTGCAACCTATCCACCACAGAATCCACACCAGGACAGTCCGAAGACTCAACCTGTCCTGAAGAGAAACGAGGATGGAACCCAGAATTGCAAAAAAATGGAGAAACCAAGGTAGCCGAGCTGGCCCGATTATTAAGGGCGAACTCAGCCAACGGCAAAAAGGACACCCAATCATCCTGGTCTGCAGAAACAAAACATCTCAGATATGTTTCCAAGGTCTGATTGGTTCGTTCGGTCTGGCCATTAGTCTGAGGATGGAAAGCCGAGGAAAAGGATAGGTCAATGCCCATCCTACCACAAAAGGCTCGCCAAAACCTTGAAACAAACTGGGAACCTCTGTCAGAAACAATATTCTCAGGAATGCCATGCAACCGAACCACATGCTGAAAGAACAAAGGTACCAAATCAGAGGAGGAAGGCAATTTAGCCAAGGGCACCAGATGGACCATTTTAGAAAAGCGATCACAGACCACCCAAATGACTGACATCTTTTGAGAAACGGGAAGGTCAGAAATGAAATCCATCGAAATATGTGTCCAAAGCCTCTTTGGGACCGGCAAGGGCAAAAGCAACCCACTGGCACGAGAACAGCAGGGCTTAGCCCTAGCACAAATCCCACAGGACTGCACAAAAGTACGTACATCCCGTGACAGAGATGGCCACCAGAAGGATCTAGCCACTAACTCTCTGGTACCAAAGATTCCAGGATGACCAGCCAACACCGAACAATGAAGTTCAGAGATAAGTTTATTAGTCCACCTATTAGGGACGAACAGTTTCTCTGCTGGACAACGATCAGGTTTATTCGCCTGAAATTTTTGCAGCACCCGCCGCAAATCAGGGGAGATGGCAGACACAATGACTCCTTCCTTGAGGATACCCGCTGGCTCAGATAAACCCGGAGAGTCGGGCACAAAACTCCTAGACAGAGCATCCGCCTTCACATTTTTAGAGCCCGGAAGGTACGAAATCACAAAGTCGAAGCGGGCAAAAAATAACGACCAACGGGCCTGTCTAGGATTCAAGCGCTTGGCAGACTCGAGATAAGTCAAGTTCTTATGATCAGTCAATACCACCACGCGATGCTTAGCTCCTTCAAGCCAATGACGCCACTCCTCGAATGCCCACTTCATGGCCAGCAACTCTCGATTGCCCACATCATAATTACGCTCAGCGGGCGAAAACTTCCTGGAAAAGAAAGCACATGGTTTCATCACTGAGCAATCAGAACCTCTCTGTGACAAAACCGCCCCTGCTCCAATCTCAGAAGCATCAACCTCGACCTGGAACGGAAGAGAAACATCTGGCTGACACAACACAGGGGCAGAACAAAAACGACGCTTCAACTCCTGAAAAGCTTCCACAGCAGCAGAAGACCAATTAACCAAATCAGCACCCTTCTTGGTCAAATCGGTCAATGGTTTGGCAATGCTAGAAAAATTACAGATGAAGCGACGATAAAAATTAGCAAAGCCCAGGAACTTTTGCAGACTTTTCAGAGATGTCGGCTGAATCCAATCCTGGATGGCTTGGACCTTAACTGGATCCATCTCGATAGTAGAAGGGGTAAAGATGAACCCCAAAAATGAAACTTTCTGCACACCGAAGAGACACTTTGATCCCTTCACAAACAAAGAGTTAGCACGCAGGACCTGAAAAACCATTCTGACCTGCTTCATATGAGACTCCCAATCATCTGAGAAGATCAAAATGTCATCCAAGTAAACAATCAGGAATTTATCCAGATACTCACGGAAGATGTCATGCATAAAAGACTGAAACACAGATGGAGCATTGGCAAGTCCGAACGGCATCACTAGATACTCAAAATGACCCTCGGGCGTATTGAATGCAGTTTTCCATTCATCTCCTTGCCTGATTCTCACCAGATTATACGCACCACGAAGATCTATCTTAGTGAACCAACTAGCCCCCTTAATCCGAGCAAACAAGTCAGAAAACAATGGCAAGGGATACTGAAATTTAACAGTGATCTTATTAAGAAGGCGGTAATCAATACACGGTCTCAGCGAACCATCCTTCTTGGCTACAAAGAAGAACCCTGCTCCCAGTGGTGATGACGATGGGCGAATATGTCCCTTCTCCAGGGATTCCTTCACATAACTGCGCATAGCGGCGTGTTCGGGCACGGATAAATTAAATAATCGACATTTAGGGAATTTACTACCAGGAATCAAATTGATAGCACAATCACAATCCCTATGCGGAGGTAGAGCATCGGACTTGGGCTCTTCAAATACATCCTGATAATCAGACAAGAACTCTGGGACCTCAGAAGGGGTGGATGACGAAATCGACAAAAATGGAACATCACCATGTACCCCCTGACAACCCCAGCTGGATACCGACATGGAATTCTAATCCAATACTGGATTATGGATTTGTAGCCATGGCAACCCCAACACGACCACATCATGCAGATTATGCAACACCAGAAAGCGAATAACTTCCTGATGTGCAGGAGCCATGCACATGGTCAGCTGGGCCCAGTATTGAGGTTTATTCTTGGCCAAAGGTGTAGCATCAATTCCTCTCAATGGAATAGGACACCGCAAAGGCTCCAAGAAAAACCCACAACGTTTAGCATAATCCAAATCCATCAGATTCAGGGCAGCGCCCGAATCCACAAACGCCATGACAGAAAACGACGACGAAGAGCATATCAAGGTAATGGACAGAAGGAATTTGGACTGTACAGTACCAATGACGGCAGACCTAGTGGACCGCTTAGTGCGCTTAGGACAATCAGAAATAGCATGAGTGGAATCACCACAGTAGAAACACAGACCATTCAGACGTCTGTATTCCTGCCGTTCAACTCTAGTCATAGTCCTATCGCACTGCATAGGCTCAGGTTTAACCTCAGGCAGTACCGCCAAATGGTGCACAGATTTACGCTCGCGCAAGCGTCGACCGATCTGAATGGCCAAAGACAAAGACTGATTCAAACCAGCAGGCATAGGAAATCCCACCATGACATCCTTAAGAGCCTCAGAGAGACCCTTTCTGAACAAAGCTGCCAGCGCAGATTCATTCCACTGAGTGAGTACTGACCATTTCCTAAATTTCTGACAATATACTTCTATATCATCCTGACCCTGGCACAAAGCCAGCAAATTTTTCTCAGCCTGATCCACTGAATTAGGCTCATCGTACAGCAATCCGAGCGCCAGGAAAAACGCATCGACACTACTCAATGCAGGGTCTCCTGGCGCAAGAGAAAATGCCCAGTCTTGAGGGTCGCCGCGCAAAAAAGAAATAATAATCAAAACCTGTTGAATAGGATTACCAGAAGAATGAGGTTTCAAGGCCAGAAATAGCTTACAATTATTTTTGAAACTTAGAAACTTAGTTCTATCTCCAAAAAACAAATCAGGAATAGGAATTCTTGGTTCTAACATAGATTTCTGATCAATAGTATCTTGAATTTTTTGTACATTTATAACGAGATTATCCATTGAAGAGCACAGACCCTGAATATCCATGTCCACACCTGTGTCCAGAATCACCCAAATGTCTAGGGGAAAAAAAAAAAAGTGAACACAGAGCTGAGAAAAAAAAAAAATGATGTCAGAACTTTTTCTTTCCCTCTATTGAGAATCATTAGTTTGGCTCCTTGTACATGTTTGCTAATGACAGGTGTTATGAAGGCAATCCAGAAACACAGTGTGCTTAGCGATCAGAGTGCACACAGTGATCTGACAAATACCCAAAAATACAAGAACGAGCTCTGAGACGTGGAAACTCTGTAGACTGCACACCTGATCCTATCCTAAACACAACTAAAAGCGGCTGTGGATTGCGCCTAACAACTACCTAGGCAACTCGGCACAGCCTAAGAAACTAGCTAGCCTGAAGATAGAAAAATAGGCCTGACTTGCCCCAGAGAAATTCCCCAAAGGAAAAGGCAGCCCCCCACATATAATGACTGTGAGTAAGATGAAAAGACAAAACGTAGGGATGAAATAGATTCAGCAAAGTGGGGCCCGATATTCTAGGACAGAGCGAGGACAGTAAAGCGAACTTTGCAGTCTACAAAAAACCCTAAAGCAAAACCACGCAAAGGGGGCAAAAAAAAACCCACCGTGCCGAACTAACGGCACGGCGGTACACCCTTTGCGTCTCAGAGCTTCCAGCAAAACAAAAGACAAGCTGGACAGAAAAAAAGCAACAAAAAAGCAAAAAGCACTTAGCTATACAGAGCAGCAGGTCACAGGAACAATCAGGAGAAGCTCAGATCCAACACTGAAACATTGACAAGGAGCAAGGATAGCAGCATCAGGCGGAGTTAAGTAATGAAGCAGTTAACGAGCTCACCAGAACACCTGAGGGAGGAAGCTCAGAAGCTGCAGTACCACTTGTGACCACAGGAGTGAATTCAGCCACAGAATTCACAACACTGGACGTTCCGGCCCCACCTTGAAAGGAGTGACCAAACTTCGTTGGTGCCATCACCTGCAACCACAAACCAATGTCCTTCTGATCCCACCGGATCGCAAGACGAACCACCTTCCGCTGCCGGAACTGCTCATCATATCGTAACCATGCTTGCCCACCATAGGCCCTATGCGCCTCACCTATGGCATCCATATATCAAAACAAGGCAGAGCAATTCTCAGGAGCCTTCTCGCCAATAACGCTTGCCAAAATCGCGAATGCCTGGAGCCAATTTACAAACGTCTGAGGAATAAGGCGCCATCGCCGCTTTTCCTCATCTTCCTTCTTACTATCTTCCTTTTTACTCTTATCAAGGTTAAATTTCTCCAACGGCAAGAGCGAAAATATCTCGACATACTCGTCCTTCCAAATCTTCTCACGCACCTCCTTTTTCAAGTGCGCCCCCAATTGCCCTTCAAAACAAACATACACTTCGCCCCGCGCCTTATCATCCAACCGAATGCCCCCTCCTTCTCTTTCTCAGTCTGCACGGATACCGAGACCGGCTCAGTCGACCTGCCCGATTCAGCAGACCCGCTGGCGGATAACACCAACTCCTGATCAGACGATCCGACCCAAGCTGAGAAAGGGGATGGCCCTGGCCTACCACTGCCCAACCGTGACAACAGCTCTCGTACACCTGACAACAACTCCCCTTCACGACTTGCATCAGCCCGCATACCGACTCCATCACCCCCCTCCACACACCCCACTGTTATGACCTGGTGGTCAGGACAATAATGGACCTGGTGGTTAAGAGCACACGGAATGACCTGATAGTTACTAATAATAAAGGACGAGCTCTGGGACGTAAGAAATCTGCTGACCGCAATCCTTAATCCTATCACACACACTAGAAATAGCCGTGGATTGCTCCTAACGCTCCCTATGCAACTCGGCACAGCCTAAGGTACTAGCTAGCCCTGAAGATAGAAAAATAAAGCCTACCTTGCCTCAGAGAAATTCCCCAAAGGAAAAGGCAGCCCCCCACATATAATGACTGTGAGTAAAGATGAAAATACAAACAAAGAGATTAAATAGATTTAGCAAAGTGAGGCCCGACTTACTGAACAGACTGAGGATAGGAAAGGTTGCTTTGCGGTCAGCACAAAAACCTACAAAAAGACCACGCAGAGGGCGCAAAAAGACTCACCGTGCGGAGGCGCTCCCTCTGCGTCCCAGAGCTTCCAGCAAGCAAGACAACAATAAAAATAGCAAGCTGGACAGAAAAATAGCAAACCAAAGGAAAACAAGCAGGAACTTAGCTTCTGCTGGGAAGACAGGTCACAAGAACGATCCAGGAGTGAACTAGACCAATACTGGAACATTGACAGGTGGCATGGAGCAAAGACCTAAGTGGAGTTAAATAGAGCAGCCAGCTAACGAATTAACCTCGTCACCTATGGAAGGAAACTCAGAAATACCCACCAGAGGAAGTCCATGGACAGAACCAGCCGAAGTACCATTCATGACCACAGGAGGGAGCCCGACAACAGAATTCACAACAGTACCCCCCCTTGAGGAGGGGTCACCGAACCCTCACCAGAGCCCCCAGGCCGACCAGGATGAGCCAAATGAAAGTCACGAACCAGATCGGCAGCATGAACATTAGAGGCAAAAGCCCAGGAATTATCTTCCTGACCATAACCCTTCCACTTGACCAGGTACTGGAGTTTCCGTCTCGAAATACGAGAATCCAAAATCTTCTCCACCACATACTCCAACTCCCCCTCAACCAACACCGGGCAGGAGGATCAACGGATGAAACCACAGGCGCCACATATCTCCGCAATAATGACCTATGGAACACATTATGGATGGCAAAAGAAGCAGGAAGGGCCAAACGAAATGACACAGGATTGATAACCTCAGAAATCTTATACGGACCAATGAAACGAGGCTTAATCTTAGGAGAGGAAACCTTCATAGGAACATAACGAGACGACAACCAAACCAAATCCCCAACACGAAGTCGGGGACCCACACAGCGCAAACGTTGAGCCTTCTCCTGGGACAATGTCAACCACATGAGTCCAAATCTGCTGCAACCTATCCACCACAGTATCTACACCAGGACAGTCCGAAGACTCAACCTGCCCTGAAGAGAAACGAGGATGGAAACCAGAATTGCAGAAAAACGGCGAAACCAAAGTAGCCGAGCTGGCCCGATTATTAAGGGCGAACTCAGCCAACGGCAAAAAGGACACCCAATCATCCTGATCATCAGAAACAAAGCATCTCAGATATGTTTCCAAAGTTTGATTAGTTCGTTCGGTTTGGCCATTTGTCTGAGGATGGAAAGCCGAGGAAAAAGACAAATCAATGCCCATCCTAGCACAAAAGGATCGCCAAAACCTCGAAACAAACTGGGAACCTCTGTCAGAAACGATGTTCTCCGGGATACCATGTAAACGAACCACATGCTGGAAAAATAATGGCACCAAATCAGAGGAGGAAGGCAATTTAGACAAAGGTACCAAATGGACCATCTTAGAAAAGCGATCACAAACCACCCAAATGACCTACATCTTTTGAGAGACGGGGAGATCCGAAATAAAATCCATAGAAATATGCGTCCAGGGCCTCTTCGGGACCGGCAAGGGCAAAAGCAACCCACTGGCACGAGAACAGCAGGGCTTAGCCCGAGCACAAGTCCCACAGGACTGCACAAAAGAATGCACATCCCGTGACAAAGACGGCCACCAAAAGGATCTAGCCACCAAATCTCTGGTACCAAAGATTCCAGGATGCCCAGCCAACACTGAACAATGAATCTCAGAGATAACTCTACTAGTCCATCTATCAGGGACAAACAGTTTCTCCGCTGGGCAACGGTCAGGTCTATCAGCCTGAAATTTTTGCAGCACCCGCCGCAAATCAGGGGAGATGGCAGACAAAATTACCCCCTCTTTGAGAATACCCGCCGGCTCAGGAACACCCCGAGAGTCAGGCACAAAACTCCTTGACAGGGCATCAGCCTTCACATGCTTAGAGCCCGGAAGGTACGAAACCACAAAATCAAAACGGGAGAAAAATAACGACCATCAAGCCTGTCTCGGATTCAACCGTTTGGCAGACTCAAGATAAGTCAAATTCTTGTGATCTGTCAAGACCACCACGAGATGCTTGGCTCCCTCAAGCCAATGACGCCACTCCTCGAATGCCCACTTCATGGCCAACAACTCTCAATTACCAACATCATAATTACGCTCAGCAGGCGAAAACTTTCTAGAAAAGAAAGCACATGGCTTCATCACCGAGCCATCAGAACTTCTTTGCGACAAAACAGCCCCTGCTCCAATCTCAGAAGCATCAACCTCAACCTGAAACGGGAGCGAAACATCTGGCTGGCACAACACAGGGGCAGAAGAAAAATGATGCTTCAACTCCTGAAAAGCCTCTACAGCTGCAGAAGACCAATTGACCACATCAGCACCCTTCTTGGTCAAATCAGTCAACGGTTTAGCAACACTAGAAAAATTAGCGATGAAGCACCGATAAAAATTAGCAAAGCCTAGGAACTTTTGCAGGCTCTTCACAGATGTCGGCTGAGTCCAATCGTAAATGGCCTGGACTTTAACAGGGTCCATCTCGATAGTAGTAGGGGAAAAAATGAACCCCAAAAATGAAACCTTCTGAACTCCAAAGAGACACTTTGACCCCTTCACAAACAAGGAATTCGCACGAAGGACCTGGAACACCATTCTGACCTGCTTCACATGAGACTCCCAATCATCCGAAAAAGACCAAAATATCATCCAAATATACAATCAGGAATTTATCCAGGTACTCTCGGAAGATGTCATGCATAAAGGACTGAAATACTGATGGAGCATTGGAAAGCCCGAATGGCATAACCAGGTACTCAAAATGGCCCTCGGGCGTATTAAATGCTGTTTTCCATTCATCGCCTTGTTTAATACGCACAAGATTATACGCCCCTCGAAGATCTATCTTGGTGAACCAACTAGCCCCTTTAATACGAGCAAACAAATCAGACAGCAACGGCAAAGGATACTGAAATGTGACTGTAATTTTATTAAGAAGGCGGTAATCAATACAAGGTCTCAAAGAACCATCCTTCTTGGCCACAAAAAAGAACCCTGCTCCTAACGGTGATGACGACGGGCGAATATGGCCTTTCTCCAAGGATTCCTTTATATAACTCCGCATAGCGGGGTGTTCTGGCACAGATAAATTGAACAATCGGCCCTTAGGAAACTTACTACCAGGAATCAAATTAATTGCACAATCGCAATCCCTATGAGGAGGTAGGGCACTGGCTTTGGGCTCATCAAATACATCCTGATAATCCGACAAACACTCTGGAACTTCAGAAGGAGTGGAAGACGAAATAGACAAAAATGGAACATCACCATGTACCCCCTGGCACCCCCAGCTGGACACAGACATAGATTTCCAGTCCAATACTGGATTATGAACCTGTAGCCATGGCAACCCCAAAACGACCACATCATGCAGATTATGCAACACCAGACAGCGGATATCCTCCTGATGTGCAGGAGCCATGCACATGGTCAATTGGGTCCAGTACTGAGGCTTATTCTTGGCCAAAGGCGTAGCATCAATTCCTTTCAATGGAATAGGATACTGCAAGGGCTCCAAGAAAAAAACACAGCGCCTAGCAAACTCCAAGTCCAACAAATTCAGGGCAGCGCCTGAATCCACAAATGCCATAACAGAATAGGATAACAAAGAGCAAATCAGAGTAACGGATAATACAAAAAATTTAGACTGTACCGTACCAATGGTGGCAGACCTAGCGAACCGCTTAGTGCGCTTAGGACAATCGGAGATAGCATGAGTGGAATCACCACAGTAAAAACATAGCCCATTCCGACGTCTGTGTACTTGCCGTTCAGCTCTGGTCAAAATCCTATCACATTGCATAGGCTCAGGCCCATGCTCAGATAGTACCGCCAAATGGTGCACAGCTTTACGCTCACGCAAGCGTCGATCGATCTGAATGGCCAAAGACATAGACTCATTCAGACCAGCAGGCATGGGAAATCCCACCATGACATCCTTAAGGGCTTCAGAGAGACCTTTTCTGAAAATTGCTGCCAGGGCACATTCATTCCACTGAGTGAGCACAGACCACTTTCTAAACTTCTGACAATATATCTCCGCTTCATCCTGACCCTGACACAGAGCCAGCAAGATTTTCTCTGCCTGATCCACTGAATTAGGTTCGTCATAAAGCAATCCAAGCGCCAGGAAAAACGCATCAACATCACGCAATGCCAGATCTCCTGGCGCAAGGGAAAATGCCCAGTCTTGAGGGTCACCACGTAACAAAGAAATAATGATCTTTACTTGTTGAACAGGGTCACCTGAGGAGCGAGGTTTCAAGGCAAGAAACAATTTACAATTATTTTTGAAATTCAAGAACTTAGATCTATCACCAAAAAACAAATCAGGAATTGGAATCCTAGGCTCTGACATCGGATTCTGAACCACAAAATCTTGAATGTTTTGTACCCTTTTAGTGAGATTATCCATCCAAGAGGACAGACCTTGAATGTCCATGTTTACACCTGTGTCCTGAACCACCCAGAGGTAAAGGGGAAAAGAGAGACAAAACACACTGCAAAGAAAAAAAAATGGTCTCAGAACTTCTCTTATCCCTCTATTGAGATGCATTAGTACTTTGGGCCACCTGTACTGTTATGACCTGGTGGTCAGGACAATAATGGACCAGGTGGTTAAGAGCACACAGAATGACCTGATAGTTACTGATAATAAAGGACGAGCTCTGGGACGTGGGAACTCTGCTGACCGCAATCCCTAATCCTATCACACACACTAGAAATAGCCGTGGATTGCTCCTAACGCTCCCTATGCAACTCAGCACAGCCTAAGGAACTAGCTAGCCCTGAAGATAGAAAAATAAAGCCTACCTTGCCTCAGAGAAATTCCCCAAAGGAAAAGGCAGCCCCCCACATATAATGACTGTGAGTAAAGATGAAAATACAAACACAGAGATGAAATAGATTTAGCAAAGTGAGGCCCGACTTACTGAACAGACTGAGGATAGGAAAGTTTGCTTTGCGGTCAGCACAAAAACCTACAAAAAGACCACGCAGAGGGCGCAAAAAGACCCTCCGCACCGACTCACGGTGCGGAGGCACTCCCTCTGCGTCCCAGAGCTTCCAGCAAGCAAGACAACAATAAAAATAGCAAGCTGGACAGAAACATAGCAAACCAAAGGAAAACAAGCAGGAACTTAGCTTCTGCTGGGAAGACAGGTCACAAGAACGATCCAGGAGTGAACTAGACCAATACTGGAACATTGACAGGTGGCATGGAGCAAAGATCTAAGTGGAGTTAAATAGAGCAGCCAGCTAACGAATTAACCTCGTCACCTGTGGAAGGAAACTCAGAAACACCCACCAGAGGAAGTCCATGGACAAAACCAGCCGAAGTACCATTCATGACCACAGGAGGGAGCCCGACAACAGAATTCACAACACCCCACATCCCGATTCACAGAAGTCAAAGTCGGCATAGAAAACGCCGGGGACAAACAATACATAGAAGGGTTCTCACCAGGCTGCAGGGGAGCTGTGATCCCCCCAGCCGCAGACGCTGTCGCCGTCCAGCCATCTCTCGATCCCGAAGCCATCCTTGGGCCCTCCTGGATGTGAACTTCGCTCCGCAATACCGCTCCAACCAATCCGCCCCCTGCGAAGGGGACCGCGCCGAATCCGTCAGCCGAGGTGACCACCTGATATCCTGCAGGCCCAGGCCCGGACCCGCCGTCCGAAATGCTGCCATCTGACGTCGCCACCCTGGAGGATGCAGGCCCGGCCGCCGGTGCTGGAGGGGAATTGTGCCCCCTGGTCGCATCCAGCAGCCCCGCTGGGTCTGTGGCGCTGCCCGCCGCTGCTGCTGGTATGCTCCCCCACTGATTCACGGTGCCGCAAGAGGCAGGCCGCCTGGCCTGGTCATCGCCACGGCAACCCGCCGTGACATCGCTTCGGCCGTTAGGAGATCTGGCGCGCATAGGCCCCACCCCCAGCGTGCTGGAGGAGAAGGCCTAACCGCCGCCGCAGGCCTCAGCGCAGCTGGCAGATTCCTCCCAGACCGCGGCCTGCTGGGGCGCTTCTGAGCAGGCACGTGGCCTGGAGGGTCCCCTGAGGGGCTCCTGTGCCGCCGCTGAGACACCGGGGTGACATCGGGGGATAAGCGCTGTGGGGGCCGCACTCGCCTGGACTGCCGCTCACTGGGCCCGACCGCCGGAGGATCCACACTGCCGCTGCCGCTGCCACCACCAAGGATGCTGGACATTTGAGCCTCCAGCCAGCCTGGAGGCTGTGACGCCGCTGCCGCCCGCAGCTGTAACAGGACTCCTTCAATGGCTGCCATGGTAAGCTGCTGGTGCTTGGTGCTTCCTGCTCACAGGTCCTCAGAGCGGGAAGTGACCGGCTCCCCCCCCCCACTCACCCCATACCCTCTCCAGGCCAGCATTAACCCTCCCCTAAGAGTGAATCTCCCTGTCCCCTTTTTCCCTGCTCCAAACCCCCTTTCATGTCGGCTTTCACATACGCCGCCCGGGGGAGAAGTAGGGTGGCTCGCTCCAGCCTGGTCTTTTTCTGCCAATAATCTTCTAGGTCTTCGCAGCGGCTCGCAGACTGAATTTTAGCATTCACGGCTGCAATCACATACATCGGATGAGTGCTATAAGATTTTTTTATTAGCTATCTTTAGGACTAATGTTATTTATTAGTGAAGTACCGATGACCGATTTTTTTCACTGACAGAATCTGTCAGTGAAAAAAAATCACAGCATGCTGCGATTTTACTCTGAGATTGGATTTCATTCACCCATTGAAGCCTATGGGCGCATGGAAAAGATCAGACTGTACTCGGATGACATCTATGCAATCTGATTTCCGGGACTCACACAATGGAAAAGATGGAGAAATTTTGTTCTCCATCTTCTCCTAGCAATGTGCTCAAATCTTAGAGAGTCAGATCACACTATGCTGACAGTGAATTAAACTGATCAGAGTGTCATTAACATAATCAAGGGCACAGCCGGTCACTTATGCCAAGACATGGGTTATGGCATGGGACAGAACGATGGACAGGTGAGGGATATAGTTTTTTTATTTTTGTTTTATTACAGGAGACGAGGGCTTCCGTGGAATTAGGCGTTAGGTGAGTATGACTGTGTTTGTTATTTTTTTTAAATAAAACAGAAAAAGTGCGCTTTGTTTTATTTCAAATAAAAGACTTTATTCTGGCTGTGTCTTTATTTACCACTAGTGTTGAGCGATACCGTCCGATACTTGAAAGTATCGGTATCGGATAGTATCGGCCGATACCCGAAAAATATCGGATATCGCCGATACCGATATCCGATACCAATACAAGTCAATGGGACATCAAGTATCGGAATGTATCCTCATGGATCCCAGGGTCTGAAGGAGAGGAAACTCTCCTTCAGGCCCTGGGATCCATATTAAAGTGTAAAATAAAGAATTAAAATAAAAAATATTGTTATATTCACCTCTCCGGCGGCCCCTGGACATCAGCGGGAGGATCCGGCGTCCGGCACGGCTTCTTTCTTCAAAATGCGCGCCTTCAGGACCTGTGGAATGACGTCCCGGCTTCTGATTGGTCGCGTGCCGCCCATGTGACCGCCACGCGACCAATCAGAAGCCGCGACGTCATTCCTCAGGTCCTAGAAGGCGCTCATTCTAGGACTTTAGCTGAGGAATGACGTCGCGGCTTCTGATTGGTCGCGTGGCGGTCACATGGGCGGCACGCGACCAATCAGAAGCCGGGACGTCATTCCACAGGTCCTGAAGGCGCGCATTTTGAAGAAAGAAGCCGTGCCGGACGCCGGATCCTCCCGCTGATGTCCAGGGGCCGCCGGAGAGGTGAATATAACAATATTTTTTATTTTAATTCTTTATTTTACACCTCCGATACCGATACCCGATATCACAAAAATATCGGATCTCGGTATCGGAATTCCGATACCGCAAGTATCGGCCGATACCCGATACTTGCGGTATCGGAATGCTCAACACTATTTACCACACAACTATAAGATTAGTAATGGATAGGTGTTTTATAGATGCTTCTCCATTACTAACCCTTGGGTTAGTAGTCACCAAACAATACAAAGGTGACATCATCCTCACAAATATGAACCCCACTTGTCAATGCTACAGGGCAAGTGGGAAGAGGTGAGCAAAGTGCCAGAATGAGTGCATTTAATAGATGTGCACAGACCCATTCACTTGAATGGATATAGGTGTGTAAATGTCTAAGGTACGTGTGAAAACTGTCACCACACATACCTGACACACTAACTTCTGAAACAGCTCTAAGGGTGGAGGACTACAAGGCAGCCGATTTACTGGTCCTTTAATGATAATCTCTGCTGATCAAACAGTGATTTTAACAAAACTACAGCAAGCAACCCAGTAAGTGACACATCGCTGGAAGCAAGGTTTCCTTCTCTACATTATCAGGAAAAAATTACCGCACACTCAATACTGGTATGATGCAAAAAGGTATATGCCAAGTTTATTCGGAAGAACAAAAAAAGTTGCCACATCGATATTTGTAGATAGAAACCCTACGTTTCGAACCTCCCGGGTCTTATTTATGGGGTTACTCTGATCCTTTGGTACACATACATATGAGTGGCAGTAGTAGAGGGTGAGTAAATCCCTTCAAAGCATAACCTTATTGTCGGGCCAGTGAAGGCCTCTGTGTCCCGGGTGGATGGAGCCTGGTTGAAAAGGGCCGTAATGTTTAGGAATGGCCTGTAATGTCCTGTGTCTTGTTTAAGGGTCAGCGGCGCTTCCCGCGCCCTGCTGTAATGCTGTCCTGGATGGGAGGTCTACCTTATACTGCTCTTAGATTTGGTGGCAAAAATCTGTCACCAAGTTTTTGCTGTGTAATCTGAAAGCAGCAAGATGTAGGGACAGATATCATGATTCCAGCGATGTGTCACTTACTGGGCTGCTTGATGTAGTTTTAATAAAATCACTCTTTTCTCTGCTAGAGATATACGGTAGCTGAGTTCTGAATGCTGATCTCAATATACCACTAATCACAGGGCCATAATTACCATTAGGCACTAGAGGGCAGGTGCCTAGGGAGGCACATTAAACGGGGTGGCACCAACTAATGGTGATTTTTTTTTTTTAACTCTCCTTTTTATGTCTCTCCAGACTTGTAAATCATTCTGGTGTAGCTGTCCTGCTCCTTCCCTCATATTCATGATATAATCCCCCTCCCTGTGTTCTGCAGACAGGACAGGGGTCTGGTTTCTGTAAGTTTGGTATGGTGTGATCCCTGTCCTGTGTCTGGATGATTTATTGGCGAAGGGGAGTACAGAGATGTGCAGGACTGTGACTCTGCTCCCGACATTCTGCTCCGGGCACCCTGCCCCAAACACTCTGCCCCCTTACACTCTACCCCTGACACCCTGTCCCAAACACTCTGCCCCCTTGACACTCTGCCCCTGACACCCTGGCCTGACATCCTGCCCTGACACTCTGCCCCCCAACACTCTGCCCCCGGCACTCTGCCCCCTTGACACTCTGCCCCTAACACCCTGGCCTGACATCCTACCCCGACACTCTGCCCCCCAACACTCTGCCCCCAACATTCTGCCCCCTTGACACTCTGCTCCTGAAACTCCGTCCTTGACATCCTGCCCCAATACTCTGCCCCCTACACTCTGCCCCCAACACTCTGCCCCGACACTCCGTCTCTGACACTTCACCCCTGACACTCTGCTCCCCAACACTTTGCCCTGACACTCTGTCTGCCCCCGACACTCCGCCCCCGACACTCAGGTCCCGAAACTCTGCTCCCCGACACTCAGCTCCCGACACTCTGCTCCCCGACACTTTGCCCTGACACTCTGTCTGCCCCCGACACTCCACCCCCGACACTCAGCTCCCAACACTCTGCTCCCCGACACTTTGCCCTGACACTCTGTCTGCCCCCGACACTCCGCCCCCGACACTCAGCTCCCAACACTCTGCTCCCCGACACTTTGCCCTGACACTCTGTCTGCCCCCGACACACCGCCTACGACACTCAGCTCCCGACACTCTGCTCCCCGACACTTTGCCCTGACACTCTGTCTGCCCCCGACACTCCGCCCCCGACACTCAGCTCCCGACACTCTGCTCCCCGACACTTTGCCCTGACAATCTGTCTGCCCCCGACACACTGCCCCCGACACTCAGCTCCCGACACTCTGCTCCCCGACACTTTGCCCTGACAATCTGTCTGCCCCCGACACACTGCCCCCGACACTCAGCTCCCGACACTCTGCTCCCCGACACTTTGCCCTGACACTCTGTCTGCCCCCGACACACCGCCCCCGACACTCAGCTCCCGACACTCTGCTCCCCGACACTTTGCCCTGACACTCTGTCTGCCCCCGACACACCGCCCCCGACACTCAGCTCCCGACACTCTGCTCCCCGACACTTTGCCCTGTCACCCTGTCTGCCCCCAACACTCGGCTCCCGACATTTTTTTTTACTGTTCAACTGGTAAGAGGACCTTGGAGACCTTTTTTTTTTGTCTTGCTTGCACTGATAGTAATACTGACACCTGTACAATAAATAGATTAAAAAATGTTTTTCTTGTATGCAAAAAAAGACTGAATGCGGCTTTAGGCTGACTTACCATGGGGTGCATTAAGAATCAAAATGGCTCTGGCACCATGAGCAAATTTGTCATGGTCACTAATGCTGTTGTACATTATAATAATTAATGACATTTGTACATTTCAATGAGATATATTTTTCATGTACAATAGGGAGAGGAACTTACATATAATAGAAAGGAAGATTGAGGAGGAAAACATCGCCCTCAAAACCATACATTTGACTCTGTAAGTACTGAGATTTATTGCACTACTAAAAGTAATCGTTCTAGATAACAATGATCTGTATTCTTACAGCTTCTCCTCTCCCCTCCCACCATGGGCTGTAACTTAGTGTGGAACTTGGTTGCATCTTACACTAAATTACATGGAAAGTATGAGAATGTGACTGGGGGGACACAATAGTTACCAGCAAAATTCTATGAATAAACCACCTACTATGCAGGAGGCTACAGCACAGCTCTATGTAGGTGACTGAGGCAGTGCTGCACCGAAGGCCATGTTCACACGGTCAGTATTTGGTCAGTATTTTACATCAGTATGTGTAGCTAAAATCAGGAGTGGAACAATCAGAAAAAAAGTATAATAGAAACACGTCACCACTAGTGATGAGCGAATATACTCGTTACTCGAGATTTCCCGAGCATGCTCGTGGGTCCTCCGAGTATTTTTTAGTGCTCGGAGATTTAGTTTTTCTTGCCGCAGCTGAATGATTTACATCTGTTAGGCAGCATAAGTACATGTGGGGATTCCCTAGCAACCAGGCAACCCCCACATGTACTTATGCTGGCTAACAGATGTAAATCATTCAGCTGCGGCAAGAAAAACTAAATCTCCGAGCACTAAAAAAATACTCGGAGGACCCCCGAGCATGCTTGAGAAATCTCGAGTAACGAGTATATTCGCTCATCACTAGTCACCACTTCTGCACTTTTTTTACTCACTCCTGGTGTTGGCTTGCAAATATTGATGTAAAATACTGACCAAATACTGAACATATTAATGTGGCCTAATACAGACATGGCTGAGCACACAGTGGAACATGGAGTAGCAGAGAACAGGCGGCAATAAACCAGCACTGCGGACCCTTCACTCTCAGGATCTGTAACAGTACTGGTAGTGGGATCCCACCAGGTTAGAAAGTGAAGATGTCCCCACATTTGGTCTTGGAGTCTGTATAAAATCCTATAATAATGAACATTAAAGGGAACCTGTCACCCCCAAAATGGAAGGTGAGCTAAGCCCACCAGCATCAGGGGCTTATCTACAGCATTCTGGAATGCTGTAGATAAGCCCCCTGATGTATCCTGAAAGATGAAAAAAAGAGGTTATATTATACTCACCCAGGGGCGGTCCCGGTACGATGGGCGTCGTGGTCCGGTCCAACACCTCCCATCTTCTTACGATGACGTCCTCTTCTTGTCTTCATGCTGCGGCTCCGGCGCAGGCGTACTTTGTCTGTCCTGTTGAGGGCATAGCAAAGTACTGCAGTGCGCAGGCGCCGGGCCTCTCTGACCTTTCCCGGTGCCTGCACACTGCATACCTGTCGAGAGGTGCAGAAGTCTCATTGACAGTTACAGGAATTGTTTGATTGCAGTGATTGCCTCAAAAGGTTGTGCAACAGAATATTAAGTTAGGTTAGGGGTACCATCATTTCTGTCCAGGCCTATTTCATGAGTTTTATTTATTTATTTTTTTTATTCTATGGAGGCATAGTTGAAAAGCAATGTCTGACTTTCATTTGTTCATTTTCATAGATCTTTTATTTATTATTACTTTTGTCAGATTCAAGTTATTTCTGAGACCATTGTTGTGGGGTACCAACAATTTTGACCACGTGTATATATTACAAAGCTTCTTACATTTTTTTGAACTATTGAGTTTGTGACCATTTAACACAAATGGATGTTTCTTCCTTGTACAATAGTGAGAAAAAGAAAAAAGAGATAAAGAAAAAAACAAAACTGATGAAGAACAGGATGATGATTATGTAAGCGTCGAGAATTACTGATCTAATATAAGCAAACCTTATCGATCCCATAATGATACAGACGATTCCTTATCTCTCATGTGTGATTCTCTGTATTCAGGGACAGATGATATAAACCTGTCTGCACACCGTATATCTACTACACGGAGAGGTGACACTTACTGGGTGTCGCTCATTTATCAGATTTTATGGTAAAAAGATGGAAAAGCGTTTTATGGGAAACAAACATTGGAGGAATTGTTATTTGACTGGAGAGAAGAAAAAAAAAACATGAGCCAATATCTAAATATGGGGTCCGTAGAACTATATCAGATATTATAGATGTTAAACATATAGAGAAAGTCATCCCCCTGCTGGAGTGTTGAGGACCCCCAGATCGCAGTAACATCTGCCAGGAGACACAGACTTTCCAATGCAAAGTTCAGTCCAGCAGAGCAGATCCCATAAGATGTAACACTTATTCCATCATGGATAAAATTTGGTATAAAATACAAAAGAGGATGGATTATTCCAGTAGATCGGTGACAAAATGTTTTTTGCAGCTTTTGCACCCTTTGGCTTTCACAGGCGCTTTGTTTTCCTGCACATTCAGCTTTGATGTGGTCTGTGGTCATAATTCGGCTGAGAGGAGCTAAAAAAAGACAGATAAAAAAGCTACAAACTCTCCCATTGGACCATTAGAACAAGTTCACGGATAGATTTTAAGTTACCTGATTTTGCAGCCAGCTATATTCTAACACAGAAGCCATAGAAGACAAACGGTGCAAATGTTTTAATGAAAACCAATTAGAAAAGTGATATTTAGCCACAAATAGATACATTCAAATAAGTTTAAAAAACATCCCCAAAAGTGGACAACCGCATTACCTGTTACCAGGACCTGCAGTACTAGTGCGGTGCCCTGAATCGTGTGCTGACCGAGTAAAGATGCCTGCTGACAGTCTCTGTGCCCCCCACATCAGCGATCGCTGTGATTGGCCGGTGAATTCTGACCAGCCAATGACAACACTTTGTCAATAAAATGAAAAAAACACCAGTGGCAAGTGGTGACCAATCAAAGCATATTGGATAGGGTGATCGCGAATGTGTTCACTGCTGCTCTTCACGTTGCTGATATTTATATATTTCCATATGAGATGATGATTTATGTTTCATGTACAACAGGAGAGAAATCAAACAAATTTTACAACAAATATTAGAAAAGGAGAAAAAACAGATGACTGCGATGGAGAAACTTGTGTAAGTGATTATTTTCCAGGTAGAAATTATATAAAACCTGTCTGCACATACTATACATCTGCCTACGCTGATAGTTGTCAGGGTATGAAAGTCATTTCTCAGTTTAGAAGGTTTATAGGACTCGTAAATTAGATGTATACTATTTATTTCACTGTTTATAATGGGTCTGAGGAAAAGTAGACCATGAGCAGCATTTTATATGGCTCCATTAGAAAGACGCGAGGTATAATTACGCACGTCTACTTTCTATAGCACACCTCCTGTTTAGGACGGCTGATTTGGGAGCTGTCTAAGGAGGTCGGCACATGTCTGATCTCTATCCTCATAGATATGGCTGATAGTGGAGTCAGGAGCCGTCAGCTTCCTGCACCACCGCATGGCCTGAGCTCCCCGCGCTGTCTAAGGTCTGGGGCAGAAGACATAATGATGGCAGTAGATCATGTCTGCAGCCCCCGGCCACACACCGCACAGGATTGAGCCGCCTGTGGATTCATACTTAATGGGATCAAGGCTTTGTTGAAAAAAAGAAAAATGTCACTTTTTTATTGTAGATTTATTGCAGAGTTACGTATATTAAGAAAGAAAAACTAAGGCTCCTATACATGAAGACCGGTGATTTTCTCGCTGGTCTTGATGCGGGTCGTGGGTGGTATCAGACACTCCTAGTCCATGAAGAAGTGTCTGCCTCTTCATGAATCAGGGGCATCTGACGAGTGACATGCACCATTTTAGAGGAGCTGGGAGAAACTGATGTAAAAAAGCCAAAAGCTTCAAAATATTTGTGCAACTCAAAGTTATCCCAAAATGTTGCAATTTATCTCAGAACTCAGGTTAAATTATTGTAATAAATTCTGATCTTAAACTGTATCAAAAATTAAAGGATCCAGTAAAACACATTACTTAACCCTCCATCATCCTGAGCTGATGAAAGAAGCTGCAGAGAGAGGAAGCTGCTATTAGATAGTGGCGCCCCCTGCAGGCACACTGCCCCCTGAGTGGAGCGATCTCTCCGATATGTCACCGTTGTCGGATCATTGAGGGTCTGAGGTCGCTGTCATACATTTGCTGCTGTGAAATCTTTGTCATTACTTTTCTTTTCTTCACTCCTCTAACAGATGGATCCACAAAATTGAGACACCAACAGACATTACCTGGAAATACACCTATAATAATGTCATTGAGCATCCATCTCTTGTAACCATCCAGTACGTATGTTATTTCTGGACACGTAATCCTATATGGCATAGCAGAGTATTTGTAGTTCTCCTGTTCTTCATTGCTCGCACCCGTTGCTCTAGTGCTTTCTATTACTCCCCCATTATCCAGTAGTAGTTTTACCCCCATACACCAGGCTGACTAGCGGCTCCGCTAATTAATAACGTGCCTGCTCTCTCAGGAATTTATATTAAAGTGCCAACTTTGTAAAAAACACTTCGAACTGTGAGTAGAGATGATCGGGATATTATTTTACAAGTGCATCTCACAAAATTAAAATATCATCAAAAAGTTAATTTATTTCAGTTATTGAATACCAAAAGTGAAACTCGCCTGACCTTAACCCCATATGGAATCTATGGGGTATTGTCAAGAGAAAGATGAGACACCAGATCCAACAATGCAGATGAGCTGAAAGCTGCTATCAAAGCAACCTGGGCTTCCATAACACCTCAGCAGTGCCACAGGCTGATCACCTCCATGCCACGCCACATTAATATAGTAATTGATGCCAGAGGAGCCCCGACCAAGTATTGAGTGCATTTACTGAACATACGTTTCAGTAGGCCAACATTTTGGATTTTAAAGGGAACCTGTCACCCCGTTTTTTGAGATTGAGCTATAAATACTGTTAAATAGGGCCTGTGCTGTGCGTTACTATGGTGTATGTAGTGTACCCTGATTCCCCATGTATGCCGAGAAATACATTACCAAAGTCGGCGTTTTCGCCTGTCAATCAGGCTGGTCTGGTCAGGTGGGCGTGTTCACAGCGTTCTTTTCTTCCCCAGGTTTCCGTTGGTGGCGTAGTGGTGTGCGCATGTCCAAGGTCCGGATTCCCTGTGCCCACGTGAAGACACAGCGCGCGATCTGCGCTGTCATTCCTTTCATCGGTGCGGGCGGCCATCTTCCTGGGGCCGCGCGTGCGCAGATGTAGTGCTCTGCTGCACGGGGCTTCAGGAAAATGGCCGCGGGATGCCGCGCGTGCGCAGAAGAGATCGCGGCGGCCATTTTCCCAAAGCCGAGATGCAAACTCGGCTTTGGGAAAATGGCCGCCGCGATCTCTTCTGCGCACGCGCGGCATCCCGCGGCCATTTTCCTGAAGCCCCGTGCAGCAGAGCACTACATCTGCGCACGCGCGGCCCCAGGAAGATGGCCGCCCGCACCGATGAAAGGAATGACAGCGCAGATCGCGCGCTGTGTCTTCACGTGGGCACAGGGAATCCGGACCTTGGACATGCGCACACCACTACGCCACCAACGGAAACCTGGGGAAGAAAAGAACGCTGTGAACACGCCCACCTGACCAGACCAGCCTGATTGACAGGCGAAAACGGCGACTTTGGTAATGTATTTCTCGGCATACATGGGGAATCAGGGTACACTACATACACTATAGTAACGCACAGCGCAGGCCCTATTTAACAGTATTTATATCTCAATCTCAAAAAACGAGGTGACAGGTTCCCTTTAAAATAATTTTTTCATGCTGTGTTATAAAGTATTCTAATTTACTGAGGCTGGTTTCACATTTGCGTTTAAAAACGCAGCGTTTTAAACGCAAACGTATTTGGTGAAAAAACGCATGTAAACGCGTTTAAACGCTGCGTTTTTTAGACTCATGCGTTTTTGCATGTTTAAATACAAACGCAGCGTTTTGACGCGTTTACATGCGTTTTTACCTGCGTTTGCGTTTTTGAAATGCATGATGAGAAGTGTGTGACAGCTGCCAATCATCAAAATCAACAAGAAAACCCACTATAAACAGAAATAGCTAGGGTTAGGGTTAGGATCCCTAGTAACCCTAGGGATCCTAACCCTAACCCTAACCCAAACCCTAAGGGATCCTAACCCTAACCCTAGGGATCCTAACCCTAACCCTAACCCTAAGGGATCCTAACCCTAACCCTAGGGATCCTAACCCTAACCCTAACTCTTAGGGTTAGAGTTAGGGTTAGGGTTAGGATCCCTTATGGTTAGGGCTAGGGTTAGGGTTGGGGGTTGGCTTATCAGTGTGTATTCTTGTGTTTTTCTATTAAAACGCATGTGCTTAAAAACGCATGCCTTTACATAGACAGCAATACGTTTTTTTGCTGCAAAAAAACGCATGCCTTTTTTTGCGGCAAAAAAAGCCGCTAGAAATTACTACATGTTGCATTTCTGCAACAAAACGCATGCATAGAAACGACGCATGCATCGTCAAAACGCGGCAAAACGCATGCAAAAAAAGCATGTGTTTTTAATGTTAAGTATAGGAAAAAAATGCATGCGTTTTTCTGCGCTAAAACGCAGCGGCAAAAAACGCAAATGTGAAACCAGCCTAAGATAATGACTTTTGAGTTTTCATTGGCTGTAAGCCATATTCATCAACACTAACAGAAGTAATCACTTGAAACACATCACTCTGTTTGTAATGACTAGTGTTGAGCGATACCGTCCGATACTTGAAAGTATCGGTATCGGATAGTATCGGCCGATACCCGAAAAATATCGGATATCGCCGATACCGATATCCGATACCAATACAAGTCAATGGGACATCAAGTATCGGAAGGTATTCTCATGGTTCCCAGGGTCTGAAGGAGAGGAAACTCTCCTTCAGGCCCTGGGATCCATAGGGATGTGTAAAATAAAGAATTAAAATAAAAAATATTGATATATTTACCTCTCCGGCGGCCCCTGAACTCAGCGCGGGTAACCGGCAGGCTTCTTTGTTCAAAATCAGCGCTTTTAGGACCTGAGTGGCCGCGACCAATCACAAGCCACTACGTCTTTGAAAGTCATTAACGCGCTCATTTTTCAAAAATGAGCGCGCTAATAGCTTGCGGTGACGTCGCGGCTTGTGATTGGTCGCGTGGCGGTCACATGGGCGGCCCGCGACCAATCAGAAGCCGGGACGTGATTCTCAGGTCCTAAAAGCGCTGATTTTGAACAACGAAGCCTGCCGGTTACCCGCGCTGAGTCCAGGGGCCGCCGGAGAGGTAAATATATCAATATTTTTTATTTTAATTCTTTATTTTACACATCTCTATGTATCCGATACCGATACCCGATACCACAAAAGTATCGGATCTCGGTATCGGAATTCCGATACCGCAAGTATCGGCCGATACCCGATACTTGCGGTATCGGAATGCTCAACACTAGTAATGACTCTATATAATATATGAGTTTCACTTTTTGAATTGAAGAACTAAAATAAATTCTAATCAATTGTAGACCCTGCAGCCCCCCGTCTGCAGCTAATCGGTGGGGTCTCCATCTGGATTCGGACATCTGCTTTCCCGATATCGGTGACGAATCCTAACGATTGATCATCAGTCTTCTAATCCTGGAAAACCCCTTTATCTGTGCGATGTATGAAATGTTGTAGGCCGCATGCGTTTCAGTGTGGAGCGCGGCCATTTTATTGGTGTCTATTACAACCATGCTAACACAAATTATCTCCGTGTTGTGTTCTACCCGATGTGTCCAGAGTGTCAGATGTTACACTAGTAGTTTTCCATTAGGGTCACTACTCGGCCCATGGGGCATTTTTGGTTGAGTTGTGTGTTGGTGTTCAGTATTGCTCTTTTTAATACATATCTAATAAAGTATGATTTTATTGTATATTTTCACTGTGAATATTGATCCTAATCCGCACTGTTACTTGCACATTTACATGAGATGATCTATGTTTCATGTCCTGTAGACACGAGAGCTCTGAAGATGAAGAGGAGACCACCAGCCTGATCATGTAAGAGCAGAGATTATTGAGCAAACCTTCTAGATGACATAATGATATAGATGATTCCTCACTACTGTATATATCTGACAGCACAGACAGCGGCCATTTATTGTTACCAGTCACGCATCTTATACACCTGATTATTAATAGGTTTTGGAAGATATTTTTTTCCTGAAGCTTCTGTGCTGCATTCAGATTGGACGGTGCCATGTTTGGAGAGGTTTCCTGTTGGATTCTGTTCAAAGAAGTGACGTAATTTCTTTCTTTCTATCAGGTGTTCATCTAAGCCTCTTCAGAGAAAAAAAATCATCTTCATATTAACAAATTTTTTATAGAAATGAGCTGGAATTGCTTTCCAAGAGTTCCCGAAATGATTTTTCGAGGAGAATTTTGGAGAGGATTTGCTTATAAAAGCCCTTAAAAAATGTTATGTGCACATACTCTTGGTGATGTAACCAATTTTTAGCATTAGGCTATGTGCATATCTTGCATTTTTGCTGTGTTTTTTTCCCTCAGGGAAAAACTGCTCTCTTAATAGTAAAGAAGCAACTTACATGAAGCAGATTTTGAGGAGTTTTTGCTGCGCTTTTTATGCTGTGTTTTTGTTGTCTCTTGTGCATGTTGATAAAGTTTAGTTGTCCAAAAAAGCGCGATTTAACTTTTACAGGTTTTTGAACCAAAAATGTTACAAAAAATGTGACCTGCTTTTTTGCTGCATTTTTGCACTTACCCATTGTTTCCTGTAGGTGAAAAAACACTGCAAAAACACTGAAAAAACACTGAAAGAAGTGACATGCTGCAGTTTGCAAAAACGCAGCAGTTTTCCAAATCAGTCAGGAAAATATAAAATATGTGTATGAGTTTTCTGAAATCAGGCTTTGCTGGTACTATAAAATGCAGCAAAAAACGCTGTGAACATAGCCTAAGGGAAAGTACACATTGAGTTTTGTTTTTTACTGAGTTTTTGGAACATTAACTCTAAAATCCTCATCAAAAATTCACAACTCAAAACTAGGAATTCTACTCCAAAGTCTGAGACAAAGACTCAGTATGAACACACTCTTGAAGACAACCTGTCGGCTATATTGGCGTTGTGATACTGGTTAAAATGATACCTCTGGTGAAGTGAGTTTTGTGGATTTTGTGTAATTGGGGATTGAAGATTTCTTATAATCATAGTTTTGTGCATCGGGGCAAGACTGTGGGGGTGCGACTGTGGTAAGGATCTTCGGCTCTGCCACAGCCACTCCGCTGCTCCTGTTGTATTTATTGTGGAGCACCCCACAGGGCCGTGGGGTACCAGGCCCGACACAGTTCTTAAAGGGGAAGGTCACGGCAGCAGTGACCCGGTCCGTGGCCCTGGGCGTCCAATTAAAGGGGATGTTTTGTATAAAAGTGGAAAATGGGAATAAAGTTTATGGGGAAAAAGAAGAATGTTTGTGATGCCACCTGTGGTGTTCATCCAAGGGTAGCCGACGCTGCTTAAAGGGACTGCTGGAACCGGTGGTAATGCAGCTGAGATGGTTCTGCTCCCCACAGGTGGAGCATGGCCCCAGGGCAGCCAAAGAGGAATGTTGTAATGTTCTGTTGGTGGTGGTGGTGCAGGACAGGCATCACAGGAAAGAATTGGAAGGACACAGCAAGATGCAGTTTCCGCGTTTACTCAGTTTAGGTGTTAGTCCCCAGTCGGGGTGCTGTGTCCTCCAGGTGACTCTCCAGCAACTTGGGGCTCCTGTCCTGAACCCCCGTTTTATAAGCCTTTCCTGGCCATCTCCCTATGCTGGCTTCCACTTCTCCTGCCCAGCGTCTCACCCACACTGTCCTAAGCCAGCAACCATGAACCTGGTTGGGCGACATCCTCTCAGTCCCCTGGATTCTATTCGGATGCCTTTTTAGCCATTTATGGGTGGTTCTGGCTGTGGCTCTTACAGACGCCACAGCCTCCGTGTTTTTAGGTGAGACTTTAAGTTTTTCTACTAGATCAGAGGCCGGTTCTCCTTACTTCGTCCTGGTCCCTCCAACCTGACGCTAGTCAGCCTGAATGCGGGTCCCATGGGGGGCTTCTGCACTTTCTGTGCCCCTGAGACCCATTCTTCTCCTTCCTAGGAGCTTCCTTCCTTTCTTTCTTATCACTCACAGGAGCTGCTGACCCACAAGTCTGCTCAGCTCCACTTCTCCTCACAGACTCTCTAACTCCCCCCTTCTGTCTTCCCTGACAACTCCTCACTCTCGATCAGGGCCGGCGTCAGCACCTGGTGTACCCGGGCAAGTGCTGGGGCCCTGAACAAATGGGGGGCCCACTCATGACCCGGACACCAGGGGGCCCGGGCCACTACCCCAGCAGCCTCAGCACTACTTGGGCTCAGCCGTCACTTAAACAAACATGGCCACGCACAGAGCACTGTGCAGCTGTGTCTGCTAGTAATGACGCGGCCGGGCCGACACACAAGCAAAGTTAAAGGCACAGTGCCGGCCCGACCGCATTATTAGTAGCAGACACAGCTGCACAGTTTAAGTGATGGCCATCAAGCAGCGAGCCCTCCATAGCCACATGCCAGAGGAGCCTGATGGGCAACAAGCCTGGGGAGGTGAGTGAGGCTTGTGTCTGTCTGTATATCTGTGTATGCATGTATGATGTGCATATCTGTGTATATCAGTGTGTATGACTGTATATATTTATGTATTTTTGTGTATTTGTCTTCAAATATATGTACGGTATGAACATATCTGCGTATTGTATGTGTGCATGTCTGGGTATTGTACTGTACGCGTGTGCATATGTCTGCGGATTGTATGCGTGTGCATGTCTGCATATTTTACTGTATGCGTGTGCATGTCTGCGTATTGTATGCGTGTGTATATCTGCGTATTTTACTGTATGTGTGTGCATGTCTCTGTATTGTGTGTGTGCATGTCTACGTAATGTATGTGTGTGTATGTCTGAGTATTGTATGTGTGTGCATGTCTGCGTACTGTATGTGTGTGTATGCCTGCGTATTGTATGTGTGTGCATGTCTGAGTACTGAATGTGTGTGCATGTCTACGTGCTTTAAGTGTGTGCATGACTGTGTATTATATGTGTGTGCATGTCTGAGTACTGTATGTGTGTGCATGTCTGAGTACTGTATGTGTGTGCATGTCTGCGTACTGTATATGTGCATGTCTGAGTACTGTATATGTGCATGTCTGAGTACTGTATGTGTGTGCATGTCTGCGTACTGTATATGTGCATGTCTGCGTACTGTATATGTGCATGTCTGAGTACTGTATGTGTGTGCATGTCTGCGTACTGTATATGTGCATGTCTGCGTACTGTATATGTGCATGTCTGAGTACTGCATGTGTGTGCATATCTACGTACTGTAAGTGTGTGCATGTCTGTGCATTGTGTGTGTATGTCTGAGTACTGTATGTGTGTGTGCAGCGCCCCAGAGATCTGGTGGTTGCAGTATGACACTCTGCCGCTAAGGGGAGTGATGGTACGTCTGATGGCACTGAAGGAATTCTACTGACCAGATATCACCAGCACACATTACACTTCGCACTCCGGCCACTAGGGGGAGAAAAAGGCTTTATTTATTGGGCCACTCCTCACACTGGTAAAACTAGGGGTTGGATAGGAAGTTAGTCAGAAGCTGACTGGGTTGGATTCAGGCAACATCCCGTGGCAGGGGGTGTTGCAGGGAGAAGACACAGGGGGGTCCCTGTCAGGTGTGAGAAACTGGCAGGTGCCTAGCGAATAGAGCAGAGCGTTATGGAACCGCGCCTGCACACCCCACGGCGGTTTCCTAAGAAATTGACACGAAGGGAAGGATATTGTGGAACAGTGAGAAACGCGATCAGGCACAAAGGAGAGCCAGTAGGAGTCATGCCGTGAGACCAAGGCAACATCCTACTAAGACGCGTAGCCGGTGGCCGGAACACCGCGGGAGTAACTGACTCTAGGCCTTACTTCGAACTCCACAGGACAGTTAATTATAGGTTGGCTGTCTACCTTAAATTTCCTACAAAGACATAGGGGGCAACGCGTGGAGAGGGTCCCGGAAGAGCTCCGAGCCTTCCCGTCATACGGGTGCGTCCTAGCCATAACATACCTGGGGGATGAGAAACTAGTAACATCTGGAACAAGCGAGAGAAAATTAGAAAGAACGAACGAACGAACGAGAACAGCAGTTGTGAGGATGATTCCGAATGCTCAGCAGGGTAGCACTACAACACACAGGCGCTAGTGGTAGGCACTGATTTCCACCTGCAAAGGGAACTCTGGAAGTGCCCATCGGACCGGCCGGTCTCAGATAGCCCTGTTAAGCGTGCTCTGGATTGAGGATCCTGAAGTCTTCAGTACAGAGGTAAAGAGACTGCAACCTTGTGTCCTCGTTATTGACTGCACGTCACACCATCACCATCCACCTTACTGGGAAGCCCTGGGGATATACTTCACCTGTGGGAAGGTATACCATCCAGCTGCCATTCCATCACCCCAGCGGACCCCACAGCAGCGTCGGTCACCCTGACCGAACACCACAGGTGGCGTCACGAACCACTGATAGACTGTACCACCTTTATTGGACCCTTAGCAGGGTCGCGGACCGGGTCTAGCCACCATGACAGCCTCAGAACCGAACCAGAGAGGCTCGGTACCGAGAACTCGTGGCCCTGTGTTTGGGGGCGCTCCAACTTGGCGTCACGAACAGGATCGTACTTAAGCCTGAGAAGCAGGTCATGTGTGCCTTGGAACTGTGATTGAAACGTGTTCGGACTGTGATTTATTGCAAAGACTGTGTATTGCTATCTGCAGCGAGATTCCCGCCAAAACTGCCGCCATTGCCGCGCCACAGGGAGCACAGGAGGAGAAGAAGGGCATGGAAGTGGGCGTGAAAGAACTGAAGAGCACGAAAGATAATGGCCGCCCAGTCTAAGTATTGTTGTATCCTGAGGGCGGGCCCGTCAGCCGCTGAAGTCCGCCTTCTGATCCTCTATGGAGGGTGGGGACAGTGGGGACGGAGCCGCCCCCAAAAAAGAGCCCGGGATGAAGATCCAGAGGAGGGGACAAAGATGGCGACTTCCAGGCCACCACATGGAGACGACCCGGCCAGGCGCAGGCCTGCATCACCCGCGGCGACCCCGGAGTCACCGCCGCTACAGAGATCGACCGCTGTGGAGCTGCCTGAAGGAAAACCCAGCGGACGGATGCCTGATGGCTGTGTGGCCGCCGCTGAGGCTCGGTGGCTGGCGCACTGCCTGGAGGCCCGCGCTCGGGTGAGTTCCCGGTTGGGCCACCCGACGGAGATCCGTCTCTCCCCCGTGTCCCCTCCTCTACCCACTCCGGCCGCGTCAGATTCCCGCACCCGACAAGGGAATCGCGCTCCGCAGGAGCCGGACCTGAGGATCCTGCCGGTGACGGAACACCAGCGACGCCTAGTGGCGGCATGGAGGAAACAGCCTCGACCTGTGACCATGATTGACCTCACAGAAGAGGAGAAGGTCCCACCATCACAGTGGGGGTTGGTGGTCTTCTATAACCCCAAGGAGGAGATGGGGGTCATCCAGGAGATTGGAGAGCCCTTACAGGTCTGTTTCAACCGGAGCGAGGTGGAGCCCTGTTATGGAACGGTCGATGAGGATCATGACCTGAGACCTGGGGATGCTGTGACCTAGATCCGATGGCAGAGGGAGACCGGCTGGGTGGCCAGGGGTGTCCAGAGATGCGCAGTCCTTCAGGTTGCAGCTGAGGTTCCAGAGGGTGAAGCCCCTGCTGCGGACCACCAGACAGACCAGGCCCCGCGTGTCATTGGGGGTCCCACCCGTTCTCGGCCGAGAGGGGTGGTCTGCGAGGTAAGACCGCAACCGTCGCAGCAATAAACCTCGAAGAACCGAAAAAGATGTAAATAGTTAACTCTTTATCCTGCTTTTGCTGCTCTAAACCCGTCTTGGGTTATTTCTTAAAGGGGTCCCTTCGTTTACCCGGGATCCCTATTGTTTTGCATTTCTTTTTGCACAAGTTTATCATTGTTTCAAAGACTGCCGGATCATGAACAGTGAATGATTCCAAAACTGTTTTGTACATAGTTTGCACCTTCCTAAAGGTGCTCCCTACTGGTTTTACAAAAGAAAGAAGACTTTGCGAAGATAATGCTTTTGGACATGACGCAGAAGTTCTTGCTTTCATTGGACTTGCAGACAGAGAAAATCTGCACTACCTCCTAGAGACTCGGCTCCCTCTTAAAGGGACTCTGTCACCTGAATTTGGCGGGACTGGTTTTGGGTCATATGGGCGGAGTTTTCAGGTGTTTGATTCACCCTTTCCTTACCCGCTGGCTGAATGCTGGCTGCAATATTGGATTGAAGTTCATTCTCTGTCCTCCATAGTACACGCATGCGCAAAGCAATCTTGCCTTGCGCAGGCGTGTACTATGGAGGACAGAGAATGAACTTCAATCCAATATTGCAGCCAGCATGCAGCCAGCGGGTAAGGAAAGGGTGAATCAAACACCCGAAAACTCCGCCCATATGACCCAAAACCAGTCCCGCCAAATTCAGGTGACAGGTTCCCTTTAAAGGGAATGTTTACATGTTGCCTTAGGAAAGGTTGAAATGTTGAAATTTAGAAAAGTTTGATAATGTTAATAGAGATTGAGGACAGGAAAGATTGAAAGTGAACCCGTAGGGGTTAGAGAGAGAGTCCTCCTGAGAACCGTAGAACGACAGTTGGTTGTTGGAAGAGAAACAATGACAGTAGGCCCAGCCCGGGAGCTAGGCGGTCCTGCATTGGTGAAGCTACAAAGAAAAGTTGAGTTATTTTATAGTATTTTATAGTAGGCCTTTAGTGGGTTCAGCTTATATGCCCTTAAAGGAAAAGTTAAATTATTGTTCAGAATTTGCACTTAGTAGAATACCCGGCTGGGTAATAAGAGTTATTTATAGTATGTAGAATAGTATGTTATTTAAAAATATATTTAACCTTGTTTTGTTTGTAACGTTAAAGTGTCCTCACCTCCCATAAAGGAAAGCATTGTTCTATTTACTTGTTTTTAGCATTTCAAAAATTTTGTATGTCTTTTGCTGAAATGTATTGTTGTTCTTCTACCCAGTCCAGGAGTACTGGATTTAACCGGGGGGAGTGCAGCGCCCCAGAGATCTGGTGGTTGCAGTATGACACTCTGCCGCTAAGGGGAGTGATGGTACGTCTGATGGCACTGAAGGAATTCTACTGACCAGGTATCACCAGCACACATTACACTTCACACTCCGGCCACTAGGGGGAGAAAAAGGCTTTATTTATTGGGCCACTCCTAACACTGGTAAAACTAGGGGTTGGATAGGAAGTTAGTAAGAAGCTGACTGGGTTGGATTCAGGCAACATCCCGTGGCAGGGGGTGTTGCAGGGAGAAGACACAGGGGGGTCCCTGTCAGGCGTGGGAACCTGGCAGGTGCCTAGCGAATAGAGCAGAACGTTATGGAACCGCGCCTGCACACCCCGCAGCGGTATCCTAAGAAAGTGACACAAAGGGAAGAATATTGTGGAACAGTGAGAAGCGAGATCAAGCACAAAGGAGAGCCAGTAGTCATGCCGTGAGACCAAGGCAACATCCTACTGAGGCGCGTAGCCGGTGGCCGGAACACCGCGGGAGTAACTGACTCTAGGCCTTACTTCGAACTCCGCAGGACAGTTAATTATAGGTTGGCTGTCTACCTTAAATTTCCTACAAAGACATAGGGGGCAACGCGTGGAGAGGGTCCCGGAAGAGCTCCGAGCCTTCCCGTCATACGGGTGCGTCCTAGCCATAACATACCTGGGGGATGAGAAACTAGTAACATCTGGAACAAGCGAGAGAAAATTAGAAAGAACGAACGAACGAGAACAGCAGTTGTGAGGATGATTCCGAATGTTCAGCAGGGTAGCACTACAACACACAGGCGCTAGTGGTAGGCACTGATTTCCACCTGCAAAGGGAACTCTGGAAGTGCCCATCGGACCGGCCGGTCTCAGATAGCCCTGTTAAGCGTGCTCTGGATTGAGGATCCTGAAGTCTTCAGTAAAGAGGTAAAGAGACTGCAACCTTGTGTCCTCGTTATTGACTGCACCTCACACCATCACCATCCACCTTACTGGGAAGCCCTGGGGACATACTTCACCTGTGGGAAGGTATACCATCCAGCTGCCATTCCATCACCCCAGCGGACCTCACAGCAGCATCGGTCACCCTGACCGAACACCACAGGTGGCGTCACGAACCCCTGATAGACTGTACCACCTTTATTGGACGCCCCTTAGCAGGGTCGCGGACCGGGTCTAGCCACCGTGACAGCCTCAGAACCGAACCAGAGAGGCCCGGTACCGAGAACTCATGGCCCTGTGTCTGGGGGCACTCCATGTGCATGTCTGCGTACTGTATATGTGTATTTCCGAGGACTGCATGTGTGGGCATGTCTGCATACTGTAAGCGTGTGCATGTCTGTGCATTGTATGTGTGTGCTTATTGTATGTTTGTGCATGTCAGTGTAATAGCAAGCAGGTACTGAGTATGTCACCACGGAACAGACAGACCAACAGTTGACGGGTTTATTAACAGGAATCAGGTTCTCCTCGCAGGGAGGAAGCAGTGGGAAATGACTAGCAATAAAACAGTGCAAAAAATATGGGAGTCAAACGATGTAACAGGAGTAAGCAAGATTTCTTGAGAAAAGAACACTTATCAGTCTGATGGGGACTTGCTTGAAGGGTCGTTTTCTCCAACATAGGCGCCGAGAATCAGCGGCACTTGTTGTCCCTCTGTTGTCCGTGGGCTGAGTAGTCTCTAGGAGCCTGCTGCCTGGGGTTTCGGGAGTTAATGTGGTATGCACAGGCTCTGAGTCTTTAGCTTCTACAGCACAGCCAGGAATCAGGGGTTCTGCACTGTTAAGTCTCTGTACCAGGAATCACAATCTTTGTACTGATACCGCAGAGACCAGGGGATAGAAGTCTTTTCTCTGTCTCCCTGTGCAGCTGGAAGCAGGAAGTCACACAGCCACTCTGCTGCGAGTCTCTGGATATCAGGCCGACAGTCTCTCTCTGCAGCACGAACACACACACACACTGAGCAGTTTCCTTATTCACCCTCAGGGGTCCTGGCTTGTCAGTGCGGTAACCGGGGCTGCGCGCTCAAGTCACTGTAGGGGGGATACGTCGTCTCAGATTATGGAGGCTTCCAAGTCCCCACTCTCACTCCAGCTTTAGTGCCCTCACGGGGAGCACTCTGTCATGGGGAGCGCGGCGCTGCAGCCTGCTTTCTCTCTGTGCAGCTGTCCCCTCTGTCTGGTGCGCTCTGCTCTCCCGCACTTTTCTGACCACACCCCCGTCTCTTCCTCCCTGCCCCAGCCGTCACATGGTCCCTTGTGTCCAGGGCAGAAAGTCTTCCCCCCGACAACCCAGCTGTCTGACTAAGTGGTTCCAGGTAAGGAGCAGGGAAAGCAACCTCCTTACATTTGCGTACTGTATGTATGTGTATGTTTACGTATTGTATGTGTGCATGTCTGCATACTGTATGTGTACATGTCTGCGTATTGTGTGTGTGCATGTCTGCGTATTGTGTGTGTGCATATCTGCCTATGTGAAGGATGAGGGGAAGGATAGGCCCTGTGTAGTATATCTATATTTCTCTGCCATATCTGTGCATCATGAATCGTGGTATGTGGGCCCACTGAGACCCTCTTGCCTGGGGTCCACAAAAACCTGGAGCCGGCCCTGCTCCCCACCCACACCTTCTACCTTATCCCTCCCTGGCCTGGGGAGTGTCTGGTGTTGGGTGCAAGTGTAAGGGTTCTGTACAGTGTCCCCGCCTTACCAGAGAGTTGGGGTACCACACCTCTGGCTGAGATGCAATACCTCTGTGGCAACTGGACCTTCGGGGGTGCCACAATTGCCCTTCTGGTTTAGACTTTGCGTCACTGTTGTCCTAGCCGAGGATGTCGCTTGTGCACATTGATCTCCTGGCAGTCTTCAGGGAAATGGCCCAGTGGCGCATTGGTAGATTTAGATCTCTGCACAATGATGAGCCAAGATCTCAATCTGTGCATGTGGTGGCACTGGCACCATTTTACTGAAGACCACCGGGAGGTCAATTTTGTGCATGTGATGCCACCAGCGCCTTTTTCCTAAAGACTGCAAAAAGAGATCAATGTGCAGCAGCAGTGCATGTGGCTAGGATGGTGCAAGCATGATTTCTCAACCAGGAGGATGATCTAAGACAACAAGAGCAGCGGCAGGCCATGGCAGAGCCAAAGACCCGACCCACAGTCCCCCCGATTCACGAACATATAATTATAATATAACTTCAAACGCTGATTACACAAAGTCCACAAAACTGATTTCTTCACCACAGGGATTGTTTTAGTCAGTGTCACGGCGCCAATATGGCCATATGTGTGATTTCCTTAGAAAAATCCAGCTGACAGGTTCCCTTTAAGGTCTGGAAAATATTTTCCCCATCATTGTTCCAGTGCTTATACCTTTAGTTTTTTCTTCATGATTAATCAATACAATACAATATAAATCCTTGTCTATGTGCATGCAGCAGTGCTATGTATGTGTGCACTGCAGAGATTACATACAGTATGTGCGGGGCTGTAAAGCTCTATGTGTATAATACACAGGCTGCAGAGCAACACTAGTAATAGATCCATTACCTCCTTATTCTACCCTTGTGCATTAAAGTACTTTACACCAAAAGGAAAATTTTAATTATTAGGAAATGTTTTTTTCTATTTTCTGCTCTCTAAACTTGGGGTGTTTTATAGTAATTTGCGTTCTATAGTCTAAGGCTATGTGCACACGCTACGGATTTTGCTGCGGATCCGCAGCATTTCCGCAGCTGCGGGTCCGCAGCAGTTTCCCATGCATTTACAGTACAATGTAAACCGATGGGAAACGCAATCTGCAGTGCACATGCTGCTGAAAAAAACGTGTGGAAACGCAGCGGTTTACATTCCGCAGCATGTCAATTCTTTGTGCAGAAAGGTAGATGTAAGGTAGACAGCCAACCTATAATCAACTGTCCTGCCGCTGTTTGAAGTAATGCTTGAAGTCTGTTACTTCCTCGGCGTTCCGGCCACCGGCTACGTGCCTCAGTAGGATGTTGCCGATCTCGGGGCACGACTCCTACTGGTCTATCTCCTTGTGCTGTGATCTCGTTTCTCACTTCTCCACAATATCCTTCGCTTCGTGTCCTTCCTTAGGATGCCGCCTCAAGGTAGTGCAGGCGCGGCTCCGTAACGATCTGTCCTTTCTGCTAAGTACCTGCCAGGAACCCACCCCTAACAGGTCCTCCCTGGAGCTCTCCCAGGCTGCGTACCCTCTAACTTCCTGTCCAACCCCCAATTTTACCAGAGTGTGAGGAGTGGCCTAATACATAGTGCCTTTTGCTCCCCCTGGTGGCCGGAGTGTGAAGTGTAATGTGTGACTGTGATACCTGGTCAGGTGAACTCCTTTAGTGCAATCAGACATAACATCACTCCCCTTAGTGGCAGAGCGACATTACTGCAACGACCAGGACTCTGGGGCGCTGCATATGTCCACGTAGTATATTGCCCAGCGACGTAGTATATTGCGCAGCCACGTAGTATATTGCCCAGCCACGCAGTATATTGGCCAGCCACGTAGTATATTGCCCAGTCACGTAGTATATTGCCCAGTGACGTAGTATATTACCCAGTGATGTAGTATATTGCCCAGTGATGTAGTATATTGTCTAGTGACGTGGTATATTGCCCAGTCACGTAGTATATTGCCCAGTGACGTAGTATATTGCCCAGTCACGTAGTATATTGCCCAGTCACGTAGTATATTGCCCAGTGACGTAGTATATTGCCCAGTCACGTAGTATATTGCCCAGCCACATAGTATATTGCCAAGTCACGTATTGCCCAGCTACGTAGTATATTGCCCAGCCACGTAGTATATTGCCCAGTCACGTAGTATATTGCCCAGTCACGTAGTATATTGCTCAGACACGTATTGCCCAGCCACATAGTATATAGCACAGCCCACATAGTACGGTATATTGCCCAGTCACGTAGTATATTGCCCAGCCACATAGTATTTAGCAGAGCCACATAGTATATAGCAGAGCCACGTAGTATATTGGCCAGCACAGAGCCACATAGTATAGAGACTTAAAAAAAAAAAACAACATATACTCACCTATAGCCCATTGAAGTCCTGCTATACTCACCCTCTGCCGCCTGTCCCGCTCCTTGCCACGCTCCCGGGACCGCTCCATTGCAAGCGGCAGCTTTCAGTCCCAGGGTGAAGGGGGGAGGGGGAGTTGGGCGGTAGAAGGAGCCATCTATGGACAATAGGGAGTGAAGGGAATCAGACTCAGGCTTATGTTAGGAGGTGAACCATCCCCTTTCTCCCTATTGCCAGGGTTTCCTTCCATGGGATGGCAATATGAGGGGGGAAGTTTATCAAAAGGGGAGACTTAAAAGTCAGTTGCATTGGCATACACAAATATATATGGCCTTATCTGTGTACATACAGTACATATAATGATTTGGGGAGCACCCCTTTAAGAGCATGGTTATTGAAACTTAGCTGATTTGCACTGTATGTAGTTCCTAATGATAATTTTAAAGGCATTTTGTTAATTTTTAATGTAAAACCGCACACCATTAAGCCATCACATGCAGGAATGGTTTCAGCATTAAATGACATTGTAATTCTAGCAAATTATGTAGTAAATAATGTATTCATTATTAACCAGGATGGCTAGATGTTAAGAAATAAAAATTTAGCTCATCTGTTACATAAAGGGGTTGTTTTGTCACTTCACAGGATATTGATTACCTATGCTTAGTGTAGGTCATCAAAATGAGATTAGTGGGGTCCAACACCTGGCACCCACTGATCAGCTGTTATAAGCTCTGGCTGAATATAAACACATTGAATAGAGTCCCAATCAATGAATATCGGCCATCACTAGACAATGCAAATCCGGATGTAGAACAGCTTAGAACAGCTAATTTTTGGGGATAGGTCATAAGGATAGCTCATCAGTATCTTGTGATTGGAATGCGCTTTAACATTATTTGTTATATCTCCACTCAATATAGCAAAGAAACCTCCGTTTAACATTGACAAGAACACCAACCTTATTCTACCTGGTAGTGACACCCCAACCACCAGCTTGTTCCACCTGGCAGTGACCACCACAACCACCAGCCTGTTCCACCTGGCAACGACCACCACAATTACCAGCCTGTTCCCCCTGACAGCGACTATCACCACCACCAGCCTGTTCCACCTGGCAGTGACCAACATCACCATCAGCCTGTTCCACCTGGCAGCCACCACCATCAGCCTGTTCCATCTGGCATCGACCACCACCACCAGCCTGTTCCACCTGGCATCGACCACAACCAACACCAGCCTGTTTCATCTGGCAGCGACCACCATCAGCCTGTTCAACCTGGCAGTGACTACCACCACCAGCCTGTTCCACCTGACAGCGACCACCACTATAACCAGCCTGTTCCACCTGGCAGCGACCACCACCAGCCTGTTCCACCTGGCTGTGACCACAACCACTAGCCTGTTCTACCTGGCAGCGACCACCACCAGCCTGTTCCACCTGGCATCGACCACCACTACCACCAGCCTGTTCCACCTGGCAGTGACCACAACCAGCCTGTTCCACCTGGCAGCGAACACCACCACCAACAACCTGTTCCACCTTGCAGTCACCACCACCAGCCTGTTCCACCTGGCAGTAACCACCGCCAGCTTGTTCCACCTGGCAGCGACCACCACCACCACCAGCCTGGTCCACCTGGCAGTGACCACCACTACCACCAGCCTTGTTCACCTTGCAGCTGCCACTACCATCACCAGCCTTGTCCACCTGACAGCGACAACAAGTAAATTTTATCTGGCACTAATTTAAAGAGGTTGTCTGACCCTTAAACCAAATGTTTAAGATTCTCTGTGCTCTATTGTAATTTAGAAAACCCCTATATAATTTGGTTTCTGACGTTTGTTCCTCCTGAATTTCACTTCATTGCCTGCACCTAGTTTGCTTACTTGCTCAGACTAGGCAACTCCCTGTGCTTTTTTTTCTAAACTCATAGCCAGAGCTAGTACTGTCTGGCACTGCCCCCTGCCCACCTTATACGCATTCATTGGCTGCTAGTATCTGCCCCAGCACTGAGCGCTATCATTCATTCCAGCAGTAGAACTGAGAGCAGTGATCCTGTGCTATTATCTGTGGCACTGCAGTACTGATCACTATCCCTCACACCACATGCACAATGGTGATAGAGCTGTCACATATCCACTACATCACCCACAGGGTGCAGCCCCCTATCTGCGACCGTGCTGGAGAAGGTCCGCTGATACCAGCGCCTATTTCAGCTGGATGTGCGTCTGAGGATGCACAATTAGCTGCAGTGTGTTGTGGCGCAGAGACTCACTGGGTTCCTGCACTGCAGTACACTCGGCCAGCCAATCAGAGGCCAGCAGCTGATCTAGGTGTGCCAGGCATTGGCAGAGCATGGCAGTGACATCATATCGCCATAGCTGGTACTCCGATGTCAGCAGCTGGCCTCTGCGCTGGAACAGACAAGGAAACTGAAGCTCAAGGGAATGGAGGGAGGTGAGCACAATATTGTTTTTTTTCTATGCAGAGACAGAATGGGGGACACGTATACCAGGATGGGGGCACAATAGTACATAATGAAAGGAGGTGAATGTACAAGTGCGCATACATCTGACCAGTTTACAGGGGGCGCGGAATACTCTGGATGATGCTAGTGTGTAAGGTCACATTACTACTAGTGTTGAGCATTCCGATACCGCAAGTATCGGGTATCGGCCGATATTTGCGGTATCGGAATTCCGATACCGAATTCCGATACTTCCCGCGTATCGGATACCGGAATCGGAAGTTCCCAGAATTCAAACTGAACGCAGCAGCCAATGAGGAATGATTGGAAGTGTGGGCACATCCTGTTTAGCATGGTGGGCATGTAAGTACTGGCAAGGCTTGGATTGGCTGCTGAAATGATGTCACTCTGCACTATAAAAAACGCTGCCGCCATTTTGCGCTCACTCTGCTGTGATTTCAGTTAGGGACAGGACGCTGTGTTCTAACTGAGGGCCAGTTGAGCTAGCTAATTGCTTTATTTTCCTTTCCAAAGGATAATTTAGCAAAACGCTGTGTGTTCTTCACTGTTCACCTTGCTCTTGCTTTGCAGCGCTGTTTTAACAGCGTTCTGCAAGGTCTCTGTGTGTGTGTGTGTGTGCAGCTCACTCTGTAGTCTGTGTGCAGCCATATACCCGGTTGTATTCAGCTCAGGGGGGGATTCACACTGCCTCACACAGTTGTCCTTTTTTGCTCTTAGTGCAGCCTGCTGCACATTTTTTCTCAAATTTCCTATTAGTGTTTTTCCACCAGTCTCCAGCTCTATTGTGGAAAAACACTACATAGGATAACCTAGAGGGGGGTTTTTGGGCCTTGCAGCGCCGTTTACGGCTGTCTGCACGGTCTCCGTGTGAGCCCAGCTCGCCCTGTAGTCTGTGTGCAGCCATAGCCGGTTGGATTCAGCTCAGGGTTCGTTACTGGCTCATACCTAGAGAAAAATTTTACTTTTTTTCAAATAGTGCAGCCTGTTTAAAATTTGAAAAAAAAAAATTTCTATTAGTGTCTTTCCACTCGTATCCAGCTAAATAGTGGAAAAACACTATATAGGATAACCTAGAGGAGGGTTTTTTGGCCTTGCAGCGCCGTTTACGGATGTCTGCACGGTCTCTGTGTGAGCGCAGCTCGCCCTGTAGTCTGTGTGCAGCCATAGCCGGTTGGATTCAGCTCAGGGTGCGTTACTGCCTCATACCTTGAAAAACAATTTCCTTTTTTTCAAATAGTGCAGCCAGTTTAAAATTTGAAAAAAAAAAATTCCTATTAGTGTCTTTCCACTCGTATCCAGCTAAATAGTGGAAAAACACTATATAGGATAACCTAGAGGAGGTTTTTTTGGCCTTGCAGCGCCGTTTACGGCTGTCTGCACGGTCTCCGTGTGAGCCCAGCTCGCCCTGTAGTCTGTGTGCAGCCATAGCCGGTTGGATTCAGCTCAGGGTTCGTTACTGCCTCATACCTTGAGAAAAATTTTACTTTTTTTCAAATAGTGCAGCCTGTTTAAAATTTGAAAAAAAAAATTCCTATTAGTGTCTTTCCACTCGTATCCAGCTAAATAGTGGAAAAACACTATATAGGATAACCTAGAGGAGGGTTTGTTGGCCTTGCAGCGCCGTTTACGGCTGTCTGCACGGTCTCTGTGTGAGCGCAGCTCGCCCTGTAGTCTGTGTGCAGCCATAGCCGGTTGGATTCAGCTCAGGGTGCGTTACTGCCTCATACCTTGAAAAACAATTTCCTTTTTTTCAAATAGTGCAGCCAGTTTAAAATTTGAAAAAAAAAATTCCTATTAGTGTCTTTCCACTCGTATCCAGCTAAATAGTGGAAAAACACTATATAGGATAACCGAGAGGAGGGTTTTTTGGCCTTGCAGCGCCGTTTACGGCTGTCTACACGGTCTCCGTGTGATTTAAACTAGCTCTGTAGCCCGATCTGCACCAAAAAAAAAGTTAAGTTCACCAAACACAACTTAACACTTGTGTAGGCCACATTTGAAAAATAATAAAGTTTAGTCCACAATTTACAACATTAGTGTTTCTTACACCTGTTAGGAGGAGCATTTCAGGAATAAGCACACTAAGGCCTTAGTACTTTTCTGCTTATCTTTATCTGTCAACCAAGATGAAGAGGGCAGGGAGTAAGGCACGTGGGCGTGGGCGCGGAGCAGGGAGAGGAGCAGGGAGAGGACGTGGTGATTCTGTGCCTGCTGTGGGCGCCGGTGACTCGTCATCACTCAGTTTCAGCAGGGAACAGTCCTTCATGCGCAGCTTTGTCGGAGAGCGCCGTGCACCGCTGCTACGTGAAGACCAAATTGAAGCCGTTGTCGGGTGGATGGCAGCTAACGCCTCGGCATCGACTTCAGTTAGTGCCACATCCTCTCAGGCACAGAGCACTGGAGAGCAGCCATCTGTCTCTTCACCACCTGCCAAATTGGCCAGGCAGTCAGAGAGCCCAGGACAGGAGCCGTCTCTACTTCTGTTCTCTGAATCTCTTGGCTTGGAAACAGGGGGCCAGCCAAGCAGCATTGGAGAAATGGAAGAAGAGGCAGTGTGCAGTGATGCCCAAAAGCTTTATCTCTCTGACTCTGAAGAGGCAGGTGGGCCAGTGCCTCCGGTGACCACAGCGCAGTACGCATCTGATGATGAAACTCAGGTGCCGCTTTCTGATGCGTACTGTGCTGCCGAGACTACCCAGGAGGAGCAGTTGGTGGCAGAGGGTAGTGGAGATGATGAGGTCCTTGACCCATCGTGGCGTGAGGAACAGGACGGTGGTGGGAGCAGCTCTGAGGAAGAGCTTCCCCTTACTGGCCAAAGACGGAGAGGGAGGGGGAAGACTGCGGAGCCTGTAGCCTCCACTTTGGCACCCGTTAGGAGCCTGTCTCTTTCCAAAGCCAAAAAGGGCGCTCCCAAGACTTGCAGTGCCTGGTCCTTTTTTGACACAGTTGCAGATGACATTTGTTTTGTCAAATGCAAGCTGTGTCATCAGAAAGTAAAAAGAGGTAAAAGTGTCAGCAACCTCAATACCACAAATATGTGGAAACATGTGCGGAACAGGCACGCGGTGGAGTTACAGAAACACAGTGAAGACGTAGGCCAACCAACAGCGGCAGCTACCACCTCTTCATCTCGTGTTGCCTCTTCCTCCACTGTTGTCCAGAGACCTAGTGTAATTCCACCCACAGCACCACCTTCCCAGTCATCCTCACACTCCCAGTCTACTCTACAGCCATCGGTAGTCCAGGCATGGGAGAAAAGGCGGGCATTCTCGGCCAACCACCCCCGAGCACAGGCTCTGAATGCAGGCATTGCCAAACTGTTGTCCCTGGAAATGGTCTCGTTCAGGCTGGTGGAGACTTACAGCTTCCGTGACTTGATGGCATTGGCAGTCCCACAGTACAAGGTGCCCAGCCGCTTTTACTTCAGCAGGCAGGCTGTCCCTGCCCTGCACAGGCATGTTGAGGCAAACATAAAACATGCGCTACTGAACGCCGTCAGTAGCAAGGTCCACCTCACCACCGATGCGTGGACCAGTCAGCATGGACAGGGGCGATATGTTTCCCTCACTGCCCATTGGGTTAATGTTGTTGAGCCAGGTACAGATCGTGCGAGTGGCGCAGGACGTGTCCTGCCCACTCCAAGGATTGCAGGAATCCAGTCTGTACGCATCGACTCCTCCTCTTACACCAGTTCCTCTGATTCCTCTCTGCAGGATCCGTCACAGTCCACCTCCACATGGACCCGTGAACGTTTACCTATGACCGACATGAGCACAGCCGTGGCCAAACGTCAGCAGGCCGTCTTGAAACTAGTTTCATTGGGGCATCGAAGCCACACAGCGCAGGAGCTCTGGAATGCCATCAAGCAGGAGAGCGATGTGTGGTTACTGCCAGCAAATCTCCAGCCAGGCATGGTAGTGTGTGACAATGGCCGAAATCTGGTGGCAGCTTTGGCCCTTGGCAACCTCACTCACATCCCATGTCTGGCACATGTGCTCAATTTGGTTGTGCAGAGTTTTCTGAGGGACTATCCGGATCTTGATGTCCTGCTGCACAAGGTCCGCCTAGAGTGTGCTCACTTGCGGCGTTCCAGCTTGGCCAGATCCCGCATTGCTGCTCTGCAGCGCCGATTCCGCCTTCCGGAACACCGCATCATATGTGACCTACCTACCCGGTGGAATTCCACGTTACATATGTTGGAGCGGTTGTGTGAGCAGCAGCAAGCAGTTATGGAGTACCAGCTGCATCAGGCGCAAAGAAGTCGCAGTCAGCGCCGATCAGACTTCACAACCACAGAGTGGGCCACTATGAAGGACGTCTGCCAGGTTTTGCGTCCTTTTGATTATTCCACGCGGATGGCAAGTGCAGATGATGCACTAGTCAGCATGACTGTCCCCCTTATCTGCCTGCTTCAGCAAACTTTGCAAGGGTTAAGGGATGATGTGGTGGAAGAGGTGGAGAATGAGGAGTCACCCTTTCCATCAGCTTCTGGAGAGTCAGCGCCACGTGGTTCCTCACAAAGGGGTACGCAGGGGCCAATTTGTGAGGAGGATGAGGAGGAGTCAATGGAGGAGGAAGAGCTCCGTCCAGAGGAGGGAGCGACACAATTGTCCAGTGGTCAGTGTGTACAGCGAGGGTGGGGTGATGACGAGCGGGCAGAGATCATGTCTCAAGCAGGGGACAGCGTTTCTGGGCCAGTTGGCACTCTGCAGCACATGGTGGATTTCATGCTGCAGTGCCTGAGAAACGACCGCCACATCGACCACATTCTCAACATGCCTGATTATTGGGTGTTCACCCTCCTCGATCCTCGCTACCGGGACAACGTCCAAAACCTCATCCCTGCGTTGACCCGGGAGCGTAAATTGCGGGAGTACCACGACACACTGGTGAATTCCATCATCTTCTCCTGTCCAACTGAGAGGAGTGCTGCTAGTGCTTTACAAAGCAGCTCAGTGCGTCGAGGCAGTGGGGGAGGCTCTGCCCAAAGAGGGAGCAGAAGCAGTGCCTCTGCCCAAGGCAAGCCCAGTATGGCACAACTCTGGCACACTTTTGTGTGCCCGCCCCAAATGTCTACACCATCACCGGCGGCTCCAGTCAGCAGGAGGCAACGGTTCCGTCAGATGGTGACAGACTACATGGCTTGCCCTCTTACTGTACTCCCAGACGGCTCTTCCCCGTTCAAGTTTTGGGTCTCTAAGCTGGATACATGGCCAGAGCTAAGCCAGTATGCATTGGAGGTGCTGGCTTGCCCTGCGGCTAGTGTCTTATCAGAACGTGTCTTTAGTGCCGCAGGTGGTGTACTAACAGACCGTCGCATGTGACTATCCTCCGATAACGTTGACCGGCTTACTTTCCTGAAAATGAACCAGGCCTGGATCTCGCAGGAATTTGCCACTCCTCTGCCTGATTAAGTAATTGGGTGTCATCCAGGTCTCCTGCTGTGTTCATCTTTCTACCACCTGAACTGCTATTCCTGGGCTCCAACACCGCCAGTTGCGGCTCAGAAGTGCAGGCTGCACAGTAAAAACATACGACCCAGTGTTATTGGGTTTCAGTAACGTCAGCTGATCCCCAGCTGTGTAGCCGGCAATGTGTCCTGCGACCGCCACGCTGGCACAACAACCTAAATGTAAGGGAACCTGTCCCCCCCCCCCCCCGTCGTTTGTTACTGAAAGAGCCATCTTGTGCAGCAGTAATGCTGCACAAGGAAAAGGTAGCTCTTTTTTTTTAGCTCTTTGCACATGCAGAACTTAACACTTATAAAATGTGTTCACTGATACCGTTATACCGTCCCGGAGCTGGGACTTTCCTTCGTAATGTGACGCAGCACAGCCGTCATTCCTACCCCCTTGGTGCCATGCGCTGCCTCCTCAGCGTTGTTTTAAGCTGTCACGGAGCCTGCGCTGTTCTGTTATCCCTTGGGCATGCCCTATTTGCGCTGCCTGTCTTCTGACATAATTTGGTGTCAGGCTGGCTGCGCCTGTGCGGCCGCGCTGCCCGAGATCCCGCCTCGCAGTGTCTTTTGATTGAGTCACACTGCGGGCCTGGGATCCATGGGCATGCGCAGTGCATATCTTCCCCTCGGGCTCTCGCTCATTTCCCTCCGCCGTCAGCTGATCCCTAGCATGCCACGGCCGTGACACCGCACAGTCTGAAGAAGAGGGAAGGAGGGGAGTGAGAGTCGAGGTTATGCACTGTGCATGCCCATGGTTCCAAGGCCCGCAGTGGGATTACGTTAGACGAGACTGCGAGGTGGGATCTGGAGCAGCGTGGACGCACAGGCACTGACAGCCTGACACCAAATTATGTCAGAAGACAGGCAGCGCTAATTGGGCATGGCCAAGGGCTAACAGAACAGCGCAGGCTCCGTGACAGCTTAAAACAACGCTGGGGATAGGAATGACAGCTGTGCTGTGTCCCATTACGAAGGAAATTCGCACCTCCGGAACGGTTTAACGGTATAAAGGGACACATTTTTAGTGTTTACTTCGGTGTTTGCAAGGAGCATAATTAAAAGAGCAACCTTTTCCTTTTGCATCCTTAGTGCTGCACAAGATGGCTCTTTCAGCTATAAACGTCTTGGGGGGGGGGGGTTAAAGGTTTCCTTTCAACTTGCTCCAATCAGGCTTCGGCCTACACTCTGTTCCTCTGCTCCTCCTGCTGTCCCTGGGCTCTAACACCGCCAGTTGGTGCCTGGAAGTGCTGTGTGCACAGTCAACAGTCGCTCCTCTGTTATTGGGGTTCAGTAACGTCAGCTGATCCCCAGCTGTGTGTGCGGCAATACCTCCAATCTGCTCCTCCTGCTGTCCCTGGGCTCTAACACCGCCAGTTGGTGCCTGGAAGTGCTGTGTGCACAGTCAACAGTCGCTCCTCTGTTATTGGGGTTCAGTAACGTCAGCTGATCCCCAGCTGTGTGTGCGGCAATACCTCCAATCTGCTCCTCCTGCTGTCCCTGGGCTCTAACACCGCCAGTTGGTGCCTGGAAGTGCTGTGTGCACAGTCAACAGTCGCTCCTCTGTTATTGGGGTTCAGTAACGTCAGCTGATCCCCAGCTGTGTGTGCGGCAATACCTCCAATCTGCTCCTCCTGCTGTCCCTGGGCTCTAACACCGCCAGTTGGTGCCTGGAAGTGCTGTGTGCACAGTCAACAGTCGCTCCTCTGTTATTGGGGTTCAGTAACGTCAGCTGATCCCCAGCTGTGTGTGCGGCAATACCTCCAATCTGCTCCTCCTGCTGTCCCTGGGCTCTAACACCGCCAGTTGGTGCCTGGAAGTGCTGTGTGCACAGTCAACAGTCGCTCCTCTGTTATTGGGGTTCAGTAACGTCAGCTGATCCCCAGCTGTGTATCCGGCAACGTGTCATGCGACCGCCACGCTGGCACAACTAAAATGTAAGGGGACCTGTCCCCCCCCCCCCAGGCGTTTGTTACTGAAAGAGCCACCATGTGCAGCACTAATACTGCACAAGGGAAAGGTCGCTCTTGAAATTATGCTCCTTGCAAACGCTGAACTACACACTCATGTAATGTGTCCCCTCACACCGTCCAACCGTCCCGGAGGTGGGACTTTCCTTTGTAATGTGACGCAGCACAGCCGTCATTGCTACCCCCTTGGCACCGTGCGCTGCCTCCTTAGCGTTGTTTGATTACGTCATGGACCCTGCGCTGTTATGTTATCTCTTGGCCATGCACAGTTTGCGCTGCCCGTCCTCTGACATCATTTGTTGTCGTCCTGGCTGCGCCTGTGCGTCCACGCTGCCCGAAATCACACCTCGCAGTGTCGTCTAATGTGATCCCACAGTGGGCCTGGTATCCATGGCCATGCGCAGTGCATATACTAGCCTCTCACTCCCCTTCTTCACGCTTCTTCAGACTAGGCGGCGTCAGCTGATCCCTAATAGCATGCCACGGCCGTGACGCCGCACAGTCTGAAGAAGCAGGAAGGAGGTGAGTGAGAGGCGATGATATGCACTGCGCATGCCCATGGATCCCTGGCCCGCAGTGGGACTACATTAGATGACAATGCAAGGTTGGATCTCGGGCAGCTTGGATGCACAGGCACTGCCAGCCTGACACCTACATGCAGGGCTGCCACTAGAAATTTCGGGGCCCCATACTGGCAAAATTTTCGGGGCCCCCTTGAAACTCCGCCCAGGCTCCACCTTAGCCCCGCCTCCAGGCTCCACCCCACGAACTGTCCACAGTCCCACCACTCTCTCTTGGAAAATCTCCACTTCTCACCTATCACACATTGACAGTTCCCATCACCAGATCACACATATAGCCGGCAGCTTTTGTTTTGGCCAAAAGATTTTTTAAGCCGCCACCACAACAAGGTAGACACTTTTGGCCGGGCCCTACTCTACTGTAACCTACTAAATATTTGTTAAAATATGCAATACAATTTAGGTATATTTTTATTTATTTTTCAATTTTTAAAATGACCTATAATACTACATACAAGGAACAAATACCACAACACTATGACCAGATGACATATTACCACCACAGTGATCGAATAATATAAAATACAAGGAACAAATACCGCTACACCATGACCAGACCACATATTACCTCCACATCATGACCAGACCACATATTACCAACAATGACTGAATACTACAATACTGATCAGTAATACAAAAAAAACCCACAATACTATCACCATCAGTGCCATTATGCACAGGAGATCTGTAATTAGTAAGCAGTGTCTGTGTACAGGTAATACAGTGATCACTGGTGACATTACACACAGGAGCTCTGTATATAATGTATAGATAATACAGTGATCACTGGTGACATTGTACACAGGACCTCTGTATATAGTATACAGTGTATAGTGTAAGTGTATAGGTAACACTGACTCACCAGTGACGTCTCTAGGTGAAGTCCTTCATCTTTCATCCAGCACAGACCGCCATCACTTTATCCAGCCAGGACTCGTCTCTGCAGGAAATAAAACAGTTATCTCGAGTTCCGCTTGTAGAACACATTACTTAATTTTCCCAACTTCTACATTACACCACATGAAGAAGGCAACATAGTATCACTCTACACAGTAACAGGACCGCCCCCCCCCATTTAAAACAGTATACTCAAAAAATAAAATAAATACATCACTGCAATAATAATATCCCTTAATTAGCCCCTATGGTAATATTCGCCATCCTGGCCACCGTGTGTCTCATTTCAGGCTCCAGCCATATGTTCTCTCATCCTGCCCTCATGAGTATCCATTCTACCCCATATGATCTCCCCATCCTGCCCCATCTGTCTCCATCGTATCCATCCTGCCCCATCTGTTTCCAATCCTGCACCATCTCTGTCCAGCACTCTGCCCCATCTCTGTCCAGCACTCTGCCCCATCTCTGTCCAGCACTCTGCCCCGTGTCCAGCTTTCTGCCCCCCATGTGTCCAGCTTTCTGCCCCCCATGTGTCCAGCTTTCTGCCCCCCATGTGTCCAGCTTTCTGCCCCCCCGTGTCCAGCTTTCTGCCCCGCCCCCCCTGTCCAGCTTTCTGCCCCCCCCCGTGTCCAGCTTTACTGCCCCCTCTGTGTCCAGCCTTCTGCCCCCCCTGTGTCCAGCTTTACTGCCCCCCTGTGTCCAGCCTTCTGCCCCCCGTGTCCAGCCTTCTGCCCCCCGTGTCCAGCTTTACTGCCCTTCTGTGTCCAGCGGCCTTCTGCCCCCCCCCCCCCGTGTCCAGCTTTACTGCCCCCGTGTCCAGCGGCCTTCTGCCCCCTCTGTGTCCAGCTGCCTTCTGCCCCCTCTGTGTCCAGCTGCCTTCTGCCCCCTCTGTGTCCAGCTGCCTTCTGCCCCCTCTGTGTCCAGCTGCCTTCTGCCCGCTCTGTGTCCAGCTGCCTTCTGCCCCCTCTGTGTCCAGCTGCCTTCTGCCCCGTGTCCAGCTGCCTTCTGCCCCCCTGTGTACAGCTGCCTTCTGCCCCCTCTGTGTCCAGCTGCCTTCTGCCCCCCTGTGTCCAGCTGCCTTCTGCCCCCTCTGTGTCCAGCTGCCTTCTGCCCCCCTGTGTCCAGCTGCCTTCTGCCCCCTCTGTGTCCAGCTGCCTTCTGCCCCCCTGTGTCCAGCTTTACTGCCCCCCTGTGTCCAGCTGCCTTCTGCCCCCGTGTCCAGCTGCCTTCTGCCCCCTCTGTGTCCAGCTGCCTTCTGCCCCCCTGTGTCCAGCTGCCTTCTGCCCCCCTGTGTCCAGCGGCCTTCTGCCCCCTCTGTGTCCAGCGGCCTTCTGCCCCCCTGTGTCCAGCTGCCTTCTGCCCCCCTGTGTCCAGCGGCCTTCTGCCCCCCTGTGTCCAGCGGCTTTCTGCCCCCTCTGTGTCCAGCGGCCTTCTGCCCCCTCTGTGTCCAGCCTTCTGCCCAAACCCCCCCCCCCGATCGCCGCTCTCCGCTCTTAATAGAAAAAAAAAAAAGTTCTACTTACCTGCCGCGCTCCTCTCTCCACGCAGCTGCACTGTGCACTCGCCGGCGACTGACAATGATGTCAGACGCCGGCGACCTGCATGCTGCGGCTGGCGGCTGTTAACTATTGACGTGCGGGCGCGGGCCCGCATGTCAATAGCGTACAGCTGCAGCGCCGGCCGCCGCTAAGGGCCCGGTTCAGCCTGCGGCTGCCGGTAGGGGCCCGGTGAGCAGGTAAGAGGGGGCCCGATGCGGGCCCCCTCTGCTCACCGGGCCCCTTACGCCAGTCACGGCTGTAATGCCCTGATGGCGGCCCTGCCTACATGATGTCAGAAGACGGGCACCGCTAACTGTGCATGGCCAAGGGATAACATTACAGCGCGGGCTCCGTGACAGAACCAAACAACGTTGATGAGATGGCGCCCGGCACCAAGGGGGTTGCAATGACGGCTGTGCTGTGTCACATTACAAAGGAAAGTCCCACTTCCGGGATGGTTTGACGGTGTGAGGGGACACATTATATGAGTGTGTACTTCAGCGTTTGCAAGGAGCATAATTTTCGGAGCCACCATTTTCCATGTGCAGTATTACTGCTGTACAAGATGGCTCTTTCAGCAACAAATGCCTGGGGGGGGGGGGGGGGGTTAAAGGTTCCCTTTCAACTTGCTCCACTGCAGGCTTCGGCCTACACTCTGCTCCTCTTTGATTCCCTGGGTTTCAACACTGTCAGTTGCCACCTGGAAGTGTTGTCTACACAGAAAAAACACTAGGTGATGTGTCAGTGGGGTTCAGCACCGCCAGCTGTTCCCCTGCTGTGTAGTCGGCAACGTGTCCAGCACAAGCCACGCTGGCACAACAGAACAAAAGCTGCCACCAGTGCAGGCTTCGGCCTACACTCTGCTCCTCTCCTCCTCCTGCTGACCCTGGGCTCAAACACCGCTAGTTTTTGCCCGGAAGTGCTAGCTGCACAGAGAAAAACACCAGCCAATGTGTTAGTGGGGTTCAGCAACGCCAGCTGTTCCCCTGCTGTGTAGCCGGCAACGTGACCTGCAAACGCCACGCAGGCACATGAACTGAAATTAAAGGGAACCTGGCCCCACCCCCCCCCCAGGTGTTTCTATGTATAACAGCCACCTAGTACAGCAGTACTGCTGCATTTGTACAAGGTGGCTGACTTTTTCTCCTTGCACACGTGGAACTCAACACGTACAAAATGTGTCTCATTGAGACCATTCCACTGTCCCTGAGGTGTGAATTTCCTTTCTAATGATACGCAGCACCCCCCTTGGTAGCGTTTCCCGTCTTTTGTCATCATGGTTAGCTGGCTGCGCCTGTGCATCCGCCCTGCTAGAAACAACGCCCCTCGTTGTCATATTTATTTTGTCAGCGAGGGTGTGGTTTATGGGCACAAGCAGTGCATATGTTCGCCTGTCTTAACTCATCTCCTTCCGCCTTCTTCAGACTGTGCGGCCTCCTGGCCGTGGTAGGCGATAAGGGATCAGCTGAGGCCGCCCAGTCTGGAGCAGGTGTAAGGACATGTGTAAGCGGCAAACCTATTTACTGCACAAGGCCACGAATCCCAGCCACGCAGTGTGATTTTTTGAAAACACACTGTGGGTCTGGGATTCATGTCCATCGCTAACCGCAACGGCCGAAATGAAATGAGGTCAGAAGACAGGAAGCGCTCACAGCGCATGGCCAAGGGATCACAATAGCGCAGACTCCTGTACAGCAAATAACAACGCTCAGGAATCTGCGCCCAGTACCTAGGTGCAAATTTTGACACCTGTGCTGCGTCTCCTTAAAAAGACAAGTCACGCCTCCACAACTGTTTGACAGTATAATGGGCTAAATAGTGTACGTGTTTTAGTCAGCGTGTGCAAGGAGCAAAACAAATAGAGCAACCTTTTACTTGTGCAGCATTAATGCTGCACAAGGTGTGGCTCTTGTACCTTGCAACACCTGAGGGGGGTTAAAGGTAACCTTTGAAATTGGTTCAACTAGGCTTCGGCCTACACTCTGCTCCTTTCCTGCTGACCCTGGGCTCAAACACCGCTAGTTTTTGCCCGGAACTGCTAGCTGCACAGAGAAAAACACCAGTCAAATGACCTATAATACTACATACAAGGAACAAATACCACAACACTATGACCAGATGACATATTACCACCACAGTGATCGAATAATATAAAATACAAGGAACAAATACCGCTACACCATGACCAGACCACATATTACCTCCACATCATGACCAGACCACATATTACCAACAATGACTGAATACTACAATACTGATCAGTAATACAAAAAAAACCCACAATACTATCACCATCAGTGCCATTATGCACAGGAGATCTGTAATTAGTAAGCAGTGTCTGTGTACAGGTAATACAGTGATCACTGGTGACATTACACACAGGAGCTCTGTATATAATGTATAGATAATACAGTGATCACTGGTGACATTGTACACAGGACCTCTGTATATAGTATACAGTGTATAGTGTAAGTGTATAGGTAACACTGACTCACCAGTGACGTCTCTAGGTGAAGTCCTTCATCTTTCATCCAGCACAGACCGCCATCACTTTATCCAGCCAGGACTCGTCTCTGCAGGAAATAAAACAGTTATCTCGAGTTCCGCTTGTAGAACACATTACTTAATTTTCCCAACTTCTACATTACACCACATGAAGAAGGCAACATAGTATCACTCTACACAGTAACAGGACCGCCCCCCCCATTTAAAACAGTATACTCAAAAAATAAAATAAATACATCACTGCAATAATAATATCCCTTAATTAGCCCCTATGGTAATATTCGCCATCCTGGCCACCGTGTGTCTCATTTCAGGCTCCAGCCATATGTTCTCTCATCCTGCCCTCATGAGTATCCATTCTACCCCATATGATCTCCCCATCCTGCCCCATCTGTCTCCATCGTATCCATCCTGCCCCATCTGTTTCCAATCCTGCACCATCTCTGTCCAGCACTCTGCCCCATCTCTGTCCAGCACTCTGCCCCATCTCTGTCCAGCACTCTGCCCCGTGTCCAGCTTTCTGCCCCCCATGTGTCCAGCTTTCTGCCCCCATGTGTCCAGCTTTCTGCCCCCCATGTGTCCAGCTTTCTGCCCCCCCGTGTCCAGCTTTCTGCCCCGCCCCCCCCTGTCCAGCTTTCTGCCCCCCCCGTGTCCAGCTTTCTGCCCCCCCTCTGTGTCCAGCTTTCTGCCCCCCCGTGTCCAGCTTTCTGCCCCCCCCGTGTCCAGCTTTCTGCCCCCCCGTGTCCTTCTGCCCCCCCCCCGTGTCCAGCTTTACTGCCCCCTCTGTGTCCAGCTTTCCTGCCCCCTCTGTGTCCAGATTTACTGCCCCGTGTCCAGATTTACTGCCCGCTCTGTGTCCAGATTTACTGCCCCCTCTGTGTCCAGATTTACTGCCCCCTCTGTGTCCAGATTTACTGCCCCCTCTGTGTCCAGATTTACTGCCCCCTCTGTGTCCAGATTTACTGCCCCCTCTGTGTCCAGATTTACTGCCCCCTCTGTGTCCAGATTTACTGCCCCCCTCTGTGTCCAGATTTACTGCCCCCTCTGTGTCCAGATTTACTGCCCCCTCTGTGTCCAGATTTACTGCCCCCTCTGTGTCCAGATTTACTGCCCCCTCTGTGTCCAGCTTTACTGCCCCCTCTGTGTCCAGCTTTACTGCCCCCTGTGTCCAGCTTTACTGCCCCCTCTGTGTCCAGCCTTCTGCCCCCCCTGTGTCCAGCTTTACTGCCCCCCTGTGTCCAGCCTTCTGCCCCCCGTGTCCAGCCTTCTGCCCCCCGTGTCCAGCTTTACTGCCCTTCTGTGTCCAGCGGCCTTCTGCCCCCCCCCCGTGTCCAGCTTTACTGCCCCCGTGTCCAGCGGCCTTCTGCCCCCTCTGTGTCCAGCTGCCTTCTGCCCCCTCTGTGTCCAGCTGCCTTCTGCCCCCTCTGTGTCCAGCTGCCTTCTGCCCCCTCTGTGTCCAGCTGCCTTCTGCCCGCTCTGTGTCCAGCTGCCTTCTGCCCCCTCTGTGTCCAGCTGCCTTCTGCCCCGTGTCCAGCTGCCTTCTGCCCCCCTGTGTCCAGCTGCCTTCTGCCCCCTCTGTGTCCAGCTGCCTTCTGCCCCCCTGTGTCCAGCTGCCTTCTGCCCCCTCTGTGTCCAGCTGCCTTCTGCCCCCCTGTGTCCAGCTGCCTTCTGCCCCCTCTGTGTCCAGCTGCCTTCTGCCCCCCTGTGTCCAGCTTTACTGCCCCCCTGTGTCCAGCTGCCTTCTGCCCCCGTGTCCAGCTGCCTTCTGCCCCCTCTGTGTCCAGCTGCCTTCTGCCCCCCTGTGTCCAGCTGCCTTCTGCCCCCCTGTGTCCAGCGGCCTTCTGCCCCCTCTGTGTCCAGCGGCCTTCTGCCCCCCTGTGTCCAGCTGCCTTCTGCCCCCCTGTGTCCAGCGGCCTTCTGCCCCCCTGTGTCCAGCGGCTTTCTGCCCCCTCTGTGTCCAGCGGCCTTCTGCCCCCTCTGTGTCCAGCCTTCTGCCCAAACCCCCCCCCCCCCGATCGCCGCTCTCCGCTCTTAATAGAAAAAAAAAAAAGTTCTACTTACCTGCCGCGCTCCTCTCTCCACGCAGCTGCACTGTGCACTCGCCGGCGACTGACAATGATGTCAGACGCCGGCGACCTGCACGCTGCGGCTGGCGGCTGTTAACTATTGACGTGCGGGCGCGGGCCCGCATGTCAATAGCGTACAGCTGCAGCGCCGGCCGCCGCTAAGGGCCCGGTTCAGCCTGCGGCTGCCGGTAGGGGCCCGGTGAGCAGGTAAGAGGGGGCCCGATGCGGGCCCCCTCTGCTCACCGGGCCCCTTACGCCAGTCACGGCTGTAATGCCCTGATGGCGGCCCTGCCTACATGATGTCAGAAGACGGGCACCGCTAACTGTGCATGGCCAAGGGATAACATTACAGCGCGGGCTCCGTGACAGAACCAAACAACGTTGAGGAGATGGCGCCCGGCACCAAGGGGGTTGCAATGACGGCTGTGCTGTGTCACATTACAAAGGAAAGTCCCACTTCCGGGATGGTTTGACGGTGTGAGGGGACACATTATATGAGTGTGTACTTCAGCGTTTGCAAGGAGCATAATTTTCGGAGCCACCATTTTCCATGTGCAGTATTACTGCTGTACAAGATGGCTCTTTCAGCAACAAATGCCTGGGGGGGGGGGGGGTTAAAGGTTCCCTTTCAACTTGCTCCACTGCAGGCTTCGGCCTACACTCTGCTCCTCTTTGATTCCCTGGGTTTCAACACTGTCAGTTGCCACCTGGAAGTGTTGTCTACACAGAAAAAACACTAGGTGATGTGTCAGTGGGGTTCAGCACCGCCAGCTGTTCCCCTGCTGTGTAGTCGGCAACGTGTCCAGCACAAGCCACGCTGGCACAACAGAACAAAAGCTGCCACCAGTGCAGGCTTCGGCCTACACTCTGCTCCTCTCCTCCTCCTGCTGACCCTGGGCTCAAACACCGCTAGTTTTTGCCCGGAAGTGCTAGCTGCACAGAGAAAAACACCAGCCAATGTGTTAGTGGGGTTCAGCAACGCCAGCTGTTCCCCTGCTGTGTAGCCGGCAACGTGACCTGCAAACGCCACGCAGGCACATGAACTGAAATTAAAGGGAACCTGGCCCCACCCCCCCCAGGTGTTTCTATGTATAACAGCCACCTAGTACAGCAGTACTGCTGCATTTGTACAAGGTGGCTGACTTTTTCTCCTTGCACACGTGGAACTCAACACGTACAAAATGTGTCTCATTGAGACCATTCCACTGTCCCTGAGGTGTGAATTTCCTTTCTAATGATACGCAGCACCCCCCTTGGTAGCGTTTCCCGTCTTTTGTCATCATGGTTAGCTGGCTGCGCCTGTGCATCCGCCCTGCTAGAAACAACGCCCCTCGTTGTCATATTTATTTTGTCAGCGAGGGTGTGGTTTATGGGCACAAGCAGTGCATATGTTCGCCTGTCTTAACTCATCTCCTTCCGCCTTCTTCAGACTGTGCGGCCTCCTGGCCGTGGTAGGCGATAAGGGATCAGCTGAGGCCGCCCAGTCTGGAGCAGGTGTAAGGACATGTGTAAGCGGCAAACCTATTTACTGCACAAGGCCACGAATCCCAGCCACGCAGTGTGATTTTTTGAAAACACACTGTGGGTCTGGGATTCATGTCCATCGCTAACCGCAACGGCCGAAATGAAATGAGGTCAGAAGACAGGAAGCGCTTACAGCGCATGGCCAAGGGATCACAATAGCGCAGACTCCTGTACAGCAAATAACAACGCTCAGGAATCTGCGCCCAGTACCTAGGTGCAAATTTTGAGACCTGTGCTGCGTCTCCTTAAAAAGACAAGTCACGCCTCCACAACTGTTTGACAGTATAATGGGCTAAATAGTGTACGTGTTTTAGTCAGCGTGTGCAAGGAGCAAAACAAATAGAGCAACCTTTTACTTGTGCAGCATTAATGCTGCACAAGGTGTGGCTCTTGTACCTTGCAACACCTGAGGGGGGTTAAAGGTAACCTTTGAAATTGGTTCAACTAGGCTTCGGCCTACACTCTGCTCCTTTCCTGCTGACCCTGGGCTCAAACACCGCTAGTTTTTGCCCGGAACTGCTAGCTGCACAGAGAAAAACACCAGTCAATGTGTTAGTGAGGTTCAGCACCGCCAGCTGTTCCCCTGCTGTGTAGTCGGCATCGTGTCCAGCACAAGCCACGCTGGCACAACTGACCAAAAGCTGCCACCAGTGCAGGCTTCGGCCTACACTCTGCTCCTCTCCTCCTCCTGCTGACCCTGGGCTCAAACACCGCCAGTTTCTGCCCGGAAGTGCTAGCTGCACAGAGAAAAACACCAGCCAATGTGTTAGTGGGGTTCAGCACCGCCAGCTGTTCCCCCGCTGTGTAGCCGGCATCGTGTCCAGCACAAGCCACGCTGGCACAACTGACCAAAAGCTGCCACCAGTGCAGGCTTCGGCCTACACATTGCTCCTCTCCCCCTCCTGCTGACCCTGGGCTCTAACACCGCCAGTTTTTGCCCGGACATGCGAGCTGCACAGAGAAAAACACCAGTCAATGTGTCAGTGGGGTTCAGCACCGCCAGCTGTTCCCCTGCTGTGTAGCTTGCAACGTGACCTGCAAACGCCACGCAGGCACATGAACTGAAATTGAAGGGAGCCTGCCCCCCACCCCCAGGTGTTTCTATGTAAAACAGCCACCTTGTACAGCAGTACTGCTGCATTTGTACAAGGTGGCTGACTTTTTCTCCTTGCCCACGTGGAACTCAACACGTACAAAATGTGTCTCATTGAGACCATTCCACTGTCCCTGAGGTGTGACTTTCCTTTCTAATGATACGCAGCACCACCCTTGTTAGCGCTGCCCGTCTTTTGACATCATTGGTTAGCTGGCTGCGCCTGTGCGTCTGCCCTGCTCGAAACAACGCCCCTCGGTGTCTTATTTTTTTGAACAGCGAGGGTGTGATTGATGGGCATGTGCAGTGCATATGTTTGCCTGTGTTCACTCATCTCCTTCCGCCTTCTTCAGACTGGGTGTCCTCATGGCCGCGGCAGGCGATAAGGGATCAGATGAGGCCGCCCAGTCTGAAGCAGGTGTAAGGACATGTGTGAGCGTCAAACATATTTACTGAACAAGGCCACGAATCCCAGCCACGCAGTGTGATTTTTTGAAAACACACTGTGGGTCTGGGATTCATGTCCATCGCTAACCGTAACGGCCGACATTAAATGAGGTCAGAAGACAGGAAGCGCTCACAGCGCATGGCCAAGGGATCCCAATAGCGCAGACTCCTGTACAGCAAATAACAACGCTCAGGAATCTGCGCACAGCAGCTAGGTGTAAATTTTGACACCTGTGCTGCATCTCCTTAAAAAGACTAGTAGTCACGCCTCCACTACTGTTTGACAGTATAATGGGCTAAATAGTGTACGTGTTTTATTCAGCGTGTGCAAGGAGCAAAATTAAATAGAGCAACCTTTGACTTGTGCATCATTAATGCTGTTCAAGGTGTGGCTCTTGTACCTTGCAACACCTGAGGGGGGGGGGTTAAAGGTAACCTTTGAAATTGGTTCAACTAGGCTTCGGCCTACACTCTGCTCCTCTACTCCTCCTGCTGACCCTGGGCTCAAACAACGCCAGTTTCTGCCCGGACATGCTAGCTGCACAGAGAAAAACACCAGCCAATGTGTTAGTGGGGTTCAGCACCGCCAGCTGTTCCCCTGCTGTGTAGTCGGCATCGTGTCCAGCACAAGCCACGCTGGCACAACTGACCAAAAGCTGCCACCAGTGCAGGCTTCGGCCTACACTTTGCTCCTCTCCTCCTCCTGCTGACCCTGGGCTCAAACAACGCCAGTTTCTGCCCGGACATGCTAGCTGCACAGAGAAAAACACCAGCCAATGTGTTAGTGGGGTTCAGCACCGCCAGCTGTTCCCCTGCTGTGTAGTCGGCATCGTGTCCAGCACAAGCCACGCTGGCACAACTGACCAAAAGCTGCCACCAGTGCAGGCTTCGGCCTACACTTTGCTCCTCTCCTCCTCCTGCTGACCCTGGGCTCAAACAACGCCAGTTTCTGCCCGGACATGCTAGCTGCACAGAGAAAAACACCAGCCAATGTGTTAGTGGGGTTCAGCACCGCCAGCTGTTCCCCTGCTGTGTAGCTGGCAACGTGTCCTGCAAACGCCACGCAGGCACATGAACTGAAATTGAAGGGAGCCTGCCCCCCACCCCCCCAGGTGTTTCTATGTATAACAGCCACCTTGTACAGCAGTACTGCTGCATTTGTACAAGGTGGCTGACTTTTTCTCCTTGCACACGTGGAACTCAACAAGTACAAAATGTGTCTCATTACAGACCATTACAATGTCCCTGAGGTGTGACTTTCCTTTTTAATGACACGCAGCACCCCCATTGTTAGCGCTGCCCGTCTCCTGACATCATTGGTTGGCTGGCTGTGCCTGTGCGTCCCCCCTGCCCGACACAACGCCCCCCGTTGTCTCATATATTTTGACTGCGAGGGTGTGATTGATGGGCACGAGCAGTGCATATGTTCCCCTGTCTTCACTCCCCTCCTTCCGCCTTCTTCTGACTGTGCGGCCTCATGGCCGCGGCATGCGATAAGGGATCAGCTGAGGCCGCCCAGTCTGAAGCAGGTGTAAGGACATGTGTGAGCGGCGAACATATTTACTGCACAAGGCCACGAATCCCAGCACCGCAGTGTGACTTTAGGAAAAGCCACTGTGGGTCTGGGATTTATGGCCATCGTTAACCGCAACGGCCAACATGAAATGAGGTCATGAGACGGCCTGCACTAACAGGGTATTGCCAAGGGATAACACAAGAGCGCAGTTTCCTGTACTGCAAATAACAACGGTAAGGAATCTGCGCACAGCACCTAGGTGTAAATTTGTACACCTGTGCTGCGTCTCCTTAAAAAGACTAGTAGTCACGCCTCCACTACTGTTTGACAGTATAATGGGCTAAATAGTGTACGTGTTTAATTCAGCGTGTGCAAGGAGCAAAATTAAATAGAGCAACCTTTGACTTGTGCATCATTAATGCTGTTCAAGGTGTGGCTCTTGTACCTTGCAACACCTGAGGGGGGGGTTAAAGGTAACCTTTGAAATTGGTTCAACTAGGCTTCGGCCTACACTCTGCTCCTCTACTCCTCCTGCTGACCCTGGGCTCAAACACCGCTAGTTTCTGCCCGGAACTGCTAGCTGCACAGAGAAAAACACCAGTCAATGTGTTCGTGGGGTTCAGCACCGCCAGCTGTTCCCCTGCTGTGTAGTTGGCATTGTGTCCAGCACAAGCCACGCTGGCACAACCGACCAAAAGCTGCCACCAGTGCAGGCTTCGGCCTACACTCTGCTCCTCTCCTCCTCCTGCTGACCCCGGGCTCAAACACCGCCAATTTCTGCCCGGACATGCTAGCTGCACAGAGAAAAACACCAGTCAATGTGTTAGTGGGGTTCAGCACCGCCAGCTGTTCCCCTGCTGTGTAGTCGGCATCGTGTCCAGCACAAGCCACGCTGGCACAACTGACCAAAAGCTGCCACCAGTGCAGGCTTCGGCCTACACTTTGCTCCTCTCCTACTCCTGCTGACCCTGGGCTCAAACAACGCCAGTTTCTGCCCGGACATGCTAGCTGCACAGAGAAAAACACCAGCCAATGTGTTAGTGGGGTTCAGCACCGCCAGCTGTTCCCCTGCTGTGTAGCTGGCAACGTGTCCTGCAAACGCCACGCAGGCACATGAACTGAAATTGAAGGGAGCCTGCCCCCCACCCCCCCAGGTGTTTCTATGTATAACAGCCACCTTGTACAGCAGTACTGCTGCATTTGTACAAGGTGGCTGACTTTTTCTCCTTGCACACGTGGAACTCAACAAGTACAAAATGTGTCTCATTACAGACCATTACAATGTCCCTGAGGTGTGACTTTCCTTTTTAATGACACGCAGCACCCCCATTGTTAGCGCTGCCCGTCTCCTGACATCATTGGTTGGCTGGCTGTGCCTGTGCGTCCCCCCTGCCCGACACAACGCCCCCCGTTGTCTCATATATTTTGACTGCGAGGGTGTGATTGATGGGCACGAGCAGTGCATATGTTCCCCTGTCTTCACTCCCCTCCTTCCGCCTTCTTCTGACTGTGCGGCCTCATGGCCGCGGCATGCGATAAGGGATCAGCTGAGGCCGCCCAGTCTGAAGCAGGTGTAAGGACATGTGTGAGCGGCGAACATATTTACTGCACAAGGCCACGAATCCCAGCACCGCAGTGTGACTTTAGGAAAAGCCACTGTGGGTCTGGGATTTATGGCCATCGTTAACCGCACCGGCCAACATGAAATGAGGTCATGAGACGGCCTGCACTAACAGGGTATTGCCAAGGGATAACACAAGAGCGCAGTTTCCTGTACTGCAAATAACAACGGTAAGGAATCTGCGCACAGCACCTAGGTGTAAATTTGTACACCTGTGCTGCGTCTCCTTAAAAAGACTAGTAGACTAGTCACGCCTCCACTACTGTTTGACAGTATAATGGGCTAAATAGTGTACGTGTTTAATTCAGCGTGTGCAAGGAGCAAAATTAAATAGAGCAACCTTTGACTTGTGCATCATTAATGCTGTTCAAGGTGTGGCTCTTGTACCTTGCAACACCTGAGGGGGGGGTTAAAGGTAACCTTTGAAATTGGTTCAACTAGGCTTCGGCCTACACTCTGCTCCTCTACTCCTCCTGCTGACCCTGGGCTCAAACACCGCTAGTTTTTGCCCGGAACTGCTAGCTGCACAGAGAAAAACACCAGTCAATGTGTTAGTGGGGTTCAGCAACGCCAGCTGTTCCCCTGCTGTGTAGTCGGCAACGTGTCCAGCACAAGCCACGCTGGCACAACAGAACAAAAGCTGCCACCAGTGCAGGCTTCGGCCTACACTTTGGTCCTCTCCTCCTCCTGCTGACCCTGGGCTCAAACAACGCCAGTTTCTGCCCGGACATGCTAGCTGCACAGAGAAAAACACCAGCCAATGTGTTAGTGGGGTTCAGCACCGCCAGCTGTTCCCCTGCTGTGTAGTCGGCATCGTGTCCAGCACAAGCCACGCTGGCACAACTGAACAAAAGCTGCCACCAGTGCAGGCTTCGGCCTACACTTTGCTCCTCTCCTCCTCCTGCTGACCCTGGGCTCAAACAACGCCAGTTTCTGCCTGGACATGCTAGCTGCACAGAGAAAAACACCAGCCAATGTGTTAGTGGGGTTCAGCACCGCTAGCTGTTCCCCTGCTGTGTAGCTGGCAACGTGTCCTGCAAACGCCACGCAGGCACATGAACTGAAATTGAAGGGAGCCTGCCCCCCACCCCCAGGTGTTTCTATGTATAACAGCCACCTTGTACAGCAGTACTGCTGCATTTGTACAAGGTGGCTGACTTATTGTCCTTGCCCACGTGGAACTCAAAACGTACAAAATGTGTCTCATTGAGACCATTCCACTGTCCCTGAGGTGTGACTTTCCTTTCTAATGATACGCAGCACCCCCCTTGGTAGCGCTTCCCGTCTTCTGACATCATTGGTTGGCTTGTTGCGCCTGTGCGTCCGCCCTGCCTGAAACAATGCTCCTCGTTGTCTTATTTTGACTGCGAGGGTGTGATTGATGGGCACGAGCAGTGCATATCTTCACCTGTCTTAACTCATCTCCTTCCGCCTTCTTCAGACTGTGCAGCCTCATGGCCGCGGCATGCGAGAAGGGATCAGCAGAGGCCGCCCAGTCTGAAGCAGGTGTAAGGACGTGTGTGAGCGGCCAAAATATTTACTGCTCAAGGCCACGAATCACAGCACCGCAGTGTGACTTTATGAAAAGGCACTGTGGGTCTGGGATTTATGGCCATCGTTAACCGCACCGGCCAACATGAAATGAGGTCATAAGACGGGCAGCTCTAACAGGGCATTGCCAAGGGATAACACAAGAGCGCAGACTCCTGTACAGCAAATAACAACGCTCAGGAAGCTGCGCCAAGCACCAAGGCGTTATTTGGGACACCTGTGCTGCGTCTCCTTAAAAAGCCAAGTCACGCATCCACTACAGTTTGACTGTAGAATGGGCTAAATTGTGTACGTCTTTCATTCAGCGTGTGCAAGTAGACAAATTAATAGAGCAACCTTTCACTTGTGCAGCATTAATACTGCACAAGGTGTGTCTCTTGTACTTTGTAACACCTGAGGGGGGGTTAAAGGTTTCCTTTGAAATTGGTTCAAATAGGCTTCGGCCTACACTCTGCTCCTCTCCTCCTCCTCCTGCTTCAACACGGGCTCTAACATCGCTAGTTTTTGACCGCAAGTGCTAGCTGCACAGAGAAAAACACACGCCATTGTGTTAGTGGGGTTCAGCAACGCCAGCTGTTCCCCCACTGTGTAGCCGGCAAAGTGTCCTGCAAACGCAACGCAGACACAAAGCTGCCTCCAGTGCAGGCTTCGGCCTACACTCTGCTCCCCCTGCTTACCCTTAGCTCCAACACCGCTAGTTGGGGCTCTAGGAAGACAATCTTTAATAGGCAACACATCTGGGTTCCAGCACCGCCAGCTGGTTCTCGGCAGTGTTCTTGTCACAGGTACTCCCTCGTGCCAAGCCTGGTTTCAGCACCGTCAGCTGTTTCCGGGTTGTGTCAAGCTCACTGAGACGCCTATGCTTGCCCCGTCGTGGTGCGGTCGGGTTAGCCAACTCCAGGGTGCCTCCAGTTTAGGAGCTTCCTATGTGGGCTGCGTGAACTGGTAGTCAAGGCTGGTTCTGTAGTGCCAGTAGGCCCAGCTCCCCCTGTAGGACTGTTGGGGTTCGGTAACTGCGGCTGCCTCGCGGCCTAGCTGTTCTCTCCTCTCCTGTGGGCCTTGGGGTCCACCACCTGGTTCCAGCACCGTCAGCTGGTTCCGGGCCGAGCCTTTGGCTTAGGTGCCTCCTCCTGGGTATCCGAGTTCCGCCAACGTCAGGCGGTCCTTGGTAGTGCTTTTAAGCGCGGGCACCTACAGCTTAGTAACCGTGTTCCAGCACCGTCAGCTGGTCCTCGGTCGTTTCATTGGCTCTTGCACACTGGGGCAACGCATCTGGGTTCCAGCACCGCCAGCTGGTTCTCGGCAGTGTTTTTGTCACAGGTACTCCCTCGTGCCAAACCTGGTTTCAGCACCGTCAGCTGTTTCCGGGGTGTGTCAAACTCGCTGAGACGCCTATGTTTGCCCCGTCGTGTTGCAGTCGGGTTAGCCAACTCCAGGGTGCCTCCAGTTTAGGAGCTTCCTATGTGGGCTGCGTGAACTGGTAGTCAAGGCTGGTTCTGTAGTGCCAGTAGGCCCAGCTCCCCCTGTAGGACTGTTGGGGTTCGGTAACTGCGGCTGCCTCGCGGCCTAGCTGTTCTCTCCTCTCCTGTGGGCCTTGGGGTCCACCACCTGGTTCCAGCACCGTCAGCTGGTTCCGGGCCGAGCCTTTGGCTTAGGTGCCTCCTCCTGGGTATCCGAGTTCCGCCAACGTCAGGCGGTCCTTGGTAGTGCTTTTAAGCGCGGGCACCTACAGCTTAGTAACCGTGTTCCAGCACCGTCAGCTGGTCCTCGGTCGTGCCATTGGCTCTTGCACACTGGGGCAACGCATCTGGGTTCCAGCACCGCCAGCTGGTTCTCGGCAGAGTTTTTGTCACAGGTACTCCCTCGTGCCAAACCTGGTTTCAGCACCGTCAGCTGTTTCCGGGGTGTGTCAAACTCGCTGAGACGCCTATGTTTGCCCCGTCGTGTTGCAGTCGGGTTAGCCAACTCAAGGGTGCCTCCAGTTTAGGAGCTTCCTATGTGGGCTGCGTGAACTGGTAGTCAAGGCTGGTTCTGTAGTGCCAGTAGGCCCAGCTCCCCCTGTAGGACTGTTGGGGTTCGGTAACTGCGGCTGCCTCGCGGCATAGCTGTTCTCTCCTCTCCTGTGGGCCTTGGGGTCCACCACCTGGTTCCAGCACCGTCAGCTGGTTCCGGGCCGAGCCTTTGGCTTAGGTGCCTCCTCCTGGGTATTCGAGTTCCGCCAACGTCAGGCGGTCCTTGGTAGTGCTTTTAAGCGCGGGCACCTACAGCTTAGTAACCGTGTTCCAGCACCGTCAGCTGGTCCTCGGTCGTGCCATTGGCTCTTGCACAATGGGGCAACGCATCTGGGTTCCAGCACCGCCAGCTGGTTCTCGGCAGTGTTCTTGACACAGGTACTCCCTCGTGCCAAGCCTGGTTTCAGCACCGCCAGCTGTTTCCGGGTTGTGTCAAGCTCACTGAGACGCCTATGCTTGCCCCATCGTGGTGCGGTCGGGTTAGCCAACTCCAGGGTGCCTCCAGTTTAGGAGCTTCCTATGTGGGCTGCGTGAACTGGCAGTCAAGGCTGGTTCTGTAGTGCCAGTAGGCCCAGCTCCCCCTGTAGGACTGTTGGGGTTCGGTAACTGCGGCTGCCTCACGGCCTAGCTGTTCTCTCCTCTCCTGTGGGCCTTGGGGTCCACCACCTGGTTCCAGCACCGTCAGCTGGTTCCGGGCCGAGCCTTTGGCTTAGGTGCCTCCTCCTGGGTATCCGAGTTCCGCCAACGTCAGGCGGTCCTTGGTAGTGCTTTTAAGCGCGGGCACCTACAGCTTAGTAACCGGGTTCCAGCACCGCCAGCTGGTCCTCGGTCGTGCCATTGGCTCTTGCACACTGGGGCAACGCATCTGGGTTCCAGCACCGCCAGCTGGTTCTCGGTAGTGTTCTTGACACAGGTACTCCCTCGTGCCAAGCCTGGTTTCAGCACCGCCAGCTGTTTCCGGGTTGTGTCAAGCTCACTGAGACGCCTATGCTTGCCCCGTCGTGGTGCGGTCGGGTTAGCCAACTCCAGGGTGCCTCCAGTTTAGGAGCTTCCTATGTGGGCTGCGTGAACTGGCAGTCAAGGCTGGTTCTGTAGTGCCAGTAGGCCCAGCTCCCCCTGTAGGACTGTTGGGGTTCGGTAACTGCGGCTGCCTCGCGGCCTAGCTGTTCTCTCCTCTCCTGTGGACCTTCAGGTCCACCACCTGGTTCCAGCACCGTCAGCTGGTTCCAGGCCGAGCCTTTGGCTTAGGTGCCTCCTCCTGGGTATCCGAGTTCCGCCAACGTCAGGCGGTCCTTGGTAGTGCTTTTAAGCGCGGGCACCTACAGCTTAGTAACCGGGTTCCAGCACCGCCAGCTGGTCCTCGGTCGTGCCATTGGCTCTTGCACACTGGGGCAACGCATCTGGGTTCCAGCACCGCCAGCTGGTTCTCGGCAGTGTTCTTGACACAGGTACTCCCTCGTGCCAAGCCTGGTTTCAGCACTGCCAGCTGTTTCCGGGTTGTGTCAAGCTCACTGAGACGCCTATGCTTGCCCCGTCGTGGTGCGGTCGGGTTAGCCAACTCCAGGGTGCCTCCAGTTTAGGAGCTTCCTATGTGGGCTGCGTGAACTGGCAGTCAAGGCTGGTTCTGTAGTGCCAGTAGGCCCAGCTCCCCCTGTAGGACTGTTGGGGTTCGGTAACTGCGGCTGCCTCGCGGCCTAGCTGTTCTCTCCTCTCCTGTGGACCTTCAGGTCCACCACCTGGTTCCAGCACCGTCAGCTGGTTCCAGGCCGAGCCTTTGGCTTAGGTGCCTCCTCCTGGGTATCCGAGTTCCGCCAACGTCAAGCGGTCCTTGGTAGTGCTTTTAAGCGCGGGCACCTACAGCTTAGTAACCGGGTTCCAGCACCGCCAGCTGGTCCTCGGTCGTGCCATTGGCTCTTGCACACTGGGGCAACGCATCTGGGTTCCAGCACCGCCAGCTGGTTCTCGGCAGTGTTCTTGACACAGGTACTCCCTCGTGCCAAGCCTGGTTTCAGCACCGCCAGCTGTTTCCGGGTTGTGTCAAGCTCACTGAGACGCCTATGCTTGCCCCGTCGTGGTGCGGTCGGGTTAGCCAACTCCAGGGTGCCTCCAGTTTAGGAGCTTCCTATGTGGGCTGCGTGAACTGGTAGTCAAGGCTGGTTCTGTAGTGCCAGTAGGCCCAGCTCCCCCTGTAGGACTGTTGGGGTTCGGTAACTGTGGCTGCCTCGCGGCCTAGCTGTTCTCTCCTCTCCTGTGGACCTTCAGGTCCACCACCTGGTTCCAGCACCGTCAGCTGGTTCTCGGCAGTGTCTTTTGCTCTTGTACCTTCTGCTCCCCATCCTGGTTCCAGTACCGTCAGCTGGTTCCGGGCAGAGCCTTTGGCTTAGGTGCCTCCTTCTGGGTATCCAAGTTCCACCAACGTCAGGTGGTCCTTGGTAGTGCTTTCGGGCACGGGTACCTCCTGCTTAGTAACCGGGTTCCAGTAACGTCAGCTGGTCCTCGGTAGTTCCATTGGCTCTTGGACCTTCGGCTACCCATCCGGGTTCCAGTACCGTCAGCTGGTTCTCGGCAGTGTCTTTTGCTCTTGTACCTTCTGCTCCCCATCCTGGTTCCAGTACCGTCAGCTAGTTCCGGGCCGAGCCTTTGGTTTAGGTGCCTCCTTCTGGGTATCCGAGTTCCGCCAACGTCAGGCGGTCCTTGGTAGTGCTTTTTAGCACGGGTACCTCCTGCTTAGTAACCGGGTTCCAATAACGTCAGCTGGTCCTCGGTAGTTCCATAGGCTCTTGAACCTTCGGGTAGCCATCCGAGTTCCAGTTCCATCAGCTGGTTCTTGGCATTTTCTCAGCCTTCTTGTACCTTCTGCTACATTTCCAAGTTGAAGACCCTAAAGTCGACAACCCGGAAGACCACCCCGATGACGACGAAGACGACCCGGAAGACCACCCCAATGACGACGACGACGACGGCGGAGACGACGACGGCTGAGACGACGGCGGCGGAGATGACGACACTGGAGACGACGACCCTGGAGACGACGACATGGAAGACCGAGAAGCAGAAGAACAAGAGGCTGCAGAACAAAGAGCAGAAGAACATTAAGCATAAGACTTAATATCAGAGCAAAAGATATTATCTAAATTATATGCAGAAGAAGACTAAGCAGTGTATGGGGGTGAGTCCGTTCCTCCTCGTGGTGCCCCTGGATAAAGCCTGATGCTGCAGGCCAAACTGAACGCGGACAAATGTAACTTTTGTGACTGGCAGAACGGAAGGTGTAATCTTCCAACTTTTATAGATAACAACTACGGGAATGCCTGTCACAAATGAGAATATGATGAAGAAGTAGAATAGGAAGAATAATAACAGTGGAATAAAAAGAATATGTAGAATAGGAAGAATAATAATAGTTGAATAAAATGAATATGAAGAATGTAATAAAAAAAAAAAAATAGGTAGAAGATGAAGAAGAAGATGAATAAGGTGAAGAAGAAGTTGATGTCAAAGATGCTGATGATGATGAAGATGAAAGTGTGGGAAAAGTAAAAAAAAAAAAGAAAAAAAAAGAAGGGGAAGGGCGTGGAATAGTGAAACATCAATATCTGACAAAATAAAAAAAAATTTACATACTCAATATCTTTTTCACTCCGAACGTCTTAAAAAAAAAAAAAAACATGCTATTCTATTTGATTGGGCTAAACCTCATTGCCTTTAATGTCTCCGCCACCTCCCACAATACATCCTACATTATTCTTAGTTGTTTTCCTTGATGTAGAATGAACCTACAAGGAAAGAAAGGGTTTATTTTAATTCCGATATTTTGGTCCCATTGACTTGCATTGGGATCGGGTATCGGTATCGGCGATATCCGATATTTTTTGAATATCGGCCGATCCCAACCGATACCGATACTTTCCGATATCGGAAGGTATCGCTCAACACTAATTACTACCCCTGCGGTGATATGACAAGTTAGGATTTTTCTTAATTGCTTGTAGCAGTACCTAGGGGACATAATGTGATCCTATTCACTTTATTTCTGCTGCTGTGTAATGTAGCAGCAGCTTACAATGATTTTGTGCCGCACAACGTGTGCCATGGCCAAACACTGGGTAACCAGCATCAGCATATAATACAGTGTAATGTAGAACAGAATACAGAGATTCACAGGACTCCATGGTTATCGGATCAGAGTCATGCAAAGTTACTCAATCGCTCAAGAAATAGTCGCCCCTGTAAATGCCGCAGACATCTAGGACGCTTGTGGCCGAACACCAGCTGAACTTTGTGGGACCTTGGTCTGACTACAGTAGATGCTGCTGATCGATTGGCTCTAGTCTGTATATTATACACGTCATATACATGAGGACATGTCTGCAGTTACTGACTTATATATAAAATGTAACCGTATGATTAGAGAGTGATATAGATACATATTTATAGTCATATACAGTAGGAAATGGCCGCACTCCAGACATCAGGCAGTGAACACACTGCGCTCTTTATTCTCCCATGTATGTGCGACATTTCTGCTCTTCACACTGTGAGCCTATCTCACGAACAATCATAGTATCTAAACAATGTATTTATAGTTTACACGCCATAATCAGTGATTAATCAATATACATCGGGAAAGCATAGTGCATATGTCTACAGTGCAGTAATATCAATCTCATGTGTCATTATAATATAACAATAATCCATTTTTATTCTCTGCCAGATCACATGTATTGTGTGTAAAACACAAAAAATACCTTAATTGCATCATAATGATAATGTGATAACCAGGGCCAGCGTCACCACCCGCGCAAGTGTCGGGGCCCTAAGCAAGTAGAGGAGTCCACTAGCCGTCGGGGACACCGGTACGCTATAGGGCCCGGTGCCAGCACTCACGAGTGCCCCCCCGCTTGCTCAGGTTCCTATGCAGCTCCAGTGTCTTCCACGTTTTCTGACTCAGTGACGTCTCAGGCCAGAGGGCACGATGATGGCACTACTGTGCTCCCTCTGCTCTGAGCAGTCATAGTGCAGAGAGCTGGAAGACGGCGACGAGGAGAGGTGAGTAGTTTGTTTTTTTTTGTATAGAGCATTATATGGGTCCCATTCTGTATGGAGCATAATATGGGGTCCATTATTCTGCAAGGAGCAATATGTGGGTCCCATTCTGTATGGAACATTATAAGAAGACCATTGTTCTGTGTGGAGCATTATATGGGGCCCATTATACCGTATAGAGCAACATATGGGGTCCATTATACTGTATGGAGCATTTTATGAGGCCCATTAGTCCATTATAGTTACATAGTTACATAGTTATTAAGGTTGAAGGAGGACTATAAGTCCATCTAGTTCAACCCATAGCCTAACCTAACATGCCCTAACATGTTGATCCAGAGGAAGGCAAAAAAAAACCATGTGGCAAAGAGTAAGCTCCACATTGGGGAAAAAATTCCTTCCTGACTCCACATACGGCAATCAGACTAGTTCCCTTGATCAACGCCCTATATATATATATATATATATATATATATATATATATATATATGTAATACTGTATGGAGCATTATATGGGGTCCAGCATTGTATGGTGACCATTATTCTTTATGGAGCATTATAAGAGGCCATTATTCTGCATCCCCTTTACACCCAAGGGTGGTTTGCACGTTAATGACCAGGCCAATTTTTACAATTCTGATCACTGTCCCTTTATGAGGTTATAACTCTGGAACGCTTCAACGGATCCCGGTGATTATGAAATGGTTTTCTCGTGACATATTGTACTTCATGATAGTAGTAAAAATTTCTTTGATATGACTTACGTTTATTTGTGAAAAAAATGAAAATTTTGCCAAAATTTTGAAAATTTGGCAATTTTCCAACTTTGAATTTTCATGGCCTTAAATGACAGAGATATATTACACAAAATACTTAATAAATACCATTTCCTACATGTCTACTTTACATCAGCACAATTTAGGAACCAAAATCTTTTGTTGTTAGGGAATTATAAGTGTTAAAAGTTGACAGGCGATTTCTCATTTTTACAACAAAATTTACAAAACCATTTTTTTTAGGGACCATCTCACATTTAAAGTCACTTTGAGGGGTGTACATGACAGAAAATACCCAAACGTGACACCATTCTAAAAACTACACCCCTCAAGGTGCTCAAAACCACATTTAAGAAGTTTATTAACCCTTGACGTGCTTCACAGCAACTGAAACAATGTGGAAGGAAAAAATGAACACTTAACTTTTTTTCCAAAATTTTACTTCAGAACCAATTTTTTTATTTTCACAAGTGTAAAAAGAGAAAATGAACCACAAAATTTGTTGTGCAATTTCTCCTGAATACGCCGATACCCCATATGTGGTACCGCTCATTACAGTGATGAATATGCGGCTCCACGCCTATGGGAGGTGGAGCCGCATATTAATCACTGTAATGAGCGGTACCATGTGACCGCTCACACAGGGCAAGCTGTCGGCACTGAGAGGAGGCATCGCGGGAACTGGGTGAGTATTTCTCTGCAAGCGGGCGGGCGCAAGGGGGGTGGGAGGCGTTAGGTGACCCCCAAACTTTATTTTTAACAAAAAAATTTTAAAAAAAAGAATTTTTCATCTCTTCTCTCTTGCGAACGCTGCAGGGGACAAGAGATGAATGCCGCCTTCAGCACCACACGCTGGGGACAGCGCTTACTCTAGCGCTGTCTCTCCTGCACAGTCTGTGTGGTCCTCAGGCGGCACACGGATGGCACACGGACAGCATCCGTGTGCGGTGCGTGTTTACACTGACCCATTGACTTTAATGGGTCCGTGTGATCCGTGCGCTCCCACGAACACTGACATGTCTCCGTGTTTTGCACACGGACACACGGCCCGTGAAAACACGCAGACATGTGCAGAGACACATTTATTTTAATGTGTCTACGTGAGTCAGTGTCTCCGGTACGTGAGGAAACTGTCACCACACGTACCGGAGCCACTGATGTGTGAAACCGGCCTAACTAGGTTGTGTGACATAACTCTCTGACTTAAGGGCATAACATTTCAAAGTTTGAAAATTGCTACATTTTCAAATTTTTTGCCTAATTTTTGCCAAATTTTCTTTTTCTTTTTTTTTTCACAAACAAGAGCAAGTGATATTGAAGAAATGTTACCACTATCATGAAGTACAATCTGTCACGAAAAATCGGTCTCAGAATCAGTGGGATTTGCTGAAATGTTCCAGCGTTATTACCTCATAAAGTGACACTAGGCAGAAGCGTAAAATTTGGCCCGGTTATGTAGATGAAAACAGGCTCGGGGGTAAAGCGGTTGATATTGTGTAATCTATGGTTTACGGAACAGTAAGATATCAGTTATTATTTCCTTACATTTATCTGTGTATACAAATTATTACGGTAATATATAGTTGTATGCAAAAACATTTTTTCAATACATAAAAGCACCAGTAGATGGCAGCATCAGCCACAGTAGCTGGAGTTCTGCTGAGTCATGCGCAGTGTGCAGGGCTGGACCTGTGTATACAGAGCTGTGCAGTGATCGTCCGGATGTCGGGGGCAGGAGTCGCTGAGGTCGCCCTGTGATCGGTGAGTGGGCTTCATGGTGTCCCCCTGTGATCACATCCTGTACTAGGACTAATGTAGCCCGGTCACTTCTCCAGCTGAATGGAGTCACATAAGAGTGCAGCACAGGAGGCAGCAGCTTCCCCGTGTCTCCATGTTCTGCTATAAGGGTCATGGCTCAATACTGCAGGATGCATGCATTTATAAAAGTTGGCAAAAGTGCCACATTTATTAAACTGGCAGACATGATCTGCTATATTCGACATTTCAGAAACTTTTTTTTTTTTGCAGTTATTGCGGTAGAATAACCTGGTAAATTCCTTCTGTAAATCGGAACGTTTACAGTGATCCCAAATTTGTATAGGTGTTTCAATGCTGAAAAAACAAATGGCTTTCTGGTGCCATGTTCACACAAAGTCAAACATAGTTCACAGAAAAAAAAATGACCTGGTGGCATAACATGGCTGAAGCATCAGGCTATGCGCACACGTTGCGGGTCTGCAGCAGTTTTCCATCCGGTGTACAGTACCATGTAAACCTATGGAAAACAAAATCCGCCGTGCGTGGAAACGCAGAGGTTTATATTCCGCAGCATGTCAATTCTTTGTGCGGATTCCGCAGCGGTTTACATTTGCTCCTCAATAGGAATCCGCAGGTGTAAAACCGCAGGGTGAATCCACAGAAAACCACGGTAAATCCGCAGTGTGGTTTTACTGCGGATTTACCAAAATCAGTGCGGAAAAATCTGCACACGATTCCGCAGCGTGTACACGTAGCCTCAAAGAGAAGGTAAACAGTGATGAGTGGACCTGTGGACGTCCACGTCTGGGTAGACTTTAAAAACAAAAAGTTTGGTTGGGGATCTGGACCTGACTAGTGATGAGCGAATATACTCGTTACTCGAGATTTCCCGAGCATGCTCGGGGGTCCTCTGAGTATTTTTAGTGCTCGGAGATTTAGTTTTTCTTGCCGCAGCTGAATGATTTACATCTGTTAGCCAGCATAAGTACATGTGGGGGTTGCCTGGTTGCTAGGAAATCCCCACATTTACTTATGCTGGCTAACAGATGTAAATCATTCAGCTGCGGCAATAAAACAAGATCTCCGAGCACTAAAAAATACTCGGAGGACCCCCAAGCATGCTCGAGAAATCTCGAGTAACGAGTATATTCGCTCATCACTAGACCTGACCCTAACTCCATATAAATCAATGGAGACCCAAACTTTTACTTGCAGGCTGTAAAATGTTCATAGTAACCGCCAATGTTCAGCAAAAGGAAGCAACGTGTGTAATAGAAGGACAATCGCCCTTCAAACAAACGTGGATTGTGAGGGAGGAAAAAAAGGGGAATAGCAAAAAAAAAGTTACTTGTGGTCCCCTCGATTTTTGATAACCAGCGTGGGTAAAGCAGACATCTGGGGGCTGGTACTATCAGGCTGGAAAGATGCGGCAATTGTGGCTCTTTGCCCGTCTCTTCCTGCTTGCCCTGGTACGTTGCCAGACAGGGTAATATTTTGGGGTTGACAGCTGACATCAAGCCCAGAGGTTAGTAATGAGGTGACATCTATCAGACACCCCAATTGTTAACCCGATAACTGAATAGTTAAAAAAATACTGTACATACACAGAAAAAAACAAACACTTTATTTGAATAAAGACTTCCCCCCACTTTCCCTAGTTTACCAGTGTATAACTTAAAGGGAACCTGTCACCTGCAAATTCGAAGATGAGCTAAGCCCACTAGCATCAGGGGCTTATCTACAGGAAAGAAATATATCTCGGTACCGTGTTAGCCAGTAGATAGAAAAATATTTAGAATTGAGAGTCCTCAGTGGTTGATACCTTTTAATGGCTAACTGAAAAGATGGTAACAAATTGCAAGCTTTCGATACTACACAGGTCTCTTCATCAGGCAAAGACTAAAACAAATTCTGAAGAATCACATATTTATGCACAACATAGTATAGAAGAAAAAAAAAAAAAGAAGGGAAAAAAACCATGGATAAGCCAGGTGACATGAAGCAGAATTACCATGGGTGATAAACAAAGCAGAATTACCATGGGTGATAAACATTCTGTAATGCTGTAGATAAGCCCCGATGTATCCTGAAAGATGAGAAAAAGAGGTTATATTATACTCACCCAGGGGCGGTCCTGTTGCGGTCCGGTCCGATGGGCGTCGCGGTCCGGTCCAGCGCCTCCCATCTTCTTACAATGACGTCCTCTTCTTATCTTCACGCTGCGGCTCCGGCGCAGACGTACTTTGTCCTGTTGAGGGCAGAGCAAAGTACTGCAGTGCGCAGGCGCTGGGCCTCTCTGACCTTTCCCGGTGCCTGCGCACTGCAGTACTTTGCTCTGCCCTCAACAGGGCAGATAAAGTACGCCTGCGCAGGAGCCGCAAGAAGAAGAAAAGAGGACGTCATCGTATAAAGATGGGAGGCCCCGGACCGGACCGCGACGTCTATCAGACCGGACCGCGGCGGGAACGCCCCTGTAAGCTCTTATGGTCAGTGGGGTCCTCTCCTGTAGAGTGTAAGCTCTTATGGTCAACGGGGTCCTCTCTCTCCTGTGGAGTGTAAGCTCTTATGGTCAGCAGGGTCCTCTCTCTCCTGTAGAGTGTAAGGTCTTATGGTCAGCGGGGTCCTCTCTCTCCTGTAGAGTGTAAGCTCTTATGGTCAGCAGGGTCCTCTCTCTCCTGTAGAGTGTAAGCTCTTATGGTCAGTGGGGTCCTCTCTCTCCTGTAGAGTGTAAGCTCTTATGGTCAGTGGGGTCCTCTCTCTCTTGTAGAGTGTAAGCTCTTATGGTAAGCGGGGTCCTCTCTCTCCTGTAGAGTGTAAGCTCTTATGGTCAGTGGGGTCCTCTCTCTCCTGTAGAGTGCAATCTCTTATGGTCAGCAGCGTCCTCTCCTGTAGAGTGTAAGCTCTTATGGTCAGCAGGGTCCTCTCTCTCCTGTAGAGTGTAAGCTCTTATGGTCAGCAGGGTCCTCTCTCTCCTGTAGAGTGTAAGCTCTTATGGTCAGCAGGGTCCTCTCTCCTGTAGAGTGTAAGCTTTTATGGTCAGCGGGGTCCTCTCTCTCCTGTAGAGTGCAATCTCTTATGGTCATCGGGGTCCTTTCTCTCTTGCACAGTGTAAGGCTACTTTCACATTAGCGTCGGAATCTCCCCGTCGCAATGCGTCGGGCAGAGATTCCGACGCTAGCGTTTAACGCACTGCACAACGGAGGCAGCGGATGCATTTCTCCGGCGCATCCGCTGCCCCATTGTGAGGTGCGGGGAGGTGGGGGCGGAGTTCCGGCCGCGCATGCTCGGTCGGAAAAAGCGGTCCGTCAGGAGCAAAAAACTTTACATGTAGCGTTTTTTGCTCCCAGCGGTCCGCCAAAGCACGACGCATCCGTCGCACGACGGATGCGACGTGTGGCAATCCGTCGCAATGCGTCGTCAATACAAGTCTATGGGAAAAAAACGCATCCTGCAAGCACTTTTGCAGGATGCGTTTTTCCTGCAAAACGACGCATTGTGATGGATTGCAGTTAACGCTAGTGTGAAAGTAGCCTAAGCTGTTATGGTCAGTGGGGTCCTCTCTCTCCTGTAGAGTGTAAGCTGTTATGGTCAGTGGGGTCCTCTCTCTCTCTCCTGTAGAGTGTAAGCTCTGAGGCCACGTTCACACATTGCGGAAAGTGTTCCGGATTTTTCCGGTCTCATTTTGGTAGATCCGCAGGTAAACCGCACTGCAGATTACCTGCGGAATTACCACTTTTTTGTGCGGATTACACCTGTGGTTTTACACCTGCAGATTCCTATTATGGAGCAGGTGTAAACCGCTGCAGAATCCGCACAAAGAATTGACATGCGGAATAAACAACGCTTTGTTTCGGTGCTGTTTTTTTACGCAGCATGTGCACTGTGGATTTTGTTTTCCACAGGTTTACATGGTACTGTAAACTCAGGGAAAACTGCTGCGAATTCGCAATGGCCAATCCACAGCGTGTGCACATACCCTTAGAGTCCGCAAGCTTCTCTCTCCCTCTTATACCCATGTGTATTTTATGAGAAATTGGAAGTTTTTCAGTATTGAAATCCACACACATTTATTCTCTGCAAATTGAATTTTTGAGGAACATTTAAATGCGTTTCAAAAGATCCGCACATCTCTATTTTTTTTTTCTATTCTAGCTCATTTTTCAAATTCACTCCAAAAGATTACTAAAAAGAAACCTCAGTGTGCACATACCCCTTGACCCTGCAGTTACTATTGGCTGTAAAATTCAAGGTGTTAAATTGCAGAAATCTAATCTAACAGTGCTTGCTGCGGTTACAGGTAACTGCTCTCCATACATCAGCACCTCGCATGTGACGTACATGTGTGTTACATATCTCAGGAGGAGGTTAAAATTTGTACCTCTGCTTTCCCACAAGCTAAGGCCCCAATACAATAGTGATTGGTCGTTTGCGAACGATCCGGTACAAAGAGCCGGCTCCCTGCTGTGAAAGATGAGAGTTGGCACAGTAGTGAGAGCTAAATTGTCTGAGTGGCTCTCACTGGGCGTAAAATCCAGGTGTTTGGCAGATGTAACTCCACCCACTCAATTAAGGTAGTTACTAGCAAGTGGGCGAAGTTTCTGCCGTAGGTGGGCGAGGTTTCGGACGCGTGAACACATATTTAATAGGGATCTATTTAGGATCAAAAAAATGCCGGCTCTTTTTGGAACCGTGAGAGCCGAATAACCAAAAACGAGCCGGACTGCCCATCAACTACACAAGTCTATTGAGCGATGCCGCGCCCACTGGACGAGCTCTGGCCGGGAGTATGTATAGCGCATACATACCCTCCAGTCCTGGCTCAGAAACTGGTGAATCCCCACAGCGCACAGTGCGTGCACTGCGAGGATTCATAAGTCTGCAGTCACAGAGTGTCGGCTTTCACTATTGTCAGAGGGCTAGCAGCCAGCCCTCACTAAGCATTTTTGGAGGGCCAGCAGATGGCTATTTTTCCATAGCTATATATTGCTACTGCAATATAATTTATCCATCTGAGGTGGGAAAATTTTCTTTTTCATATTAATACTCTTAAGTATGAAACTTGGAGGGCCAGCAGGAGACCTCCACAATTTTCAGAGGGCCAGCAGGCTTCTCGTGGGCAGATTATACCAAGATAGTGTTTTTTGGTAAAGTGCATTATTCTACTGTTTACTGTACATTAAATGAGGCCTACAAATAAAAGAACACAGTAGTTGCAGTCAAATATTGTGGAAGTTCAAATATATTTTGGGGTTGTTGACAGGCCGATGAGCCCATCGGTTATAATTTCCCGGTGGCACTAAAAACCCTCTTTGACAAAACACTAGCGGCAGGTCAGGACCTCCAAGACATTGTCAGGTACAGAGGAATCACGGAGGACGCTGGTATTGTTGGCAGGGTACTACTTCAGCATCTTCCAAAACTTTTCCTTACTTTTCAGAGTACTCCATGCTAAAGTGCTTCCGGCTTAGGCTAAGTTCACATTGCATTAGCAGCAGCCCGTTCAGCACATATGCTAACGGGCTGCTGTTAGCGCAAGTGCCGGCGTTTGCATCGCGCTAGCGCAGATGGAGCATCTGCTAGCTCTATCTGCGCTAGCAGTGACGGACCCGGAAGCGCTGCAGCCCGCGTCTCTGGGTCCGCCACTCAATGACGGCACATCCCTAGCGCACGCCCATTGTGGGCATGCGCTAGCGATGCGTCCGACATTGCAGTCAATGGCGGCCGTAATGGACTACGTTACACCTCGTTTATGCCGCGGTGTAACGTAGTCCGTCTAACGGACACCATTGACGCAGTGTGAACCCAGCCTTATGAATGATGTTGACGTTTGTGTGATGGAGGGTGAGGAGGAGCAGGAACTGATGTAAAAAGTGAAGGAAGCCCTAATTGAACCAGGGCCCCCAATCCTTGGTGTCAACAGCACGTGTTCTGACCCAGGGTCTGACTGGGTCCCGGCTTCCACAAAATTCACCCAGTGTCCCGTCAGGGAAATGAAATATCCTTGGCCACAAGCACTTGTCCAGGTGTCCGTGGTAAATGGACCTCCCAATAACAGCATTCGTCAGGGCATGGCTGATGTTATATGACACATGCTTGTGTAAGGTGGGGACGGCACACCGAGAGAAATAGTGGTGGCTGGGGACCGAGTACCGAGTGATGGCCGCCGCCACAAGGTTGCAGAAATCTTCAGTCTTTACAAGCCTAAGCGGCAACATTTTCAGGGCAAGCAGTCTGGAAATGTGGCCGTTTAGTATGGTGGCTTTTGCGTGGGTGGCTGTGCATTTTATGCTTGCATTCGAAGGACTGGGGTAGGGACAACTGAATGCTGTGCTGGGACGTGGACGTAGATGCAACGGTAATTGCATTTTCCCACCGTCGCCTACTTTTGAGCACGGCTGCTCAAATATTTGGGCATCGCTACATGCAATCTTATGTCCCACTTGAAACAGGCATAGTGAGAGGCCAGAATCTAAAAATGGAAATGTGAACAGCTCTTTGGAGTGTCCAAGTCTGGCTGTATGCTTTTGCTTCACGACTACCGCAGTAAAAATGGTGTATAATATTTCCTTGCTCAGAAAAATTTGCAAACTTAAGAACAAAAATATTAGCTCTGAGAAGGGCTTCTGGTATGAGTTGCAGCAGAAAGGAAGAAAGTACGATTAACCCTATCCTGTCCTACAGGATCACTTCAGCACAATCTCGCCCTAAGGCCGGTTTCACACGTCAGTGGCTCCGGTACGTGAGGTGACAGTTTCCTCACGTACCGGAGCCACTGACACACGTAGACACATAAAAATCAATGCATCTGTTCAGATGTCATTGATTTTTTGCGGACCGTGTCTCCGTGTGCCAAACACGGAGACATGTCAGTGTTCGTGGGAGCGCACGTATTACACGGACCCTTTAAAGTCAATGGGTCCGTGTAAAGCACGTACCGCACACGGACTTTGTCCGTGTGTCGTGCAGGAGGCAGCGCTACATTAAGCGCTATCCCCCCCCCTCTGGTGCTGAAGCCGCGATTCATATCTTCCCTGCAGCAGCGTTTGCTGTAGAGAAGATATGAATAAGTGTGTTTAAAATAAAGATCTATCTGCAGCTGTGCCCCCCCCCCCCGCTGTTCTGAAAATACCCGGCTCCCTCGTCGGCTGTAGCTGCTTCCTCTCCTGGCCGCATCTTCTCCTGTATGCGGTCACGTAGGGCCGCTCATTCACAGTAATGAATATGCGGCTCCACCTCCCATAGGGGTGGAGCCGCATATTCATGACTGTAATCGGGGGCCCCACGTGACCGCATACAGGAGAAGATGCGGCCAGAACAGGAAGAAGCGACAGCCAACGAGGGAGCCGGGTGAGTATTTTCAGAACAGCAGGAAGGGGGGGGGGGCACACAGGGGGTGGGGGAGGTGGGAGGGTGTTGGGCACATAGATCTTTATTTTAAACACTATTATTCATATCTTCCCTGCAGCAAACGCTGCTGCAGGGAAGATATGAATCGCGGCTTCAGCACCAGATGCTGGTACGTGTGGTACCCAGCACGGTGCGTGTGGTACCCAGTGGGCACACGGGCGGCACACATGTGCCGCACATGTGCCACACTGGTGTGCCACAAAAACGTAGGGGCACACGGGCATGGATAATTCCGGTATCGATTTTTTTCCGGTACCGGAATTATCTGGACGTGTGAGACTGGCCTAAGAGCTGCTAACAGCAGTATTACTATTTATTTTAATTAGACCTAAGAAGGGCCGTTGTTGTACTTCACAGAACTATAAATGTGGTTGAATCCATGGCTAATACGCATCTACAATTCTGTCCTTCTCTCACCAGCACCTCTTCCTACTCTGCCTGTTTCTGGGGTACAGTGTGCTGTTCATGGTGTCACGAGTCTTATATAGACTTGATGATGCTGAGCAGTCAGCCAGTCAGAATAATGCCACAACCAAGATGGCTAATTCATTGTAGTGACTGGCAGGCAATTCCCACATGTTCATTGGCTATCTAAAAAGCTCCAAACATGCGCTGGGGGCTGACTCGAGCTCTCGCTCAAGCATTGTAAAAAATACTCGCCGAGTAACAAGCCTCTGAGCAAACTGACACTTGGGAGAGTAGTGACGAGAACGCTCTCTCATCACTAGAGAATACCCCTATTCAGTCAAAAAAGAGATAAAGGTATAGGCTGAAATCACAACTAAACTATATATATATACCGTATATTGAAAGTAAAATCATAACAAAACGTTGACCATTTCAGCCATTAATTACTATAATCTAACCATGTTATGCTGGACACAGACTTCTGTATAAATTGAAAACTAAGCCATGATCAGGTCCCATAAATGCCGGGGGGGCAGCAGGTTCCTTCTCAGTCCGCTCCTGGCACCAACTCCTCAATATATTTCCATTTAAGGCTAGTTTCACATTTGCGTTAGAATCCGCAGCGTTTAATCCGCAACCGCAAATGAAGGAAAAACCGCTTTGAAAGGCGTACAAACGCAGCATTTTTTTAGACGCACACGTTAACGCATGCATTTAAAAAACGCAACTTTTTATGCTTTTCCATGCGTTTTGCATGGGTTTGCATTTTTTGCACGCATGGTGAAAAATTTAGCAGAAACAAAATCTAGATAAACAGACACCGCCAATGGGACTACAGTGGGCGTGTATTATGGGATATCTATATATAGACCCTAGGACTGCTGAAATCTTCACAGTTTGCTACGGTATCCTGTGTCATGATGGATCTTCGTATAGAGAGCTTTTATTTCAACCTGGATTTAATCATCAAGCTGTTTCTTGCCTGTGCGTTTGCTTGGGAGCAACAAAGAAATGGAGGACGACAGAGAAGGACACGGCGTAGGCGTTTTTGGAGACACCCCATTATTGAACTCTGGGAGAGCCGTGGAGCCTGCCACACACTATATGGCGAGCTTAATGCCAACTCGGACAAATTCCTGGAATATACCAGGATGTCTCAAGACTCTTTCCAGGAATTGTTTGGCCATGTCCAAAGAGCCATCCGGAGACAGGACACCCAGCTCTGTAGAGCGATTCCAGCAGAGGAACGTCTCCTGGTTACATTAAGGTACGTAATAATTCTAAACAAATGCCAGTCATAATTATTATTGGTCTGCCATGTATTATTTGTATTTTCCTTTAGGTCTTTAGCTAAACACCACCATAAATGGAATTGATTGTAAATTTATTTTTTTTATTCTTATTTCAGATTTTTGGCAACTGGAGAGAGCTTATCATCCCTCCACTTTCAGTACCGGCTTGGAATTTCCATCCTGTCTGGAATAGTTGCGGACACCTGCCGGGCTTTGTGGAATGTTCTCCAGGATGAGTTTATACCCCTACCCACGGATTATATGTGGATTGAAATTGCTGAAAAATTCTGGAGTGTGTGTGATTTCCACAACTGTTTGGGAGCGGTGGATAGAAAGCACATACGCATTATCAAACCCGCCAGAACTGGATCGGAGTACTTCAACTACAAAAAATATTTTTCAATTGTGCTCATGGCAATAGCATATGCGGACGGTCGCTTCATTGCCATGGACATTGGAGCTTTTGGCCGTGGGAATGACTCACAGACTTTCAAGAACTCGGATATGGGCCGACGTGTGTATGGAAGAAATTTTAATTTTCCACTGCCACGACCTCTCCCCATTACTCAAGGCCCACCGATGCCATTTGTTATGGTTGGGGATGAGGCCTTTCAGATGTGTGAAAACCTACTGAAGCCATATTCCAGTCGGGACTTGAATCACACTAAAAGGATTTATAATTACAGACTGACCAGGGCCCGAAGAACAGTGGAGTGTACCTTTGGATTCTTGTCTCAAAATGGTGCATTCTTGCGACAGCCATTAATCTAAAAATGGAGACAGTCGACAAGGTGGTCAAAGCCTGTGTGGTTCTCCACAATTACATAATCGCTAAGGAGCGACCCAACATTGAACTGGATGAACCAGTTGCAAACCCATTGCCCGATTACCAGCATCACCCGCTGCGGTCAACAGTGGAAGTTGGCCACATGCGAAACCAATTTGCTGCCTATTTTGATATTGGACGTGTGGCATGGCAAGACAATATTGTGTAAAATTTCCTGTTGGGTTTTGGCCTGTACAGTTATGTTTTTAATGTTAATAATATTTTTTGTTAACCCCTTCCCGACCCATGACGCCACGTAGGCGTCATGAAAGTCTGTGCCAATCCGACCCATGACGCCTATGTGGCGTCATGGAAAGATCGCGTCCCTGCAGATCGGGTGAAATGGGAGATCTGCAGGGACAGGGGGAGTGGTAGTTTAGCCCAGGGGGGGTGGCTTCACCCCCCCCCCCGTGGCTACGATCGCTCTGATTGGCTGTTGAAAGTGAAACTGCCAATCAGAGCGATTTGTAATATTTCACCTATTATAACTGGTGAAATATTACAATCCAGACATGGCCGATGCTGCAATATCATCGGCCATGGCTGGAAACACTAATGTGCCCCCACCCCACCGATTGCCCCCCCAGCCCCCCGATCTGTCTGGTACACTGCTCCGGCTCCCCTCCGTCCTGTGCTCCGCTCCCCCCCGTGCTCTTGTCCGCTCCCCCCGTGCTCCAATCACCCCCCCCGTGCTCCAATCACCCCCCCTGCACTCCGATCCACCCCCCGTGCTCCGTTCCACCCCCCCCGTGCTCCGTTCCACCCCCCGTGCTCCGTTCCACCCCTGCCGCGCTCCGATCCACCCCCCCATGCTCCGATCCCCCCCCCTGTGCTTCCCCCCCACCCCATCATACTTACCGATCCTGCCGGGGTCCGTCCGTCTTCTCCCTGGGCGCCGCCATCTTCCAAAATGGCGGGCGCATGCGCAGTGCGCCCGCCGAATCTGCCGGCCGGCAGATTCGTTCCAAAGTGCATTTTGATCACTGAGATAGATTATATCTCAGTGATCAAAATAAAAAAAATAATAAATGACGCCCCCCCCCTTTGTCACCCCCATAGGTAGGGACAATAAAGAATTTTTTTTTTCCCACTAATGTTAGAATAGGGTTAGGGGTAGGGTTAGGGGTAGGGTTAGGGGTAGGGGTAGGGCTAGGGTTAGGGCTAGGGTTAGGGTTTCGGTATGTGCACACGTATTCTGTTCCTCTGCGGATTTGATAAATCTACAGTGCTAAACCGCTGCGGATTTATGGCGGATTTACCGCGTTTTTTTCTGCGCATTTCACTGCGGTTTTACAACTGCGATTTTCTATTGGAGCAGTTGTAAAACCGCTGCGGAATCCGCACAAAGAAGTGACATGCTGCGGAATGTAAACCGCTGCGTTTCCGTGCAGTTTTTCTGCAGCATGTGCACATACCTTTAGAATTAGGCTATGTGCTCACGGTGCGGATTTGGCTGCGGATCTGCAGCAGTATTCCATCAGGTTTACAGTACCATGTAAACCTATGGAAAACCAAATCCGCTGTGCCCATGGTGCGGAAAATACAGCGCGGAAACGCTGCGTTGTATTTTCCATAGCATGTCAATTCTTTGTGCGGATTCCGCAGCGTTTTACAACTGTTCCTCAATAGGAATCCGCAGGTGAAATCTGCACAAAAAACACTGGAAATCCGCGGTAAATCAGCAGGTAAAACGCAGTGCCTTTTACCCGCGGATTTTTAAAAAATGATGCTGAAAAATCTCACACGAATCCGCAACGTGGGCACATAGCCTTAGGGTTAGGGTTGGAATTAGGGTTGTGGTTAGGGTTAGGGGTGTGTTGGGGTTAGGGTTGTGGTTAGGGGTGTGTTGCGGTTAGGGTTGTGATTAGGGTTATGACTACAGTTGGGATTAGGGTTAGGGGTGTGTTGGGGTTAGTGTTGGAGGTAGAATTGAGGGGTTACCACTGTTTAGGCACATCAGGGGTCTCCAAACGCAACATGGCGCCACCATTGATTCCATCCAATCTCGTATTCAAAAAGTCAAATGGTGCTCCCTCAATTCCGAGCCCCGACGTGTGCCCAAACAGTGGTTTACCCCCACATATGGGGTACCAGCATACTCAGGATAAACTGCGCAACAATTACTGGGGTCCAATTTCTCCTGTTACCCTTGTGAAAATAAAAAATTGCTTGCTAAAACATCATTTTTGAGGAAAGAAAAATGATTTTTTATTTTCACGGCTCTGCGTTGTAAACGTCTGTGAAGCACTTGGGGGTTCAAAGTGCTCACCACATATCTAGATAGGTTCCTTGGGGGGTCTAGTTTCTAAAATGGGGTCACTTGTGGGGGGTTTCTACTGTTTAGGCTCACCAGGGGCTCTGCAAACGCAACGTGACGTCCGCAGACCATTCCATCAAAGTCTGCATTTCAAAAGTCACTACTTCCCTTCTGAGCCCCGACGTGTGCCCAAACAGTGGTTTACCTCCACACATGGGGTATCAGCGTACTCAGGAGAAACTGGACAACAACTTGTGGGGTCCAATTTCTCCTGTAACCCTTGGGAAAATAAAAAAATTCTGGGCTAAATAATTATTTTTGAGGAAAGAAAACGTATTTATTATTTTCACGGCTCTGCATTATAAACTTCTATGAAGCACTTGGGGGTTCAAAGTGCTCACCACACATCTAGATTAGTTCCTTTGGGGGTATAGTTTCCAAAATGGGGTCATTTCTGGGGGATCTCCAATGTTTAGGCACAGAGGGGCTCTCCAAACGTGACATGGTGTCCGCTAATGATTGGAGCTAATTTTCCATTTAAAAAGCCAAATGGCGTGCCTTCCCTTCCGAGCCCTGCCGTGCGCCCAAACAGTGGTTTACCCCCACATATGGGGTATCAGCGTACTCAGGACAAACTGGACAACAAGATTTGTGGTCCAATTTCTCCTATTACCCTTGGCAAAATAGGAAATTCCAGGCTAAAAAATCATTTTTGAGGAAAGAAAAATTATTTTTTATTTTCATGGCTCTGCGTTATAAATTTCTGTGAAGCACCTGGGGGTTTAAAGTGCTCAATATGCATCTAGATAAGTTCCTTGGGGGGTCTAGTTTCCAAAATGGGGTCACTTGTGGGGGAGCGCCAATGTTTAGGCACACAGGGGCTCTCCAAACGCGACATGGTGTCCGCTAACGATGGAGATAATTTTTCATTCAAAAAGTTAAATGGCGCTCCTTCCCTTCCGAGCCTTACCATGTGCCCAAACAGTGGTTTACCCCCACATGTGAGGTATTGATGTACTCAGGAGAAATTGCCCAACAAATTTTAGGATCCATTTTATCCTGTTGCCCATGTGAAAATGAAAAAATTGAGGCTAAAAGAATTTTTTTGTGAAAAAAAAGTACTTTTTCATTTTTACGGATCAATTTGTGAAGCACCTGGGGGTTCAAAGTGCTCACTATGCATCTAGATAAGTTCCTTGGGGCGTCTAGTTTCCAAAATCGGGTCACTTGTGGGGGAGCTCCAATTTTTAGGCATACGGGGGCTCTCCAAACGTGACATGGTGTCCGCTAAAGAGTGGAGCCAATTTTTCATTCAAAAAGTCAAATGGCGCTCCTTCCCTTCCAAGCCCTGCCGTGCGCCCAAACAGTGGTTTACCCCCACATATGAGGCATCAGCGTACTCAGGACAAATTGGACAACAACTTTCGTGGTTCAGTTTCTCCTTTTACCATTGGGAAAATAAAAAAATTGTTGCTAAAAGATAATTTTTGTGACTAAAAAGTTAAATGTTCATTTTTTCCTTCCATGTTGCTTCTGCTGCTGTGAAGCACCTGAAGGGTTAATAAACTTCTTGAATGTGGTTTTGAGTACCTTGAGGGGTGCAGTTTTTAGAATGGTGTCACTTTTGGGTATTTCCAGCCATATAGACCCCTCAAACTGACTTCAAATGTGAGGTGGTCCCTAAAAAAATGGTTTTGTAAATTTCGTTGTAAAAATGAGAAATCGCTTTTCAAATTTTAACCCTTATAACTTCCTAACAAAAAAAATTTGTTTCCAAAATTGTGCTGATGTAAAGTATACATGTGGGAAATGTTATTTATTAACTATTTTGTGTCACATAACTCTCTGGTTTAACAGAATAAAAATTCAAAATGTGAAAATTGCAAAATTTTCAAAATTTTCGCCAAATTTCCGTTTTTATCACAAATAAACGCAGAATTTATTGACCTAAATTTACCACTAACATGAAGCCCAATATGTCACGAAAAAACAGTCTCAGAACCGCTAGGATCCGTTGAAGCGCTCCTGAGTTATTACCTCATAAAGGGACACTGGTCAGAATTGCAAAAAACGGCAAGGTCTTTAAGGTCAAAATAGGCTGGGTCATGAAGGGGTTAATAAAATTTGTGTTTTGCTATCTTGACCGAGACTCTTATGTATTTCCTCTATAGACCACTTATGTTGATAGTGGAAAGGTAGTTGACGTCATTATGTCCACATTCTGTTCTGCACTATCTATTGGACGCAGACTGAAGAGTAGATGGAAGTATAATAAAAAGCAGATCTACACTCATCAAGCCAAGTGTCAGAAATAATGAATTCATGATGCACAAATAACAGCCTCATGAATTCACTATTTCTGACAACTGTCCAGGTGAGTATAGATATGCTTTGTATGACCTCCATCGTCTCTTCAGTTTGTGTGAAATAGATTACGTACACTGAAGAAAAAATGGAGGTTATACACGGCAGTTCTCTACTCACCAGGTCAGGTGTCATATATGATGAGTTAATGACGCAGAGTTTTGTGCATCATGAACTCACTATTTATGACATATGACCTGTTGAGTATAGATCTGCTTTGTATTACCGCCATTTTCTCTTCAGTCTGCGACACAGATTAATCAGACTGAAGAGATTATGGAGAAAATACAAGTTATATTTTTTTTTTACCACCTTATAGCTCTATACCAAACACACAAAGCTGCAGTGTTGTACTTAATAACTACTGGAGCTATGAGTTGGCAAAAAAATATAGTGTGCGGTGCAGTGTTTTATTAGGCGCACGGTGTGTGTTGCCGGCGGCGAAATACAGAAATAACCAAACATTATTGGGGGCAAAAAACATTATTATTTTTAACAAAAAAAAAAAATTAACTGCGCCTGCTTGGGGAAGAGTGACAGAACTGGGGTGTGTGTAGCTGTAAGGCCTGGCTAAGTGTGGACGACGCAGGGGTGGCAGGAGAAGGGGCAATCAACGTAGTGGCATCTGGGAGTTCGGGGATGGGGCTTGACGCATGAGAGGGCTGAGACACACTGGAAGGTTGAGACAAACCTGACATTACAGACACATTGGGAGGTGAGGGGGGAGGAATAGAGATAGTCCACTGTTTCTTTTTCTCTTTTTGGGATCGGTGCTGCGGTCTAGGGAGCCTCGGCGGGCTCATTTCTTGCGGCCTGGTTATAGTGGCCGAACTGTCAGGGTCTTTGTGCCGCTGCTGCTGCTGCATGGTTGCGGTTGGAAGGCCATGCCAGGGTCCTGCTGCTGCATGGTGGAGCGGAAGGCCATGCCAGGGTCCTGCTGCTGCATGGTGGAGCGGCAGGCCATGCCTGGGTCCTGCTGCATTGTGGTGGTGGAGCGGAAGGCCATGCCAGGGTCCTGCTGCTGCATGGTGGTGTCAGTGGAGGAGGTCCAAGCAGGAGCAGCAGTTGTCATGGTGGTGGCGGTGGGCTGTCCAACAGCACTGGGCATGGTGGTTGTGCTGTAGTGGTGTCCGGCAGTGCTTGGAATGGAGGTGGCCGTGCAGTGGTATGCAGCAGAGCTCGGCATTAATTTCAAGCGTGACAGTGTTGGCACAGGTGGAGATGCTGCCACTGTCTGCTGAAAATACCGACTCTGCTGCATAGCCTGCACGTAAGCAGCATTGCAGGCCTGCATTACACTAAGCTGGAGATCAGGAGTAAGGTGTTGCGACATGCCCTGTTCAGTTTTATTGAAAAAATGATGTGCTGGCCTCTGGAGGTCGGCTTTCACTTGGTCAAGGCTTTTGGTGACCTCCTGGATACATGTATTCATATGGTTAATGGCAGTATCCAGTCGGTCACCCATCTGTTGTGAATTCTGTGGCTGAATTCACTCCTGTGGTCACAAGTGGTACTGCAGCTTCTAAGCTTCCTCCCTCAGGTGTTCTGGTGAGCTCGTTGGCTGCTTTGTTATTTAACTCCACCTGATTCTGTCTTCCTTGCTCCTTGTCAATGTTCCAGTGTTGGATCTGAGCTTCTGGATCTTTCCTGTGGCCTGCTGCTCTGCTTAGATAAGTGCTTCTTTGCTTTTGTTGCTACTTTTTCTGTCCAGCTTGTCATTTCGTTTTGCTGGAAGCTCTGAGACGCAAAGGGTGTACCGCCGTGCCGTTAGTTCGGCACGGTGGGTCTTTTTGCCCCCCTTGCGTGGTTTTTTGCTTTAGGGTTTTTTGTAGACTGCAAAGTTCTCTTTGCTATCCTCGCTCTATCTAGAATATCGGGCCTCACTTTGCTGAATCTATTTCATCCCTACGTTTGTCTTTCCATCTTGCTAACAGTCATTATATGTGGGGGGCTGCCTTTTCCTTTGGGGTATTTCTCTGAGGCAAGTCAGGCTTGTTTTTCTATCTTCAGGCTAGTCAGCTCCTCAGGCTGTGCCGAGTTGCATAGGTAGTGTCAGGCGCAATCCACAGCTGCCTTTAGTTGTGTTTAGGTTAGGTTCAGGTATTGCGGTCTACAGAGATTCCACGTCTCAGAGCTCGTTCTATTGTTTTTGGGTTCTTGTCAGATCACTGTATGTGCTCTGATTGCTGGCACACTGTGTCACTGGATTGCCTACATAACACCCATCGCCTTGAGTCCATCATGAATGACCGAGCTCAAGTGCAAAAACTTGGGCATGAGTGACCTGTCTGAGGCCCTATGCCGCTGCCGGGAAGAGCCCAAAATTAAAGAGGCAGAGGACTGGGACAGGGGAACACCTGATGGACCAGCTTCCTGGTCTCCAGTCTCTGTGGCAGGCCCACTTGCTGCAGCGCTGCTGGATGGCTGGGACGGGTCCGTGGCTTTCTGACAGGGTGGATAAAAATCAATGTTTTTTTTAAAAAAATTAAAAAAAATCGGATTTTTTTTATTTAAATCGGATTTTTTTTATTTAAATCGGATATTTTTTATTTAAATCGGATTTTTTTCAATAAACTGCTTTTTGAGGAAAATATTTTACCATCCAAAGGTTCTTCCATCATGAGATAAAGCTGAGTTGTTTAACTCAGTAGAATAAAGGCTGTATATGTGTAACATTCACAATGTCATGCTCTTTCAGAGATTTCTGTAGGATTAGTGGGCAGTTTCTCTCCTATATTATCACAGACGCTCGCTTTACTTACGCAGTTCTCAAAACTGAATTTGACTCCGCAGAGGTCCCAGCCTCTTCTTCACGGCAAAAATGTTACAACATGAACAGAGTTGAGAAAAAGACCTTAATCCTATTGTTCTACAAACCTATGAATACAGAATCAACCCCTTCAGTGCCAAGTCCAAGAAGTTAGACAATATGTTTCTGATTGTTTGGAGTGGAATAGATCTGCACAACACAAGAAGAATGTGAATCTAAGTGTGAGGAGGAGGAAGGGCAAGCAGACAAGAAAATGAAAGTGAAACATTGAGCACAATACTGCAGCATAGCCACAGACAGACAAGTCTGGATCTGTTTGTGTACGATCTGAGGTTTATTACATTCTTTCCTTATAATGGCAGCAGGCCGTAAAAGAGACCCAGTTTGGGAATATTTTAAGGCAGGCATGCGTGCAAAATGCAAACGATGCAACAAAGAGATGCAAGGCCTGGTGGCGCGAATGAGGCAACATCATGAGAAGTGCGGTGATGAAGATGACCAAAGAAACACTTCTGAACAGGCAGGATCTTCAGGTTGGTAAACATTTTTATTGAATCCTATTTCTAAAGACTGAACTGTCATGTGAGAAAAATTATATTTCTTATTATTACCGTATGTTACTGTCATTTGGTACAGTTATGAAGAAAAACAAATATTCCATTTGGGGCAGGGGCAGTGATGTGTTGTGTACAATAAGCAGAAATTGTATAAACAATAAAATAAGAGCATTGACTTTTTTTGTTTAGGGGAATTCATGGATTCTGGAAACTATCCACCTCCAAGATCACCATCATCCTGTTCTACAGTTTCAGAGTTATCCATCCAGGATAGTGCTTCATTAGCAGCAGCATCATCATCAGACACCCACAGCCACATATCACCATCACCCAAAAGGAAGAAAAAACCTTTACCTCCTGGAACCACCATACATAGGTTTGTGATAAGAACTAGCAGATTAGAAAAAAAGTTGATTGATGAAAAAATTGCCCAGTTTATTTATGCAACGAACTCTTCTTTCCGTCTGACTGAGAACCCACATTTCATTAATATGGTTCAGTCACTGAGACCAGGATACAGTCCACCCAGCAGAGCTGATGTTGCAGGGAAACTGCTGGATCAAGTGTATGACAGAGAAGTGGAGCAATGTGCAACAGCTCTGGAGGGTAAAATTGTTAACCTAAGTATTGATGGGTGGAGTAATGTCCACAATGATCCTATTGTATGTGCTTGTATAGCAACAGAAGAAGGTAAAGTCTTTCTTGCACAAACAACTGATACGTCAGGAAATGCACACACAGCAGAATACTTAAAAGAAGTGGCAGTAAAAGCTATAACGACATGTGAACAAAAATTCAAATGTCTAGTACGCAGTTTGGTCACTGACAATGCTGCAAACGTATCCAAGATGAGAAGAGATTTAGAAGAGCAGGGAGGGAATACAAAGCTGCTAATAACATATGGTTGCAGTGCTCATTTGCTGCACCTCTTAGCCAAAGACTTAAGTGTTCCAGAAATAAAGGCTAATGTTGTTGAAATTGCTAAATACTTCCGTAATAATCATTTTGCTGCAGCAGCTCTGAAAAGGATGGGTGGAACCAAGCTAACGCTCCCACAAGATGTTAGATGGAACTCTGTGGTGGACTGTTTTGAGCAGTATATCAAAAACTGGCCTATTCTGATGACACTTTGTGAAGAAAATCGAGATAAAATAGATGGCACTGTCACGGCCAAAATCCTCAACATTGGGCTTAAGAGAAATGTTGAACATATGCTGAGCTTCCTGAAACCCATCTCTCAAGCTTTAAATAAAATACAGAAAAATAGCTGTTTTATTGCGGATGCTGTTGAAATTTGGAAGGAACTGAGTGAACACTTAAAAACAGAACTACACATGGACAGAATTAAATTACAAGCAGTAAACAAACGAATGGGACAAGCACTGACTCCAGCTCATTTTTTGGCAAATATTGTCAATATCCAATATCAGGGTCAAAACCTAAGTGCTGAGGAAGAGGAGTTAGCTATGACATGGGTATCCAGCAATCATCCATCTTTAATGCCAACTATAATAAACTTCAGAGATAAGGGGGAACCATTCAAGAAATATATGTTTGCTGAAGATATTTTAAGGAAGGTCACAACAGTAAACTGGTGGAAGTCACTTAAGCGCTTGGATTTAGAGACTGTTCAAGTAATGATTTCACTTTTAACAGCAGTAGCTTCTTCTGCAGGCGTTGAAAGAATATTCTCTTCCTTTGGACTCATTCATTCTAAATTGAGAAATCGGTTGGGACCCAATAAAGCAGGAAAGCTTGTTTTTCTTTTCCAGATTATGAATAGGAACAAAGAAGAAGATGATGATGAAGATGACGACAAGTGAGCTACAGAGGACAGCAGGGACAGTAGTATTTAAGTTTTTCATGTGTCGGCTGGGCTGACAGTCTAAGTTTCTTATAATATATATTTTGTTTAGCCAAATTAGTTAACAAACATGGATGTTTGTTTAAGCAAATAACTTATGCTGTAATGTTGTTATTGTTTCAGTTGAATAAATCTATTTAAATTGTTATTAAGGTCAGGATTATTTTTCTCCTGATTAACCCATTAAACTGGGGAGAAAAAAGTAATATAAAAAGTGATTCTAAAAATCTTCATCTACTTGCATGTTAAAGTAGCAAGAACTCAAGCCTTACTGACTAGTAATTTAAATCGTGATAAAACCCTGCTGTTCTGTTCGGTCTGGGGAGACCTATTTTGAACTTTGGTATTTTTTGGGGTGTTCAAGATGCGGTTCTGAAATTTCTGGTTGATTGACTTAAATGAGGATGGGTCGGTCGGCCACGGGTTTCAGAGCCGCATCTTGAATATTTTAAAGAATATTGAAGTTCAAAGTCGGTCATTTTTGACCAACAGAACAGCAGGGTTAAATCGTGATTTAAATCAGTTAGATTTAAATCAAATCCACCCTGCTTTCTGATGAAGAACCGCTCCAGAACCAGGGTCAAGAGTGCTGCTCCATGTGCTGTGAAAAAAAGAAGAAAAAAAATTAATACCAAACATTTACAAAACTCCAACTCCTGTGGAATCGAAACATACAGATTATGGCAATACAACACAACCTAATAAACCAAAAAAAACTTGCGTTCTCTGGGCAAGGACCGGTCTCAATGCGGTGGTATTTATATTTTCGAATCCTTGCTCCTGAACCACTAGGAACCCGGCTCTCTTGACAAAGGTCCTTGTTGAAGCGATCCTTCATTGAACACCAACGTATTTTGACATTGAGCACTGTTGAAAAACAAAAAAGAATGGTTAGGCAATGAACTTTTAGCTGTGATCACACAACTGTGTGTGATGACAGCAACTCATGAGAGTCTCTCTCATCACACACAGTTGTGTGATCACGGCCAAGGTCACTGCTGCAGCACACCGCATTGCAATACTTACAAAATGCATTTCGGACTTGAGTCGGGGCATTTTCCCAGCCATCCCACATCGCTTTCGCCACCTCAATCCATAGCCGCCGGATCATCACGATGTCTGTTGTGAATTCTGTTGTCGAGCTCCCTCCTGTGGTCGTGAATGGTACTTCGGTGAATTCGGTCCGTGGGCTCCCTCTGGTGGCTGTGAGTGGAGCTGCTGCTTCTGAGGTTCCTTACACAGGTGACGTGGTTTATCCTTTGATTGGCTTCTATATTTAACTCCACTCAGATCGTTTCTCCATGCCAGCTGTCAATGTTTTAGCATTGGTTCAGTTCGCTCCTGGATCTGTCTGGTGTCCTGTCTTCTCCTGCAGAAGCTAAGTTCCTGATTGTTATTATTGTTCTTGTTTCTTTGTCCAGCTGGTTATCTTGATTTTGTCTTGCTAGCTGGAAGCTCTGGGATGCAAGGTGGCACCCCCGCACCGTGAGTCGGTGCGGAGGACCCTTTTGCACACTCTGCGTGGTCTTTTGTAGGTTTTTGTGCTGACCGCAAAGATTCCTTTCCTATCCTCTCTATTTAGTAAGTCGTGCCTCCCTTTGCTGAAACCTTTTTCATTTCTGCGTTTGTGACTTTCATCTTTACTCAGTCATTACATGTGGGGGGCTGCCTATTCCTTTAGGGAATTTCTCTGAGGCAAGGTAGGCTTTATTTTCTTCTCTAGGGCTAGCTAGCTCTTAGGCTGTGACGAGGCACCAAGGGAGCGTCAGGAGCGCTCCACGGCTATTTCTAGTGTGTGCGATAGGATTAGGGCTTGCGGTCAGCAGAGCTCCCACATCCCAGAGCTCGTCATGTTTGAGTTTAGCTATCAGGTCGGGTGCTCCTAACCACCAGGTCATAACAGTACAGCTGGCCCAAAGTATTAATGCATCTCAATGGAGGGATAAGAGAAGTTCTGAGACCGTTTTTTTTTCTTTGCACTGTGTTTTGTCTTTCTTTTCCCCTAGACCTTTGGGTGGTTCAGGACACAGGTGTAGAGATGGACATTCAAGGTCTGTCCTCTTGTGTGGATCATCTCACTGCAAGGGTACAAAACATTCAAGATTTTGTGGTTCAGAATCCTATGTTAGAGCCTAGAATTCCTACTCCTGATTTATTTTCTGGAAATAGATCTAAGTTTCTGAATTTCAAAAATAATTGTAAACTGTTTCTAGCTTTGAAACCACGCTCCTCTGGTGACCCCGCTCAACAAGTAAAAATCATTATTTCTTTATTACGTGGTGACCCTCAAGACTGGGCATTTTCCCTTGCGCCAGGAGATCCTGCATTGTGTGATGTTGATGCGTTTTTTCTGGCGCTAGGATTGCTTTATGATGAACCAAATTCCGTGGATCAGGCAGAGAAAATCTTGCTGGCTTTGTGTCAGGGTCAGGATGAGGCGGAGGTGTACTGTCAGAAGTTTAGAAAGTGGTCTGTGCTTACTCAGTGGAATGAATGTGCCCTGGCGGCAATTTTCAGAAAGGGTCTTTCTGAAGCCCTTAAGGATGTCATGGTGGGATTTCCCACGCCTGCTGGTCTGAATGAGTCTATGTCATTGGCCATTCAGATCGATCGGCGCTTGCGTGAGCGCAAAGCTGTGCACCATTTGGCGGTGTTCTCTGAGAATAGGCCTGAGCCTATGCAGTGTGATAGAACTTTGACCAGAGCTGAACGGCAAGAACACAGACGTCGGAATGGACTGTGTTTTTACTGTGGTGACTCCACTCATGCTATCTCCAATTGTCCTAAGCGCACTAAGCGGTTCGCTAGGTCTGCCACCATTGGTACGGTACAGTCAAAATTTCTTTTGTCCGTTACTCTGATTTGCTCTCTGTCATCATATTCTGTTATGGCATTTGTGGATTCAGGCGCTGCCCTGAATTTGATGGACTTGGAGTTTGCCAGGCGCTGTGGTTTTTCCTTGGAGCCCTTGTAGCATCCTATTCCATTGAGAGGAATTGATGCTACGCCTTTGGCCAAGAATAAACCTCAATACTGGACGCAATTGACCATGTGCATGGCTCCTGCACATCAGGAGGATATTTGCTTTTTGGTGTTGCATAATCTGCATGATGTGGTCGTTTTGGGGTTGCCATGGCTACAGGTCCATAATCCAGTGTTGGATTGGAAATCTATGTCTGTGTCCAGCTGGGGTTGTCAAGGGGTACATGGTGATGTTCCATTGTTGTCAATTTCGCCTTCCACTCCTTCTGAAGTCCCTGAGTTTTTATCAGATTACCGGGATGTATTTGAGGAGCCCAAATCCGGTGCCCTACCTCCTCATAGGGACTGCGATTGTGCTATTAATTTGATTCCCGGTAGTAAGTTTCCTAAGGGCCGACTGTTTAATCTATCTGTGCCAGAGCACGCTGCTATGCGGAGTTATATAAAGGAATCCTTGGAGAAGGGTCAAATTCGCCCGTCGTCGTCACCATTGGGAGCAGGGTTCTTTTTTGTGGCCAAGAAGGATGGCTCTTTAAGACCTTGTATTGATTACCGCCTTCTTAATAAGATCACAGTCAAATTTCAGTATCCTTTGCCGCTGATGTCTGATCTGTTTGCTCGGATTAAGGGGGCTAGTTGGTTCACCAAGATAGATCTTCGAGGGGCGTATAATCTGGTGCGAATTAAACAGGGCGATGAATGGAAAACAGCATTTAACACGCCCGAGGGCCATTTTGAGTACCTGGTTATGCCATTCGGGCTTTCCAATGCTCCATCTGTGTTTCAGTCCTTTATGCATGACATCTTCCGAGAGTACCTGGTTAGATTCATGATTGTATATTTGGATGACATTTTGGTCTTTTCGGATGATTGGGAGTCTCATGTGAAGCAGGTCAGAATGGTGTTCCAGGTTCTTCGTGCTAATTCCTTGTTTTTGAAGGGGTCAAAGTGTCTCTTTGGAGTTCAGAAAGTTTCATTTTTGGGTTTCATTTTTTCCCCTTCTACTATCGAGATGGACCCTGTTAAGGTCCAGGCCATTTATGATTGGACTCAGCCGACATCTGTGAAGAGCCTACAGAAGTTCCTGGGCTTTGCTAATTTTTACCGTTGCTTCATCGCTAATTTTTCTAGTGTTGCTAAACCGTTGACTGATTTGACCAAGAAAGGTGCTGATGTGGTCAATTGGTCCTCTGCGGCTGTAGAGGCTTTTCAGGAGTTGAAGCATCGTTTTTCTTCTGCCCCTGTGCTGTGCCAGCCAGATGTTTTGCTTCCGTTTCAGGTCGAGGTTGATGCTTCTGAGATTGGAGCAGGGGCTGTTTTGTCGCAAAGAAGTTCTGATGGCTCGGTGATGAAACCATGTGCCTTCTTTTCTAGAAAATTTTCGCCTGCTGAGCGCAATTATGATGTTGGCAATCGAGAGTTGTTGGCCATGAAATGGGCATTCAAGGAGTGGCGACATTGGCTTGAAGGAGCTAAACATCGCGTGGTGGTCTTGACGGATCACAAGAATTTGACTTATCTCGAGTCTGCCAAACGGTTGAATCCTAGACAGGCTCGATGATCGCTCTTTTTCTCCCGTTTTGATTTTGTGGTTTCATACCTTCCGGGATCTAAGAATGTGAAGGCTGATGCCCTGTCAAGGAGTTTTGTGCCTGACTCTCCGGGTGTTCCGGAGCCGGCGGGTATTCTTAAAGAGAAGGTAATTTTGTCTGCCATCTCCCCTGATTTGCGGCGCGTGCTGCAGAAGTTTCAGGATGATAGACCTGACCGTTGTCCTACGGAGAAACTGTTTGTCCCTGATAGATGGACTAGTAGAGTTATTTCTGAGGTTCATTGTTCGGTGTTGGCTGGTCATCCTGGAATCTTTGATACCAGAGATTTGGTGGCTAGATCCTTTTGGTGGCCTTCTTTGTCACGGGATGTGCGTTCTTTTGTGCAGTCCTGTGGGACTTGTGCTCGGGCTAAGCCCTGCTGTTCTCGTGCCAGTGGGTTGCTTTTGCCCTTGCCGGTCCCGAAGAGGCCCTGGACGCATATTTCCATGGATTTTATTTCTGATCTCCCTGTTTCTCAAAGGATGTCGGTCATTTGGGTGGTTTGTGATCGCTTCTCTAAGATGGTCCATTTGGTACCCTTGTCTAAATTGCCTTCCTCTTCTGATTTGGTGCCATTGTTTTTCCAGCATGTGGTTCGTTTGCATGGCATTCCGGAGAACATCATCTCGGACAGGGGTTCCCAGTTTGTTTCAAGGTTTTGGCGGTCCTTTTGTGCTAAGGTGGGCATTGATTTGTCTTTTTCTTCGGCTTTCCATCCTCAGACTAATGGCCAAACCGAACGAACTAATCAGACTTTGGAGACATCTGAGATGCTTTGTTTCTGCTGATCAGGATGATTGGGTGTCCTTCTTGTCTTTGGTTGAGTTCGCCCTTAATAATCGGGCCGGCTCGGCTACTTTGGTTTCTCCTTATTTCTGCAATTCTGGTTTCCATCCTCGTTTCTCTTCAGGGCAGGTTGAGCCTTCGGACTGTCCTGGTGTGGATACTGTGTTGGACAGGTTGCAGCAGATTTGGACTCATGTGGTGGACAATTTGACATTGTCCCAGGAGAAGGCTCAACGTTTCGCTAACCGCCGGCGCTGTGTTGGTCCCCGACTTCGGGTTGGCGATTTGGTTTGGTTGTCATCTCGTCATGTTCCTATGAAAGTTTCCTCTCCTAAGTTTAAGCCTCGTTTCATTGGGCCATATAAGATTTCTGAAATTCTTAATCCTGTGTCATTTCGTTTGGACCTTCCAGCTTCTTTTGCCATCCATAATGTGTTCCATAGGTCGTTGTTGCGGAGATACATGGTGCCTATGGTTCCCTCCGTTGATCCTCCTGCCCCGGTGTTGGTCGAGGGGGAGTTGGAGTATGTGGTGGAGAAGATCTTGGATTCTCGTGTTTCGAGACGGAAACTCCAGTACCTGGTCAAGTGGAAGGGTTATGGTCAGGAGGATAATTCCTGGGTTTTTGCCTCTGATGTTCATGCTGCCGATCTAGTTCGTGCCTTTCATTTGGCTCATCCTGATCGGCCTGGGGGCTCTGGTGAGGGTTCGGTGACCCCTCCTCAAGGGGGGGTACTGTTGCGAATTCTGTTGTCGAGCTCCCTCCTGTGGTCGTGAATGGTACTTCGGTGAGTTCGGTCCGTGGCTCCCTCTGGTGGCTGTGAGTGGAGCTGCTGCTTCTGAGGTTCCTTACACAGGTGACGTGGTTTATCCTTTGATTGGCTTCTCTATTTAACTCCACTCAGATCGTTTCTCCATGCCAGCTGTCAATGTTTTAGCATTGGTTCAGTTCGCTCCTGGATCTGTCTGGTGTCCTGTCTTCTCCTGCAGAAGCTAAGTTCCTGATTGTTATTATTGTTCTTGTTTCTTTGTCCAGCTGGTTATCTTGATTTTGTCTTGCTAGCTGGAAGCTCTGGGATGCAGGGTGGCACCCCCGCACCGTGAGTCGGTGCGGAGGACCCTTTTGCACACTCTACGTGGTCTTTTGTAGGTTTTTGTGCTGACCGCAAAGATTCCTTTCCTATCCTCTGTCTATTTAGTAAGTCGTGCCTCCCTTTGCTGAAACCTATTTCATTTCTGCGTTTGTGACTTTCATCTTTACTCACAGTCATTACATGTGGGGGGCTGCCTATTCCTTTGGGGAATTTCTCTGAGGCAAGGTAGGCTTTATTTTCTTCTCTAGGGCTAGCTAGCTCTTAGGCTGTGACGAGGCACTTAGGGAGCGTCAGGAGCGCTCCACGGCTATTTCTAGTGTGTGCGATAGGATTAGGGCTTGCGGTCAGCAGAGCTCCCACATCCCAGAGCTCGTCCTGTATGAGTTTAACTATCAGGTCGGGTGCTCCTAACCACCAGGTCATAACAGATGTCTGAGTGCTGCGGAACCCGGGTGTCCCACAACGGGACTCGCTCATGGACCAGGGAGATTAGGAGGTCAATTTCAATGAGGTCCTCATTCCATTCTGGAACCTAAAAAATAAAAAAGACAATAATGTTGGAGAGATTAACATAAGAAAAAGAAAACCGCGACAGAAAACTGGTATGAATATTGAAAGTCAAGAAGAAAAAGGTAAAGAAAGAGGAAAGGAAAGGAAAGAAATGAACATTCAAGAATAGTAATGTAAGGATACAATAAACAGTCAGCCAGGTATACTTACACGCTGCCGCCTTGGCACTCAACCGTGAACCCGTTGCTCCCGCTCAGCCTCTGCCGCAGTGGAAGAAGTGCTCTAAAAAAAGGAAAAAAATTGTCATATGTGTAGATGTGACAGTGAATACTTACCAATCTGAGGAGGTGAGTACTCACTTCACTGACATGTCCGGCTTGTGCAGGCCCAGGCCGTTGCTCCTCCTCAGAAGAAGATGACATTCTGATGCATGCAAAAAGAATGAAATGGCAGAAATTAGGACATATAGAGACAGAAAATAGAAAATAAAGGCATTGGCTAGGATATACTCACATTGTTCAGAGTCTTGTTTCCTCCAAGGTGCTTTCCTCTGTGTGGTCTGCTTCCTAGTCTGCTGTATAGTGACCTGCAAATGCCCACTCCCTCCCTTTATCAGTTTGTATGTGGGGGGTGGCTAATCAGTGTCTAGACATGTTTTCCTGTGATGCAACGCATCCGTTCACAAACGCAAGCAAACGCATGTGCTTGCGAACGCATGCGTTCACATAGACCGTAATGAGTTTTTTTGCCGGATTTCTTACGCTAACAACCGCATGCGTTTCTAGGTGGAAAATTGATGCCTCTAAAATTACTACATGTAGCACTTACCGCGCCAAACGGCAGACAAAACGTCGCATGCGTCGTCAAACGCCGCAAAACTCAACCGATCGCAGACACATGCGTCTCTAATGTTAAATATAGGAGTACACGACGAATGCGGATAATTGCGGAAGAAACGCTGCGTACACAATCGCAAATGTGAAACCAACCTAAGATGGGATAAACACCCAGGAATATACAGTGGTATGGAAAGTATTCAGACCTCTTTAAATGTTTCATTGCAGTCATTTAGTAAATTCAAAAACTTTCATTTTTTTCACATTAATGTACACTCTGCAGCCCATCTTGACTGAAAAAAAACAGAAATGTAGTAATTTTTGCAAATTTAATATAAAAGAAACGCTGAAATATCACATGGCCATAAGTATTCAGACTCTTGCTCACACACTCATATTTAAGTCATATGCCGTCAATTTCCTTATGATCCTCCTTGAGATGGTTCTACTCCTTCTTTGGAGTCCAGCTGTGTTTAATTAAACTGATAGGACTTGATTTGGAAAGGCACACACCTGCCTATATAAGACCTCACAGCTCACAGTGCATGTCAGACCAAATGAGAATCATGAGGTCAAAGGAACTGGCCAATGAGCTCAGAGACAGCATTGTGGCAAGGCAGAATCTCTGCAGTACTAAATGTTCCTTAGAGCACAGTTGCCTCCATAATCCTTAAATGGAAGAAGTTAGGGACCACCAGAAGTCTTCCTAGACCTGGCCGTCCAGCCAAAGTGAGTAATTGTGGGAGAAGAGCCGTGGTGAGAGAAGTAAAGAAGAATCCCAAGATCACTGCGGCTGAGCTCCAGAGATGCAGTCGGGAGATGGGAAAAAGTTCCACAAAGTCAACTATCACTGCAGCCCTCCACCAATCGGGCCTTTATGGCAGAGTGGCCCGACGGAAGCCTCTCCTTAGTGCAAGACATATGAAAGCCAGCAGAGAGTTTGCTAAAAGAACACATGAAGGACTCCCAGAATATGAGAAATAAGATTCTCTGGTCTGAGACGAAGATATAACTTTTTGGTGATAATTCTAAGCGGTATGTGTGGAGAAAACCAGGCACTGCTCATGACCTGCCCAATACAATCCCAACAGTGAAACATGGTGGTGGCAGCATCCTGCTATGGGGGTGTTTTTCAGCTGCAGGGACAGGTCAACTGGTTTTCATTGAAGGAAAAAAGAATGCGACCAAGTACAGAGATATCATGGATGAAAACTTCTTCTAGAGTGCTCTGGACCGCAGACTTGGCCGAACGTTCACCTTCTAACAAGACAACGACCCTAAGCACACAGCTAAAATAACAAAGGAGTGGCTTCAGAACAACTCTGTAACCATTCTGGACTGGCCCAGCCAGAGCCCAGACCTAAACCCAATTGAGCATCTCTGGAGAGGCCTGAAAATGGTTGTCCGCGAACGTTCACCATGCAAACTGAAGGAACTGAAGAGGGTCTGCATGTAACAATGGCAGAGGATCCCCAAATCCAGGTGTGAAAAACTTGTTGCATCATTCCTAAGAAGACTCATGGCTGTACTAGGGCGAAAGAGTGCTTCTACTCAATACTGAGCAAAAGGTCTGAATACTTATGACCATGTGATATTTCAGTTTTTCTTTTTTAATAAATTGGCAAAAATTACTACATTTCTGTTTTTTTCAGTCAGTTTTTGCAGAGTGTACATTAATGAGAAAAAAAATGAACTTTTTTGAATTTACCAAATGGCTGCAATGAAACAAAGAGTAAAGGCGTCAGAATACTTTCCGTAACCACTGTATTTTGCCTTTAACCAAGTAAACTCCAGGCAGCATAATATTAGGTCCAATAGAAGGTTATATAAATGATAATCAATATAATTATCCTAATAACAACCATAACACCTTTTTGCAGTTTAAACAATGTATGGCAAAAGCGACACTCATTTTATCAGAATACAAACAAAATCCTTTTGTTCTTCAAAAATTTACCCCACATTACTACTGCTACCACTACTGGTAGATTTATTGTAGCCTAAGTTACTTAAAATTTGTTTTGCCGCAATGCAGACTGTCATGCTTCTGTAGGCCAGTGACCTGCCAATAATGTTATTTGCAGAAGCATGTATATGCAGTAAACACTGCAGGTTGGATGCTACATACTTGCTCAGCGGCCAGATGTTACAGCATAGTGGATGGATTTCAAGAAATCCAATGTCCACTATGCGTCCAGAGATGCCCGCGGAGACGGACATGCAGCGCATCTCTCCAGACCGCAGTCAATTTCTCTTGCAGAGACGTGAGCCTCCACAAGAGAAACGTCCCCAATAGAATGTATTGGACGCGGTGAATCTGCACAGTTCAGTGAACACAGAGGATTCAACTAAGTTCAATAGACGGCGGCACTTTGGACGTGCTGCCACTTCTGGATCATGTGCAACAACCAAAACTCTGCACACAGGGAGAATTAAACATTGAGAACAAATTCATCCTGAATGATATTGCGACCGTTAAATCCCTTTTAAGAAAGATAACCACATTCATACATCCTCTTAAATGCTCAGCCTAATGTTTCTAAGTGCAAAAGTGAAATTGCATAGAAGAGATTGCCAAACTTTTAACACAACTTTTTTATATATATTTTTTTACAGCGAACAATGCTTTCTACCATTACCTTGATTTTTACTCTAGATAGTTTGGTGTTAGAGGTCAGGCTATCAAATTCAATAGAGAAAGAGAGAACATTTTTTTGCAACAACCTGTAACACACTGGGGACTATATCGCCTACAGCCTTGCCCTCTGCTGCTACCCAGTGGAGAAAAGATGATACTACCTTAAAATAAGACAATGTAAAACCCATAGGAAGGCATTTAGCAAAGAAAAATTGCTGCTCCAACTGAAAACCTAATGACGAAAAACTAACCGGGTCAATTCGGAGCTAGTAGCGACCATGGACTCTGTTGCAGAGATTACAGCACAGACACGTTGACCTCTCACAATTCCAGCCCCGTCCCCATCTATTCCCAACCTGCACATCCTGCTGATACCCAAATGCTGAGCTGCTGCTGCTGTATGTGTTCCTATTACCGCACCTACTGTGTGATACAATAACGGCTCCTCTTACCGCCCCACATAGTAATAATGCCACCACTGTGTTCCTTACATTGTAATAATGCCACCTTTGTGCTCTCTAGATAGTAACATTTTCCCCTAGTAAATATTAATGCCTTGTGCTTGTGCCCTCCACATTTTGTCCCAAGAAAGTAATAATACCCCATATGCAACTTTGATGGTCGCAATACTGAGTGCTCCTATAACAATAATACTTAAGTGCCCACTTAACTAGTAATAATGTCTCCGAAGTTCCCCCATATACAGCTCCACTATACACAGTATGCAGGAGGAGGAGGTCCATAGGATCCACATGCAACACCAAATAGGTAGAGCCAAATCAGAAGGCAGGTGGGTGCTCGCAAGGCTAGTGAGCACAGCCAAACAGGAAAAATAGAGAGGATAGCGGCACACCACTAATGAAAAAATGAAAAAAAACTTTATTCAGGCATAGCAAGCCAAAAACATGAAAAGCCTTAGGCTTCTTTCACACTTCCGTCTTCCAAATCTGCACAGGATCCGTCAAGACGTTGAAATGACAGATCCTGTGCATAGGCAGCATCAATAGTAAAAAGAGAAATAGAGCGAGCGAGAGAGAATTTCCCTGACGGCAAATTCTTCCACGCATGCTCAGTTAGAAAAGACAGGGCCCGTCGCTGGATTCCTGCTTTTCACAGTCAGCGACGCATCCTGCGCCCATAGTCTTCCATTGTAGCCAGTGACGGGCAGCACAGGATGCGTTGCTGACCGATTTTCCGACGTGCAGAAAAAACGTTCCTCTGAACGTTTTCTCTGCCCGACGGACCGTTTTTTTTATGCAGGATCCAGTGAAAGACAGATGAAATGGATGGCCATCCGTCACAATCCGTCGCTAATACAAGTCTAAGGCTACTTTCACACTAGGGTTAACTGCAATCCGTCATAATGCATCGTTTTGCAGAAAAAACGCATCCTGCAAAAATGCTTGTAGGATGCGTTTTTTCCCCATAGACTTGTATTGACGACGCATTGCGACGGATTGCCACACGTCGCATCCGTCGTGCGACGGATGCGTCGTGCTTTGGCGGACCGTCGGCACAAAAAAACGCTACATGTAACGTTTTTTGTTCCTGACGGACCGCTTTTTCCGACCGCGCATGCGCGGCCGGAACTCTGCCCCCACCTCCCCGCACCTTACAATGGGGCAGCGGATGCACCGGAGAAATGCATCCGCTGCCTCTGTTGTGCAGTGCGTTAAACGCTAGCGTCGGAATCTCTGCCTGACTCATTGCGATGGGGAGATTCCGACGCTAGTGTAAAAGTAGCCTAAGAGAAAATGCACATTTTTTTGCATGATCCTGCATTCTCAAAAAACGACGGATTGTGATGGGAGCTGAAAGACAAGTGTTGAAGAGGCCTTGCGCGTTTCGGGTGCATGCAGCACCCTTAGTCATAGGATATACAATAAAAGCACAGCCAGAATAAATATCAATGAACAACCAATCACAAATGACAAATAATTACATATGCACAAGGTGTGGATGCAAACAAAGCAGCAACAACAAAAAAACAATATGGGAAAAATAAACATATAAATAAATATAAAATAAATCATTTCTTGAGTTCATGCCCATCGGATATCTTGTGTCCAGCTTTAGGCTATGTGCACACGCTGCGGATCCGCAGCAGGTCCGCAGCAGTTTCCCATGACTTTACAGTACAATGTAAACCTATGGGAAAGCGAAAACGCTGTGCACATGCTGCGGAAAAAAATGCGCGGAAACGCAGTGGTTTACATTCCACAGCATGTCACTTTCTGCGGATTCCGCAACAGTTTTACACCTGCTCCAATAGAAAACCGCAGGTGTAAAACCGCATTGAAATCCGCAGAAAAACCGCAGTAAATCCGCGGTAATTCCACAGCAAATATGCGGCATTTTTGCCCTGCAGATTTATCAAATCCGCTGCGGAAAAATCCGCGGTGGACCATTCAACGTGTGCACATAGCCTTAGGGTACCGTCACACAGTTCCACTTTTGTCGCTACGACGGTACGATCCGTGACGTTCCAGTGATATCCATACGATATCGCTGTGTCTGACACGCAGCAGCGATCAGGGACCCTGCTGAGAATCGTACGTCGTAGCAGATCGTTTGGAACTTTCTTTTGTCGCTGGATCTCCCGCTGTCATCGCTGGATCGGTGTGTGTGACACCGATCCAGCGATGCGTTCGCTTGTAACCAGGGTAAACTTTGGGTTACTAAGCGCAGGGCCGCGCTTAGTAACCCGATGTTTATCCTGGTTACCATCCTAAAAGTAAAAAAAACAAACGCTTCATACTTACCTTCGGCTGTCTGTCCCCGGCGCTGTGCTTTCCTGCACTCACTGTGAGCACAGCGGCCGGAGAGCAGAGCGGTGACGTCACCGCTCTGCTTTCCGGCCGCTGTGCTCACAGCCAGAGCAGAGAAGCACAGCGCCGAGGGACAGACAGCGGTAGGTAAGTATGAAGCGTTTGTTTTTTTTACTCTTAGGATGTTAACCAGGGTAAACCTCGGGTTACTAAGCGCGGCCCTGGTTACCGGCATCGTTGGTCGCTGGAGAGCTGTCTGTGTGACAGCTCTCCAGTGACCACACAATGACTTACCAACGATCACGGCCAGGTCGTATCGCTGGTCGTGATCGTTGGTAAATCGTATAGTGTGACGGTACCCTTAGAGTCCAGAATGCCTCCCTTGGAGTTAATAGTTTGTTTGTTTTCACCCCGAATGGGATTCTAAAACTTTTCAAATGCATAAAAAGCAAAATGTGTGACGTCTTCTTGGTGAATATTCACAAAGTGTTTTGAGGCACCGGAGTAAGCTGCATTTTTATTTTGAATGTTGGATAAATGTTCAGCTATGCGTTTCTTAATTTTTTGTGTGGTGCAACCAACATATTGCATTTTGCACGACAAACAGATGGAGTAAATTACATATTGTGTATCACAATTCATGAAAGACACAAACTTCTGTGAAAAACCTGAAAAAGAACTAATGGATTTAATTTTATCCAGTGCATAAATACACACATTACAACGGTTACCAGCACATTTGTTAAAACCAGTTGTGGGCAATCAGGATTTAGGAGTAGAATGCTGTTTGAGAACACTAGGAGAAAGCGCATTGCCTAAACTGAAACCTTTCCTTGCTACATATCTGCAACCATTCCTGGTAATTTGACGTAATTTGTCATCCTGATTAACTACAGGTAAATATTTTTTTTATATATTTTTTATTAAGTGAAATTGGAAACGCAACAATGGAATCTGAATCAGTAGGGAGAAGGGCTCTGGTGGATGAAAAGGATCGAGGTTGTCTGCAAACCTTGTTGAAAGCTTCTCTGATATCATGACGATTATAACCTCTATCTATCAAACGTTCAGTGACAACATGACTTTCCTGTAAAAAAAAAAAAATCTTGATTAGAACATAGACGTTTGATTCTGTTAAACTCACCATAATAATAATAAAGGGATCTCCTTAATAGTATGTTTCGAATGAGAAGAGGAAGAAAGAAGTAAACATTTTCCTGAATTACCTTTTCTATATGCCTGGATCTTGCTGATCAGCTGATCGGTGGCACAGCTGCATGTGTTGTGGCTGTATTTGTCACAGCACATGCATAGAGAGTCCAACAAACAGGCCCTCCATGCATGTGCTGTGACTGTGACACAGCCACGCCACATGCAGTTGCGGTGCCGAGCAGCTGATCAGCCGGCGCAATCCAGGAAGCCGGGTTCCCTCTGCAGCTTGTTCGGTAAGTGCTATAGCTTGCCGAATAAGAGAGAACCTGAACAAATTCGCTCAACTCTACCCACAACTTCCCTACACAACGTATAATGTCCGCACTGCTCCCCGCTACACAGTATGATGAGCCCACAGCTCCCCTCTACACAGTATGATGAGCCCACAACTCGTCTATACACAGTATAATGAGCCCACAGCTCCCCTCTACACAGTATGATGGGCCGACAGCTCGTCTATACACAGTATGATGGGCCCACAGCTCGTCTATGCACAGTACGATGGGCCGACAGCTCCCCTATACACAGTATGATGATCCCACAGCTGCTCTATACACCATATGATGTCCCTAACACGTCCATATACACAGTAAGATGAGCCCACAGCTCCACTATACATAGTATGATAGGCTCACAGCTCCTCTCTACACAGTATGATGATCCCACATCTCCCCTATACACAATATGATGTTCCCACTGCTCCCCTATATATACAGTATTATGATCTCACAGCTCCCCTATACACCATATAATGTTCCCACTGCTCCGCTCTACACAGTATGATGATCCTACAGATTCCCTATACACCATATGATGTTCCCACTGCTCCCCTATGCACAGTATGAGCTCACAGCTCTCCTATACACAGTATAATACTGACAGAGCTCCACTATAGAAAGTATAATGCCCCAGAGCTCCTCTATATACAGTTATAGTGGACCAACAACTCCCCGATACATATTATAATGCCTTCACAGCTCCCTTATACACAGTATGATGGGCCCATAGCTCCTGTACACACCCAGTTCCCCTATACATAGAATGATGTCCCGACTGCTCCCCTAAAATACTAATAGTGAATAGTGCTGTAACACAGTGCTTCGGCTGCACTGAGAGCCCCTCTGCTGGGAGGAAATTAACTTTATTCCTCCCTTCATCCTAGCTCTTCCAGTCATAGGGTTGACGCTGGCACAGTTTCAGTCAGTGCTCTGTGTATAGAAAGTGACAGCTGTAACCGTGCCCTGGCACTGACTGACAGCCAGCTCAGCAGCCTCTACCACCAGGTAGCTACTCTACTGGTGCCCTATAAACAATAATCTTTTTTAAGTGCCCACTTCACATTTAAAAATTTCTTCCTAGTTCCCCCATGTACAGTAATAATGGCCCCAGTATCACAGATTCGAGCAGGCAGTCACGTGTCAACTCTTTCAGCTTCTCTCAATTCTCTTCTATTGAGAGAAGTCAACCCTTTTTAGTCGACACATGCACATAGCAAACATGTGGTCCATGGCCACCTGATAACATGATATTGGGGGCTCATGCAGCAGGTGCACCCTGTCATGATTTGGCAGTCTGCATTCAGACTGCAGGCATTCATTCCAAGCCTTTATAACTGTTATAAGAATAAATTACTCTATTATTAAGTTATTAAAGTACCACTCCACCGGGGGGAGTTCACCAATGGAGTGGTGCTTTAAGCCCAAGTCCCCTGTCCCGGTTATATACTGATCCTCTGGCATAGTCACATTTTTTATGGCACCGCTCCAGTCCTGTAGCTCCATCTTGTGAGTGCAGCTTCTGAGTTGCCGAAGTTGGAAGCTACGTCAAAGGCTCTGAATGTAAGTTTATTAAAGACAGAGGCGAAAACGAATCTCTCATAGACTTACATTGATTAGTGACCTCCGTGCCGCTCCATAAAACAGCTGACAGGTCACAAACTACAGGAGACAGACCCAAGCAGTGGCAAAAACAGATGAAAACACCGGAAGGCGAGTATTAGATGGGGGCAGGGAATTTGCTTTTTAAGCACCACTCCAGCGGTGAAATAACAAAAAAATTCTGGATTAGTGCTTTAAATGTGATGCAGCTCATGGCTATTGTATGGGGTCTTGTTATACTAATACTGGTAAAAGACCCTGCTAATAAGTAATGAAGTGCATATAATCTCATAACGAAAAGTATAATAATCAGCCCCCCACGCCCTGTCCTCCGTCTCCACCTCCACTTCAGCTTCCACAATACCCCATCCTCTCACATTCACACCCCAGTGCCCTGTTCCCCTCCCCCACCTCCACTTCAGCTTCCACAATACCCCATCCTCTCACATTCACACCCCAGTGCCCTGTACTCCTCCCCCACCTCCACTTCAGCCCCCACAATACACCATTCCTCTCATATTCACACCCCAGTGCCCTGTCTCCCCTCCCCACTTCAGCTCCCACAATACCCCCATTCTCCCCCAAGTGCCCTGTGCCCCTCGCCTACTTCAGCCCCCATAATACGCCCATCATCTCATATTCTCCCCCAAGTGCCCTGTCCCTCCTCCCCTACTTCAGCATCAATGCCCCCATAGTCTCACATTCACCCCCACGTCATGTCCCCCCTCCCCCACCTCCACGTCGGCTCTCAGAATACCCCAGCTTCACACATTCACCCCCAGTGCCTTGTCCCCCTCCCCCATAATACCCATCCTCACACATTCACCCCCCAGTGCTCTCTCCCCACTCACCCTACTCCACTTCAGCCCCCTCAATACCCCCATGGTCTCACCTCCCAATGCCCTGTCCCCCCTCCCCTACTTCAGCCCCCACAATACCCCCATTGTCCAACATTCACTCCACAGTGACCATGACATACCTGAATTTAGTAAACCTAATAAATTCCATCCCCACTTACTGATGAAGTTTGCAGGCAGTGAGGCAGGACCAGGAAGCGTCTGAGTGAAATGCAAGGTGGGCACTAGGCCCCAGCATGCTTGAGCCAATCCGAGCATGCACAGAGTGAAATAAACTGCGGCCTGGGAAAAGCTCCATCATCAGGTTAGACTGCAGGTGTGAGACTCTGCAACTGGTCACTGTACTAGCCAGAGTGCAGAGTCTCCATCAGACAGAAGCAGACATTTTACTGCTCTCCTCCTCTGCTGTGTTCTGCCTCATAACAGAAGTGGTAGTGTCTCCTGATGGGCCCTTTCACGTGACGGGACCCTGGGCAATGGACCCTCTGACCCCCCCCAGTAGCTACACTACTGCAGACACCCCCTGTCCACATGGGTCCAGGAAGGCTCAGGGGGAGAGAGAGGAGGTGGCCCACACAGTCCCTGATGTGGCACTACCCTCATCCACAACCCCGACAGGCCCTTTTCACTAGCCCCAGTGAAACAGAACCTTATCAGCCCCGTAGAACTGCCACCAATTCCTCGTTTGATTTAAGCCCTGTCAGTAAATGGGAATTATATTTAGCCTGAAACCAGCCCTGATAGCATGGAACATTAAACCGAAATTTGTGGATCGAGATAAAAGAGCAGCCCAAGGTTAAACTATATATTTAAATCGCTTTAAGGGGACACTAAACAATACACTATATACACAATAGTTATACGTATATAATGGTTAGATATGCAAATACAACAGTGGTAGGACAAAAGATATAAGCAGAATATATGGGTCAGGTTGACTTGCAGGGGAGAGCCGCCAAATGGGAGGCTTGTGGTCCGCTCTGTTTCTTGCCTTCTCTCCATACGATATGTCATCACGACCTCCTCAGAAAAAAAGCACTAGGCTAAGCTCTGTAGGAGTATTTAATTCCCTCCTGCTTTCTGGGCTGAACCTAAATCCCCTCCCCTTGCCTATGCATCTGGAAAACCTATGAAAGATCATAACTCCATTCTGGACAGTCCTAGACCATGGTTCTAGCGCCATCGGATCCAGCTGGGCTCCTGATATGCGTTAAGACCAAAAACATTTACTACCTGGCTTCTAGTACTTGTTCTATGTATCTCCATACCCCTATGTTCTAGAATGGATCAACACCCTGAGAGGTATTTGGTCCGGTCCAGAGATCACGACAGAACTGACACCTTGTCCAGCTCAGAGCAGAACAAAAGGCTTGATGACATATAGAGACCATGTGGTAAAAATTGCTTTAAGTCCGCTATGATTGCACAAGGAATTATGGAGATAATATAAGTCTTAGCCATACATTGTGTATATTTCCGAGATCTCTGGACTGGACCAAATACCTTCCAGCGTCTCGATCCGTTCTAGAACCTAGAGGTAGGGAGATACATAGAACAGCTACTAGAAACCAGGTAGTAAAGATGTTTGACTGTCACACTAGGGGTGTGATTGACTTGCATTTCTGTATGGGTTCTAATCAGGACATCAAATTGTTTCAACATATTGAAATATCATGCTTTATATTGAAATATTGTATTGAACTAAATTCATCATTGCTGTTACACCAGTTTCAAGAACTTTTTCTGGCAATTTTTGTAGTTACATAAAGGCCTCTTTTCAATTTGTGTATTTTGCATTATTATTTTAAAGCCAAAGCCAGGAGTGAAGCCTACAGAAAGAAAAACCATAATGGAAAGATTTGTGTCACTTCCATAATTTGGAAAATCCCGGTTTTAGGTTTAGAATACTGACCAAAAACTACAATGTAAAAGTGGCTTCCCAAAAATTGGAACATTTGCCAGAGATAACCTCAACACCACATTGCACTCCTTATATTTAAATACCAGCATTTAGAGGGCTTGTCCGGCCTTCGGCTTCAAGTCTGTAGACACTCACTGACTGCAGACTTATGAATCCTCACCTCACGAACACTGCACTGTGAGAATTCCCCTGTGTCGGGAGCAGGCGGTCATGTGACTGCAAGTGTGTGATATGCATACTTCCGACCACTTTCCAACTAGACTTGTCCGGCCTCAGTGAATACACTTGCCTTTAGCGAGGCATCTAGTCAGCACGTGACCATATGTATGTATATCACATACTTGTGGTTACACATCCACTGCTCCTGGGGTCGGCACCAGAGAATTCTCACAGCGCGCAACATGTGCGTTGTGATGCTTCACATGTGTGCAGTCACATAGAGTAACTGTAGACTTGTAGCCTAAAGCCATACAACCTCTTCAAGTTGCATTGACATGTCACTTTACAATTTATTGGAAGGAAGTAGAGCTTGTATTGTGCTTCTGGAGTTGTGTAGTGTAAATAAATAAGAATGTGAAATTTAAGGGTTTGACGTTGATTTTTCTCATTTATTCTTTAAAACAGCAACCAATATGGGCTCTAACCTGTCAGTAAATGAATCGGTGCAAGTTGTCATCATAGGTGGAGGATTTGCTGGCAAAGCTGCTGCCAGTCAGATAAAATCCAACGGAATTCCATTTGTTTTAGTGGATATCAAAGAAGCTTTCCATCACAATGTCGCAGCCCTTCGTGCTTCTGTGGAAGCCGGTAAGACACGTCGATAACGTGAAGTAAATAATGTTCAGAATAGAGCTAGTGCTGTTCCTTCTTAAACCATTTTAGGACAGTTTTCTAAAAATCGTTAAACAGCATTTTATTTTTTCGTCTGAGATGCGGCAACTCGATGTTATGGTAAAGTCTGTAGTGAAATATGAGAAGGTTTTCATACCAAGTAGAGATTGATTAGGTGTTCAATGGCAAAAAAAAACTATTGTTTCTCTTTTGCACAAATATTGCACCACTCGTTTCACCCACTTCAGCATCAGAAAAGTGGCATAAATGCAACACAAAGTTGCACAATAATGTTGCAATTTTTAGCGTTTTCACTCTAGTTTGAATCAGCTATGCTAAAATGGGCACCACTGGGGAGGAACCAGTATTTTGTATGGAAGAAATGCTGATCCAGTCCCTGACTGCAGTAGTATTTCTCTTATGGTGCACGCCACTGAGAATATGCTCTGAATTCATTAAGTGGCATGTGCCTTCTAAAGATTTTGACGATTTGTACTCCAGCAAAACTGGCCTAACACGAGAGTGCACTACGCCAATCGTGATCAGTTGGCCCCTGAGTGTTTTAATTTGTGCCATTTTAGTAACATTTTTGTTAGGTTAGTTTTTGAATCCGCTATGCCTATAAAGCAATTACATCTTTCATAGTATTTTTCATCTGACTGAAATGAAAGCTGTCACACATGATGGAGAGAATCTAAAGGAACATATTAGGTTCTCTTCTTACAAGTACATAGTGGGCACCTTTTGAGGAGGATTTGGAGCACAAACTGAGTGAAAACTCTCCAAATCCTTCCCAAAAGCTGCTCAGTTTCCTCAATTAAAAAAACCTCATCTAAAAGACTGTGCACATAGGAATTTGGTGGTTTGTTCAGGATGAGGGATGAATGCAGAACTTGTGCATTGTAAAGTGGTTTCCACATACGGCTGTACAAATTTTTGCCTGTCTTACGTTCAGAAACGTCTGCAGCAGCACATGCTTTGGTATATCCACTCTCTTCTTTTAAAGGGAACGTGTCATCAGGAAATAACATTGTTTAAATCAGGTATTTTAGTTTAATGTTTAATCAAACAAATTACTGTTATTTAGGTTTGAACAAGACACTGTTCCATCAAGCTCAACCTTTCTCCACCAGTTCTACATTCTTTATCACTAGATTATTTATAACCCACAATCCAATTAGTTATGAGAAAAGCATCCAGCTCTTTGTTAATGGGAAGCTGTCATGTAAAAAAAAATGCTATTAACCTGCATATATGGGGTTAATCTGCAGTTTAATAGCGTTCTAATGCTGCCTAGCATTCGCAATTAGAGTCCCTCTGTCTGGAGGAAATTAACTTCTTTCCTCCCGGCAGTCAAGGGCTTTCAATCTTAGGAGTGCGGCTGGCGCAGGTTCAGTCACCACTCGGTATAGAGAGCGGCAGCTGTAACCGCGCCCCAGCTGTAACCGCGCCCCGGCACTGACTGACAGCAGCTCAGCATTCGAGCTGGTCATGATGAACTGAGCCGTGACTGAAGCCTATAATTGAAAGGAAGGAATAAAGTTAATTTCCTCCCATCAACGGTTTTCATGTCAGTGTTATGAACATGACAGACGCTCACTGGTAACAAAAAAAAAAAGGGAAGACCTACTACAGGGTGTCTCTGCACCCACACCCAACTGGCCCCTGTACAGACTGGAAAGACCCTAACCTCACAACTCAAAAACACCACCTCTGACCTGGATCCCTAAAAATGTCATCAAGGGGTTTCTCGTACCTCCTGGGGACCCAGAGGGGAGGTCGCAACACACTGCCTACAAGACGAAAATACAAAACCCAGGGTGAGAAAATAAAAATGTTCATATAGGGTAGAGAGAAAAGTTAAGGAGAAACAAACATAAATGGAACAAGTATAACCTCCCAGACGCCTAAAGAGGTAAAAAGTGAAGGAAAAGAAAAAAAGTGGACTCACATGCAAGGTAAATCTTTAGCTGAAGGGTTGCAACTCCTAAACCCAAATCCACTTAAAGGTTTAGCCAGCAAGGAAGTGCAGTGAAAGGTGATCATATAAATCCGAAGAATGTGATGGGTCAGACTAAAATGGGAGAATGGAAAACCCCTGGAGAGAAGCAAACCAAGAAGGGAGCCCAAAGACAATTGGAACTAGCAGCATGTGGTCAGAGTAGAAAATTTAATGGCTCAGCAGACAAGGGAACCCACCATGCAGCAACAGGTCAGCGGATAGAATCCGCAAACCAAGCCGTAATAGTCAAGGGGCCTAATAACATCACTCCATTATGCCGCCTGTGCCAGTCTGACTGCAGAGAGGAGGAGCACAGCCACATTACTCTATGTTTGAGCGAGATGAGCTTCATAGTATGTAGGTACTATTCTATAGCGGCAAAAGGGAGCACTTTTTATATGGTTGTATAGGGGGGGGAAGTTTTAAGGAAAGAAAGTGTGCACACCCATGACTAAAATTATATAAAGTTTATTATGAAACAATATAAAAAAGTATATCAACAGAAAATACATTTAAAAATAATTAAGAATGTACATAGGAACTAGAAAGGTTGGATTAAATAATCCGACTAATTACTATCTATTCATCAGGCACTGTTGAGAAAACATTTCTGCCTCTATACCAAGGCGTCATCAGAGGAGTGTACTTGTAAATATAAGTGAATTGGGTGAGAATTATTTTTTATTAGCGCTGTCACTGCGAGCACTTCATTATTATCATTATTGTTTGTTGTATATAAGCGACTGCAGCTACGGTATTTTTAAAAAAAATATATCTATTAAAAGTTAGTTTTTATACTATGATATATTTGATATACACACATAGAATTATATTATCATTGTACGTGTTACAATATGTGTTGATTTTGCACTTGTTTCAGGTTTTGCAAGAAAAACATTCATCTCCTACGAAGAGTCATTCCATAACAGCTTTAAACAAGGGCGAGTGTCTGGAATAAACCTGCAGAAGCAGTTAGTTGTGCTGGAAAACAATGAGGTGAATACCATCTTGTCAATTGTTGTAATGCTCTAAATGACAGCACAGAGAACACAGATGGATGCATAGACCTGGCTACAGTGCCAATTTTAATGGGATAGTCCTGCTAATTGTAGTTAAAAAAAAGTGCAATCTTAGAAAAACCACACCTAAAAGTGCTCAATTTGATTTTCAGGCATTTTGGGGGCATTCCTTAGGATAGGTCTCCTGGACTCACTCCTTGGCCCAAGGGATTTTTTTCTCCAGTCTCAGTCCTCAATGTTCAGTCAGACAAGGAGAAGATTTATTTCTTTTCCTATAACACACTTCTCCAGAAGCTCCGGTATGTTTCTTTATGATACAACTCCTGTAGATAGCTGTTAGATAGCTGTTAGTGCAGTTAGGGAACAGTAGGGAATTTTTAGTGCAAGCATATTAGAAATAAGTTTAGATTATGGCACTAAATAGATAGGGATTTAGATTAAAATTTATTTTACATTCGGGCGCGCGGTGATTACGAACCACGCAATGGGGTGTACCCACGCACCAGACTGGCAGACTAATAGCAAACATGAATACCTGGTATACCTGTCCTGCCGCTCCTACCTTGTGTATGAAAAAGATCTATAGTTAATACTGTTCGGGTAGAGCTATCCGATAGCGCTATCCATGAAGAAAGTGAACGGGTAGAGCTATCCCATTGCCCTATTCCTAAAGAAAATGAATGGGTAGAGCTATCCAATAGTGCTATTCCTCAATGTTCCTGAGCGTAAGCTATTTCACATGGTTGAACGCACTTGGGATCTGCGCCCAAGGCCCTGCCCATGCCCAATGTTTGGTCCGTAGACCGCGGCTAGGAGTTAGTTCTGCTTTTGTGTACAAAATTTTTTGGCTTTTACAATTGTTAAAAAGCTTAATAAAAGACTTCTTTGTACACACAGTTGACAGTAAACCATTTGTCAACGTTAGGAATAAGTTTACCTTGCTTCTGTGTCTCAAATATTTTGAACCTTATTTGTTGGCTTTTCCTTCCCCTGGAGAAAGCCACATATAACTGCCCATGTGAAAACACTGGGAGAGGCAAAAAAATTCCTACAAAATCCAAGGACTGTCCCTGAGATTTATTGATGGTCATTGCAAAAGCAAAAATGACAGGAAACTGACGTCATCGCATCTGGACTGGAAAGTTTTTATCTTTGGAAATCAGGTCAATTCTTGGAATAAGAACTGTCTGACCCTTTGCTTTTCCATTTAAAGCAATGGCATGAGTAACGTTTGATTTTATGCTTTTCACATAAAGCCTTGTGCCATTACAAAGGCCATGCTTTCTGTTAAGATTACGCAGTAGAATAATTACAGCTCCTGGTTTCAGCTTTAGTTCATGTGGAGGAATCGAAATGGGATTCAAAGAGTTAAGAAACTCTACAGGGTAATCTGTGAGAATCACACCCTCCTCTTCAGCAATTGTGTCCACGGAGCGATAGGTTGAGTGTTCACCTTGAACTTGACTAAGAATTTTGTCATTCAAGGCGTGAACGTCATCATTCAATGGCGTAAGAATTTCTTTATTGGCAATTGCTTCTACCGTTGCATCAGTTATCGCAATTGAGTCGCCAAAAATAGCTGTAATTAAATCAACCTCTTCAATAAAAGAATTCGGGATTTCAATTGTATCTTCTGGTAGACCATATACATTTGATAACTCTCCATTGCCAAGTTTCAGTAACCATGAGTTGTACTCAACTTCAACCTGAGACGTTCTCATATTCTGTTGTAACTGAAACCATGAAAACTGATTCCAGGATTTTGAGTATTTAATGGTGGACTGTACAATTTGGGCTCTTTTTCCACCTTCCACTGTTGGTAGGGTTTGACGAAAGTCACCACCGTTTATGAAAACTTTTCCACCAAATGGTCTTTTTTTTCCACATATGTCTTGGAACAAGAGTTCATATTAAAACAGGGAGTCATTGTTACTTCGTCCCAAATAACGACAGATGACTCCCTAAGCCCCTTTGCTTGAAGTGAGGTTGGCTTAATTTTTGATACTGTGGTCTCGTTTGTTGTAATTCCAATGCCAAACTTGGAATGGTAGGTGCTACCGTTTTGTAGCAATGTAGCCGCCAATCCAGTGGAGGCTACTGAGCAAATAGACTTCTTTTCTGCTTGTAGTGTCTTGTGCAAGCAGTTGTACAAAAATGTCTTCCCACTGCCTCGTGGGCCGTCCAGAAAGAAACAGTGTGAGCTAGTGTCATTTGGCTGTGATGCAGCATTGACTGCTTGCATAATTGCAAGATTTCTGAGCTTCATTAAGCATAGCTTTCAATTGCTTAGCCTCCTGCTTTATTACAGCATAATTCAGTTGGTCCAGTATTTCATCTGGAACATTTACTGGAGTTGGCAATCTGTAGTCAGCACAGGACTTATTATTGCTTAAGAGCACTTTGTTAATATTACGAAGAGCCAGTTGCTCAGCAATTTCTGGAGTATACCGCCTGGTGTGATCCTCCATAAATTCAGTTTTATATTTTTGCCATAATGCCAATGGTTTAGCTGGTTCCCCATATACACAAATTATAGCAAATAATTTGCAAAGTTGGTAGGGCAGTTGGAAAGCGATTGCATCCGTTATACCGTCTTCCCATTGGGAATCGTGTTCCAAAAGATGAAGATCAATTCACGCATTTTTATACATGTCATGTATGTCTCCATTGACAGTCCTTAAGTCAGCATAAGACTTTGCTCCTCTTACGTGAAGTAAAAGGAGTCTTAGGTAATACAGCTCACCATCTGTTAAAGAGACTGTATACATTCGGGCAATTGTTTTCCCAAATTGAGCCCGTTGTTTCTTCATCCTTCTAGAATAATGCAGCATTATGGCTGTAAATGGTGTAATGCAGCATTATGAATGTGATCCATAACGCCGGCATAACTGTCGACGCGTAATGCCTTTTGATTTTGTTTTATGTATTCGATCCTGTCGGATTCAATTTTGACCTAACTGTCAACAATAAATTGTTGCGTCAACTTCCCAGCATTTAAAAGGGGATTGAACTCGTCACGAATGGCAAGCCTGTATGCATATTACTGCAACAGGGTGATTTTTTTTTCTCTGGTCGATCTTGATCCACTGGTACGGATGGTAGCTGAATGTCACCAATTCCTTGATGTTGCACACTTAGGGCAATTGGAGTTGTCAAATTTATTGTCCATCCACTGTCCCCATATGGGAATAGAAGTGGATATGTCATTGCATCACACTTTCTGTGAAGAAAGCTGATTTGAACAGTTTGGTTTTCACTTTTGAGGTGAACTCTGATGTCCCTATTTAATGGGGGTTCACCCATTGCATTTTGATAAATTATAGCTACCTCATTGCACCTTGGTGCATTGTAGCGCCTCTGGTCATCGTTGTAGTCATTTATAATTGACATTGTTATTTTGAGTGGATCGCGATTTTCTAATTCCGCAATCCTCTCTTCCTTTTTTTCAAATTCCCTCATCATTGTGAAGGCTCTTGCGAGTGGGTTAATTGCTTTCATTTTCTCTGCAATTGATGATAGCAGTGCTGGGAGGCACTTTTTATTCGCTTGACTTCTTGTACTTAATGCTTTTTCACTGTCCAAGATATAAATCTGGGCAAACTTGGGAGTACTACCCACAGCGGGATTTAATGGGGCAGTTCTGTGGTAAATTTGTCCATGAATTCGAAAACAGTATGGACCATGCCCAGGAGGTGGTGCTACTTGTGCTCCAATTGATGCCAAAGCAAGCGAGCTATTGTATTGCCTTATATTAGCCATAAAGTTGGAGTGCTGATGCTCTCCTTTCATCATCTTGACTAATTGATCATCCATACGAATGGGACATAATTGGATGCGCCCTCTCTTGCAGCAGGAAGGGAATGTTTTGTCCTGCGCCATTTTGTCTTTGAAATTTTTAAATTGGCGGAACTGACATCGAAATGTCAGTTTGCCAGCATAGTGCTCTTCAATACGTGTCTCATCAATTTGATTGAGAAGTCCTCTACCGGCAAATGTAACTTGCTGTCGTCGAGTGGCTTTTGCATTTTGAACACGTATTCTATCTTGTTCTCTTTTTTTTTGTGAAATTTGTGTATCACTTTGTGCATTGCGTGATGCTCGTTGTCGTGCAGCATTAGATGCTCTACATGATTCAGTTACATCATTCGTTTTTCTTGCTCTGGCCACACTCTGTCGGGCTGCATCAGCAGTTTGACAATTTTTTTCATCTTCTGTTTCATTAAGACGCAGGTTACGCATCCATATGCAATTCGCTTCTCTACGTGCAGCAGCGCGCTCAATTAGATCCATCTTTGCAATCTTGCCTCACAGTATTGCCTCACAGTCTAACATTCAAAAAAGGCTTATGCCTTAACTCGACACTAGTGGGAGCTCCTCTCCTTAGGTATCAATGGTTATGCCCCCAACTGCGGATGACTCATTGTGCACAGACACACGGACATGTCCAAATTAGGTATATTGATTTATTTTACATTCAGACCACCCCTTTAATATGTAGTTTCCTGTTTTTCAAGGGACTAAAAGTAATTGGACAATTATCTTAAAAGGTTTTTTTAATGGGCTGCTTGGTCTTTTTCTGGTTAATCCATCATTAATTAAGAAGGTAAAAGTCTGGAACTGATTCCTGGTGTGGCTTTTGCATTTGGAAGCTGTTGCTGCAAATCCACAACATGCAGTCAAAGGAGCTCTCAATGGAAATTAAACTGACCATCCTTAGGCTGAAAAAAAAGACAAAATCCATCAGATACCCAAAAGTGACACCATTCTAAAAACTGCACCCCTCAAGGTGCTCAAAACCACATTCAAAAAGTTTATAAACCCTTCAGGTGCTTCACAGCAGCAGAAGCAACATGGAAGGAAAAAATGAACATTTAACTTTTTAGTCACAAAAATTATCTTTTATTGAGGACCAGGTGTAAAACGCTGCTGAATCCGCCCAAAGAATTCACATGTTGCGGAAAATACAACACAGCGTTTCCGCGCTGTATTTTCCGCACCATGGGCACAGCGGATTTGGTTTTTCATAGGTTTACATGGTACTGTAAACCTGATGGAAAACTGCTACGAGTCTGCAGCCAAATCCGCACCGTGTGCACATAGCCTAATTCTAACCCTAACCCTAGTTCTAACCCTAGCCTTAACCCTAGCCCTAACCCTAGTTCTAACCCTAGTTCTAACCCTAACCCTAGTGGAAAAAAATATATATATATTTTCTTTATTTTACCATTGTCCCTAATCACGTGTTTCAAATGTTTAGATGGAAACCCTGATGTAACTGCTCAGCTTAGAGCACCAGCAAAGTCTGGCCTAAGATCCTGAGGTGTTTGTCTTTTTAGGCGTGCTAAAAAGCACGTTCAGCCACAGTTTTGTGAAAAGGAAACTGCTGGACAGAAGTCAGACGGAGTCCAGCGTAACTCTCCTGCCTCATTATAGTGACTGGATCCCTCAGGGATTTCATTTGAATCATGCAATTTAGAAATTTGGATGGAAATCCCGATGTAAGTGCTCAATGTAGAGCCCAGGATAAATGTGATCCAAAATGTTATGTAAAATGTTCCCAATAAAAGCTTGAACTCCCACAAAAAAGTCCCAATCAGGTCCATCATCTGTTAATGGAAATATAGGCGGCTTCCACGTTATTGGTAGATAAAAAAAAAAGCTCAAGAAAAGTGTTATGGCTCCCTCCTCCGCCACCCTGCAAGAAATAAAAATCCATCAAATTCTGTGCTCCCAAATCCAAATGCTCCCCTCACTTCTGAGCCCCACATTGTGCCTAAACCACATTTACCATCCACATGTTTGGCATTTCTGTAGTGATGAGAGGCTGCTTAACCCTGCTGTTGTCTTCGGTCAAAAACGACCGACCTTGAACTTCAATATTCTTTAAAATATTCAAGATGCGGCTCTGAAACCCGTGGCCGACTGACCCATCCTCATTTAAGTCAATCAACCACAAGTTTCAGAACCGCATCTTGAACACCCAAAAAAATACCAAAGTTCAAAATCGGTTTCCCCAGACCGAAGACAACAGCAAGGTTAATCTACAAGGTGTGTGTCTCTAGAAGCAAGAGCTGGGCATAATGTATGGGCACTACAATGGCAGATTTCTAATTTTTACTCGGCAACATCTTTTGCGGTTTGTTTCTGAAAAACACCAATGGAGTTAAAATAGTCATTACACCTGTAGATAAATTCCAAGAGGGGTGTAATTTCCAAAATGGGTTCACTTGAGGAGGGATTCTGGGACTCGGGGGCTCTGTATATGGAGTCTGCAAACTATTCTATGAAAATGTAGCAATGTACAGCCACGAGAACATAAAGATGGTTAACCAAAGAATAAAAAACTATCAAAATAATTATGTTTATTATACATGATAAAAATAGATTTATATATCCATAAGTGGATGTGTATTAGGGGCGTGTAACACAGGACTTACTATGATAAATCACACAGGCAAAAGTCACATCTCGCATAACATGTCACCATCAGAGCAGAGCAACCCGGTCAGATGACCAAGGTCCTGCTGCATTGATGTGAGTTCATTCAATCACATGATCGCATGTGACCGTCGGGGTGGAGCAACAGTTCAGATGACCACGGTCCTGTAGCATTAATGTTAGTGAGTGCGACACTTTTTCTTGAATATAATTAAATATATGAAGCATATGAGAGTGCTGTTTCTTTAAAAAAAAAACACATTGTGGTGTCAATATAATCACTGCACCCCTAGATGAATGAGTTGAGAGGTGTAGTTTGCAAAAAGGGGCCTTTTATGGGGGTTCGGCCAATGTGATAAGGCACCCGCAAACCATAACAGCATTATCTGCACTGTAATATGTCGCTTCTACTCTTCCAAGATTTGCGCTGTACCTCAAAAGATGTTTTGACTACTTATGGGTTATGGGCTTATTCAGGAGAAATTATGGAACAAATTGTCATTTTGAAAAGGGGTAATAGGAGAAAATGAACAGTACAAACGTTAGGCCAAAGCAACATTTTACTGAAAAAAAAATGGTAATGTTTCATTTACTCAGCCCAATGTTATACAATTATGTGAATCACCTGTGGGATAAAAAAGACTACGGCGACCCAATAATAACTGCCAGCACGCCCTCCAACCCACTACCAATATGTATAAGAAATAATACAACTACGGTAACACCAATTGATGGGTGAAGGTCGGTCACAGCTTTATTAACTTATTTAACTGGAACCAGTAGAAAAGCACTTAAATTTAATCAAGAATCACGCTCGCCGCCAAATGCCCCGTTGCATATTCACAGGCAAGTCAGCCGACGAGCCGTACCCATGTGTCCTTTCTTTACCGCTGTGACTTGAATTCTAGAAAATTAAACAGAATTCAACATTAACATAAAACCTTAAAAACAAGGAGGGGGGGGTGGGACAAGCACCTCCGGGACCCAGAGAGGGAGAAGATGAGGAGAGGGCGGCAACGAACCACTATATATCTCCTGAAGAGGCTGTAATGTACTTTCCACCCATTTCATTGGCCCTACAAATTTAAACCCCGCCCCGTCACCCCATTAGCTAGTTGGCAGGAGGGAAGAAGCATGATCTGAAACCTTAAGGGAATGAGGGATAGGGGGCGCCGCAGTCAGAGGTACCCTCCTTACACAGTACAGTGTCTGCCATACTTGCTACTCCCCTAGATGAATTAGTCAAGAGGTGTTGTTTCCAAAATGGGAAAACTTGTGGAGGTTCTGCTGTTTTGGCATGTCGGGAGCTCGCAAACCATAACAGTAAAATCTGCACTATAGTATGGTGCTCCTTCCCTTCTGAGCTTTGCACTGTGCCTGAGAAGTAGTTACCGATTACAAGTAGAGTATTGGCACACTCAGGAGAAATTGCACAACAAACTGAGTAGACCATTTTTTTCCTATTAGCCCTTGTAAAAATAAAAAAATTTGGGGCTAAAACAACATTTTGGTGATAAAAATGTAATTTATTTTTCTTCACCGCTCAGTGGTATAACATTCCGTGAGGCACATGTGGTGTCCACATGCACATGCTTACTGCATTCCTGGATGAATTCAGCGTGGGGGGGGGTGTTGTTTGTAAAATAGGGGGTTTCTTCTGTTCTGGCAACTCAGGGGCTCTGCCAATGTGACATGGCACCTTCAAACCATTTTAGGAAAATCTGAACAACTCCAATATGGCGCTTCCTACGTATGTAGTGTTTGCAACCTATTCCAGCCAACATAGAGTCCCTTGCCTCCAAAAGTCATGTCGTGTGGTCCGTGACCGCTCCTGGCATGTAGTTCCGGATTTCAGCTGTAATAATCAGCTGACACCCTGCGGCGATCGGCCCATCCAATGGGATTAAGCGGTTAATGAGCCGTGTCACATGACTTAGGATAATAGCCAAACCAGAATTTCCATTTTCAAAAATGATGCAGATGTATAGTAAACATGTGGGAATGTATTAACTATTTTGTGCAAAAACTCTCTGGTTTAAGGGCATAAAAATTAAAAGTTTGAACATTGCGAAATTTTCAAAGTTGGCACCAAATTTCTGATATTTTCACAAACTCCAAAAATATTGTCTTAAGTGTACCACGTATATGAAGTGCAATGCCAGATTCACAGGGATGTGTTAAAGCGATCCAGATTACGCGATTACCTTATAAAGTGACACTGGTCAGAATTGAAGAAATTGGCTGTCATGAAGGGAAAACAGGCGTTAGACGATGATTGTTAAAGGGTTTATTGTGACCTGAAATGTTGAATTCTAGTTTATGCATAATGGAATACTAGAAGACGGAACAGTTATTCCTTGATGTATAACTTGAGTGTCATGTTATCGCGTAACTATCAATATAACTGTGACAAGAATTACATCTCTGCAAAAAGTTATATGCTGTGTGCAGACGGTGTTCCACTCTTTTGGTTTTAATTCCCATTTTTTGTATCAATTTCTCTTTATCCAGGAAATACGTTATTCCCATCTCATCATTGCAACTGGAAGTGATGGTCCATTCCCTGGAAAATTTAACAAGGCAACGACCAAAGAAATGGCCATTCAAGTATATGAAGATCTAGTGAAGGAGGTGAGCAAAATAACCGACGTCATCAATCTGTGGCTGCAATTCCAGTAAAACGGCAAGCTGTTCTAATGAATTCCGTGTCAGGAGGTAGAATGCTTTACAAAAAGAAAGATAGGTCAGAGAGCTGTGACTGAAATCCTACCTAGGTAGACAGAGTTTACCTTTGATTGGCGTCTATGACCTCGGACATCGGTTACATTCCAAAACTGTAATGTACAAATTATTGCTGTGCCACAGGTTTCTAATGCTAAATATTTGTGACCACCACCACAAAGAAGCCTTCATTCAGCAGCACTTTGCTGGCCATCGATTTCCAATGTTATTTCTCTGATGGTGATCCAATAATCTGTGAGATGTGTGTCGGCTCACCAGTGTGGTATATATGTGTATACCTGTGTCCGCAACAGTATAATATTGTACCTGTTCTAAATGGATTTGAGCAGCTGCAGTAATGGTGTTGTTTGGTCACAAGATATCGCTGTGGCTTAGGCATTACTGATAGACTCTAAGATGCAAAATTATTGTCAGGCGGAGCTACAGTCTGAGGTGATGTGAAACGCTGGAAGAGGAAGTGCGGCCATCTTAAGGGCAGTCTGCAGTTATTGAGAATAGCGAGTATGCAAATTCTCTTTAGAAAGGAAGAGGCCTAGAACTCTAGTGCCACCTATTGGAACTACCAACCCTAAAAGTCAATATTGACCCTTTAACAAGCCTTTGTCACATGACTTAGGATAAAAGCCGTGTTTTGCTCTAAACTCTACGTAGAGCGTGGGCAGCTTCTCAGGAGAAGAGTGAGCATGTCGATTCTTTTAACTTTTTCAGGGTTTCCAAACCATGAAGTGGTTGAAGAAAACCTGTCAGCAGGATTTAGCCTTATACATTAACCCCTTCCTGACATGCGCCATACATATACGGCACTGCAGGAGATGCGTTCACACAAACCGCTGTGTAGGTATGAAGCCGTGATTGCGCTGGCTCAAGCTAAGCGCCACCGCAATCAGGTGCGGGCGGCATATGTGAGAGCTGACACCCTGCAGCAACGCTCACGATCGGTGACGTTTAACCCCTCTGATGCTGCTGTCAATAGTGACAGTGACATCGAGTAGCATCGTAGAGGGAGTGAGTTCCCTGTCTGATTCCATCAGCACAATACATTTATCTATGTAAAAAGAAACAAACAAAAGATTACACACATTTCTTATCACCGCTTCTGGAACAACCCATCCTATAAAACTATCCACCAGTTCACTGAAGGGGATGATTCCGTAAAAAAAAATAAAATAAAAAGCGAGGAAAAAACTGTGCTTTATCATTATTCTGTGTAACATAATGTGCAATAAAATGCGATCAAAAAGACGAATGTAAATTAAAATGGTACCGCTAGCGGTGCCGTCAGATAGGTAATAGGAGTTCCCAGGGAGACACTGCGCACATGCTGCTCAGTGTCTCTGCTGGATGACAGGCTGTATGGTTGCATCCTTCAACCATGAAGCCTGCCATCTAGATGTAGCAGAGCTAGACCAGTTGTGGGACAAATGGATTATCATCTTCTCTGCGCAAAGGTGAGGAATATTGTTGTTTGTTTTTTTAAAACTCTTTTGCAGAAGACAATGGCATCGGAGGAATGGGCAAGGTTGTAAGTATGGTTTAATTAAGTTTTATTAATGGGGAATATGGGGTTAGTAATGGGGGTGTCTTATAGATGCCTCTCCGTTACTAACCTTGGGGCTTGCTGTCACCTGACAATACAAAAGTGACATCAACCCCCCCCCAACTATCAATCCACTTGCTACCACTACAGGGCAAGTGGGAAGAACGAGGCTAAGTGCCAGAATTGCACATCTTATAGATGCGCCATTTCTGAGGAAGCTGAGAGCTGATGTTTTTAGTCTGGAGGGGCAGTATCCATAGCCCCTTCCTATGCTATTAATATCAGCCTGCAGCTGTCTGCATAACCTTTTCTGGTTGTTAATTATAGTGGGACCCTACCTAATTTTTTTGGGGGGTCCCCCATTTTAATAGCCAGTAAAGGCTAAGTTTACAGCTGTGAGCTGATATTAATGGCCTGGGAAGCCCCATGGGTATTACCCCCTTCTCAGGATATAAACATCGGCCCCCAGCCATCAGCTTTCCTCTTTGCTGGTTAAGAAATTAACATGGGAGTCCACAACGTTTTTTTTCTGAAAAATAATCTATTAAATACATGTACAGTACGTTGCACACACTGTACTAATTGTATATGTCACTGACATCTATATATCTACCTATTATATGTGTATTTCCTGTATGTAATCCATCTGTGCTGTCCTGTCAGCTCCTGCTGTGATTTTAAAGTTTGTGGCTGCTGAATTGCCAGCTTTTTTCTATCTATCTATCTATCTATCTATCTATCTATCTATCTATCTATCTATCTATCTATCTATCTATGTAGTGTATATATACAGTTAGGTCCATATATATTTGGACAGAGACAACATTTTTCTAATTTTGGTTATAGACATTACCACAATAAATTTTAAACAAAACATTTCAGATGCCGTTGAAGTTCAGACTTTCAGCTTTTATTTGAGGGTATCCACATTAAAATTGGATGAAGGGTTTAGGAGTTTCAGCTCCTTAACATGTGCCACCCTGTTTTTAAAGGGACCAAAAGTAATTGGACAGATTCAATAATTTTAAATAAAATGTTCATTTCTAGTACTTGGTTGAAAACCCTTTGATGGCAATGACTGCCTGAAGTCTTGAACTCATGGACATCACGAGACGCTGTGTTTCCTCCTTTTTGATGCTCTGCCAGGCCTTCACTGCTGTGGTTTTCAGTTGTTGTTTGTTTGTGGGCCTTTCTGTCTGAAGATCAGTCTTTAACAAGTGAAATGCATGCTCAATTGGGTTGAGATCAGGTGACTGACTTAGCCATTCAAGAATATTCCACTTCTTTGCTTTAATAAACTACTGGGTTGCTTTGGCTTTGTTTTGGGTCATTGTCCATCTGTAGTATGAAACGACGACCAATCAGTTTGGCTGCATTTGGCTGGATCTGAGCACACAGTATGTCTCTGAATACCTTAGAATTCATTGGGCTGCTTCTGTCCTGTGTCACATCATCAATAAACACTAGTGACCCAGTGCCACTGGCAGCCATGCATGCCCAAGCCATCACACTGCCTCTGCCGTGTTTTACAGTTGATGTGGTATGCTTTGGATCATGAGCTGTGCCACGCCTTCACCATAATTTTCTCTTTCCATCATTCTGGTAGAGGTTGATCTTGGTTTCATCTGTCCAAAGAATGTTCTTCCAGAACTGTGCTGGTTTTTTTAGATGTTTTTTTAGCAAAGTCCAGTCTAGCCTTTTTATTCTTGATGCTTATGAGTGGCTTGCACTTGCAGTGAACCCTCTGTATTTACTTTCATGCAGTCTTCTCTTTATGGTAGATTTGGATATTGATATGCCTACCTCCCGGAGAGTGTTGTTCACTTGGTTGGCTGTTGTGAAGGGGTTTCTCTTCACCATGGAGATTATTCTGCGATCATCCACCACTGTTGTCTTCCGTGGGTGCCTAGGTCTTTTTGCATTGATGAGTTCACCAGTGCTTTCTTTCCTTCTCAGGATGTACTAAACTGTAGATTTTGCCACTCCTAATATTGTAGCAATTTCTCGCATGGGTTTTTTCTGTTTTCGCAGCTTAAGGATGGCTTTTTTCACCTGCATGGAGAGCTCCTTTGACCGCATGTTTACTTCACAGCAAAACCTTCAAAATGCAAGCACCACTCCTGAAATCAACTCCAGGCCTTTTATCTGCTTAATTGAGAATTACATAACGAAGGGATTGCACACACCTGTCCATAAAATAGCCTTGGAGTCAATTGTCCAATTACTTTTGGTCCCTTTAAAAACAGGGTGGCACATGTTAAGGAGCTGAAACTCCCAAACCCTTCATCCAGTTTTAATGTGGATACCCTCAAATGAAAGCTGAAAGTCTGAACTTCAACTGCATCTGAATTGTTTTGTTTAAAATTCATTGTGGAAATGTCTATAACCAAAATTAGAAAAATGTCGTCTATGTCCAAATATATATGGACCTAACTGTACATATATATATCTAATCTATGTGTATATATCTATTCTATTCTAACCCGTCAATGCTGTGATTTTACTGTACGCGGCAGATGAATTGCCAGCGTTTCAAAGAACATTGATGCTTAAAAATCAGACAGCATTCGGTCCGAGTGCTGTGTGATTTAAAAAAAAAAAAAAATTTCTCGCACCCATAGGCTTGCATTGATGAATCTCGGCCATATCTCGGTGTCAATCGCAGCCTGCTGCAATTTTACACATCAAGTGCACATGAGAAAAACAACGCTGATGAGAGCTGCCCCATAGATTAACACTGGTCCGAGTGCTTTTTCGATGTTTTCTCGCATAGCACTCGACCGTATTCTACGGTAGTGTGACTCCGGCCTAATTCTCTGAAATACGTGATTAAGACAGAGCTCATGGAAGAAGATTCACTATAATGAGGCAGATGGAGGCACTGTGGATGCCAAAGGACCTGTGATTTGGCGATGTCCGTCTTCTTAAGCGAGCATACAAGCACGTTTGACCCACATTTTTGTGCACTTCTGGTGAAGGACAAAGTTGAACAGAGGCCAGAAGGAGTCTAGAGTAACTCTGTCTCATTATAGTGGGTGTCTCCCTCTGAGTTTTCATCTAAACAGTGCTGTACTGTCATATGTAGTGTATTTCTACACTCAGCAGAAATTGTAGGACAAATGTAAAATTTGGAGCTAACACACAGTCTTGGTGGTAAAAATGTAAATTATTTTTTTGTCACTGCCCAATGGTATAAAATTCTGTGAAACACCTGTGGTGTCAATATAATCACCACAACCCTAGATTAATTTATTGAGAGGTGTAGTTTGTAAAATGACGTCATCTATGGGGGATTCTGCTGTGCTGACACCACAGGGGCTCTACCAATGTAACATGGCACCCTCAAACCCGTGCAGCAAAATCTGCACTGTAATTTGGCGCTCCTTCCCTTCCTTCTGAGCCTTGCACTGTGCCTCAAAAGTAGTTTACGACTGTAACAGCGTGTCCCTCCCCCGGCCTGTGTCCTGTACTGCAATGTAATCGGGCCCGAGTCAACAACCAGTGGGTGAGTCTGTCTTTGTTCTCAAAAACAAACCAAAAACAGGCAGAGATGCTTACCTGTCTAAATGGGCCTCAATACAATTGCACTAACAGGGTGCAGAGGACCCAAGTAAAATGGCAACTGCACAGGTGCAATACCAAATGAAACAGCCAGCCTTCAATCAGGGATTGGCCGTGTGGCACACCAATGAAAACATATACTCTGTATGTGGCAATGTTCACACAAGGAATGCAGAGCATCTGGTTCTCAGCCTATTAATGACGCCCTATGGCGGGCTGCCCAGTGCTAACTATAATGCATCCTGTGTGAACAGAGACCACAGTGTACTGAACCATTTGGGCCCAACTGCACCCCGAAAAAAATTCAACGTGCAAAAAAAACCATATCAATATATGTAAGGTATTGGTTGATATTCTGCCTTTGTTCTCCTCAGCATAAGACTTATCCAATACAAGCTTGTAGCTTCTGGAAACTTCTTCAGTTAGCCACATAGTCAAAAGTAGAGAAAACACCACAAAAAAACAGGCAAAGGTGCTTACCTGTCTAGGCCTCAAGTCAAATGCACTACTTGAGACCTAGACAGGTAAGCACCTTTGCCTTTTTTTGTGGTGCTTTCTCTAGAATAGTGGAGTTTTTTTCCTCATGTTGTGTTTTTTTCTCTTAGAGTAGGACTGGCAAGTATGAAAACTTGTGACGTGGGTTGCCAGCTTACGTATTGTGGCCATAATATTAACTAATACCTTACATATTTTGATATGTTCTTGTGCACATTTTTTATTTTTACTTTTTGAGGTGCAGTTGGGCCCTGATGGCTTTGTAAGTTGTGGCTGCTGTTCACATGGGACGCATTACAGTTATCACTGGGCAGCCTGCCACAGGGCATTACTAATAGGCTATGATCCAGATGCTGTGCATACTCTGTGTGAACACTGCTGCAGATTATTTATTTGCACTGGTATGCCAAGCGGCCAGTCCCTGATTTTAGGCTGTCTGTCTCATTTGGCTTTAGCGCACCTTTGTAGTTGCCATCTTTACTTGGGCCCGCTGCACCATTATAGTGCATTTGACTTGAGGCCTAGACAGGTAAGCACCTTTGCCTGTTTTTTTGTGGTGTTTTCTCTAGAATAGTGGAGTTTTTTCCTCCTTTTTTTCCTCCTGTTGTGGTTTTTATAGTGAAAAGTAGGGGTGGATCCCAGGACACAGAACAATAGACACATGATTTGGCCCAAGCAGTTGGGTGTTGATGGGCCATGAGCTAGGATCTTATACTGAGGCGAGATCCTGATGCCCGTGTGTGGAGAGTTAAAAGCTACCACGTGGAATGGTGTTATGTCCCTCATCGGTTGGATCCATTTGACTCATCCCAGGATTATTTCTGTCTTTTCCCTGGTGTCGGATTACCGTTTGGCACCCCCGGAACTGTTCCCCTCTTCGTGTGGACTCACTGTGGACTTTAAGAGACACTATTGATATTTTAAGTTCTATGCTCCCTGTCTCAATAAATCCCACTGGATTGGTCATCGGCCTGGTGTCCCTTCATGCTCTGTCGCACACACCTTCACAAACTGGTTAGTAGCGGCGGGATCAGACCAGAAGGAGTGGAGGACAGCAACCCATCAACAACTGGAACCAGAACCTCAGGATACAGGAACTGGACTGTGTTGAGCTTACAAACAAAGGCCTGTGAATTAGGAGTTGGCTACAAAGGGCTGTCCAAGGAGCAACTGATTGAGGCTCTGGAAGAAGCTTGGATTTCCACAGCAAGGGGAGGAAAGACGGGAGCTGGAGATAAATACCCAAAAAGTCAGTGGGTTTTGTGGTATGAGGAGGAGATGGCATTGCTTGGGCATGAGGCCACCATAGAGGATAAGAGAGAGGCCATTCGCACAGCTAAGGAGAGGCAGCGCATGGTGGAAGCAGCTAGAAGCTTCAGACAGACTGTAATCACAGCACCCACCATGAGAGAATTCCCAAGGTTGTCCTGTAAGGACTTTAAGCTGTTTAACAAGGCTGCAGGCGACATTGAGGGCGTCTTCCAGGACTTCGAACACCAGTGTCAATTAATGGAAGTCCCGGAAAGGGAGCGAGTCAGACAGCTAGTGGGGCTCTTAGAGGGTGGCTAATTAATTTACTGCCTAATTACAGTAAAATCTCCCGACGGGGGTTCAGTCTGATTCACATATTTCAGAGATTTAAACAGATATCCCGATGTAAGCGCTCAGTGCAGAGCACAGGATAAATGTGATCCGAGCCTTACTTCTATCTTTGGGAGGCAGAGTGAACAAATCACTAGTAGGTCAAGAATTGGTTTTATTTTTTTTTTTACCTGTTCTTTGGGCGTTATAAGTGAGAAGATGACTATATTCTTCTGGTCAGAACGATTACAGTGACAGAAGATATACAACATTTTTTTATGTTTGGCTGCTGTTACACACTAAAAGACACTTTTTTTTTTTGCAAAAACTAGTTTTGCCATTGCCACATTTTGAGAGCTACAATTTTTCGAGATGGGCGACCCTGAACCGTAAAGCTTGGAGTCCATACCGAACACCTACTGTTCAGACACGGACCTCAAACACGGACTTCACCAGGAAGTCCGTTTTACTGTTCGGGTTCGGCACCCCGAACACCGGGAATTTCTCGCACTGTCATCTGCAAGACAGTGCGAGAAACACCGGCGGCTTTGATCTGCAGTAAGAGTAAGGCGATTCTCATTACTGGAAATCTTATCTAATGAGAGGATTGATATTGGATAGGTTCCCAGCAACAAGAATCACCTTATCGTGGCTTCTGCATACACGTTAATTGGCAAATTTATGCACTAGGTATTCTCAAGGTTTCCTATTTTCTACAGCAGTAGTGCAATTCAAATTTCATATATTTCATGTTTGCATGAACTACAGAGTACAACTTTATTTGTTGGTTATATCTGGAGATGGCTACTCTTAGTTTGCACAAATACACACTGGTCTACTGTATGGAAGTGACGGTCATTTTTTTGTTAAGATGTGGGAATTGCTATGTCCATCATTCCTCGTAAAAGGGTTAATGGTGTTGCAGGCTTTGTGGCCCTCCAGAAAAGGTGTGTGTATACTGACAGAGTAGGTGATACTTAGATTGCACATTGCACACAGGTGGACTTCCTTTCACTAAGCATGTGATTTATGAAGGTAATTGCTTGCACCAGACATTTTTAAAGGCTTTATCGCTAAAGGGGTGAATATTTACACGTGTGCATGCCAATTTTTAGTTTATCCCATAAATTTAACCCCTTAATGACCAGGGTTATTTCAGTTTTTGAATTTCTGTTTTTTGCTCCCCTTCTTCCCAGAGCCATAACTTTTTAAAATTTTTCTGTCAATATGGCCATGTGAGGGCTTGTTTTTTGCGGTACAAGTTGTACTTTTGAACGACACCATTGGTTTTAAAATATTGTCTACTGCAAAACCGGAAAAAATTCCAAGTGCAAAAAGAGTGCAGTTCCACAGTTATATTTTTTTTTTAACATGTTCGCTAAATGATAAAACTGACCTGCCATTATGATTCTACAGGTCATTACAAGTTCACACACACCAAACATGTATGGGTTCTTTTTTATCCAAGTGGTGAAAAAAAAAATCCCCCCCCAAAAAATAGCGCCATTTTCCGAGACCTGTAACGTCTCCGTTTTTTGTGATCTGGGGCTGGGTGAGCCCTCATTTTTTGTGCTGAACAGTCTTTTGATTGCCTGCTATTGCATTTTATTGCAATGTAGCGACAACCAAAAAAAAAAACGTAATTGTGGCATTTTTATTTTTTGGTCGTTATGATGTTTGGGTTAGTTATTTTTCTATAGCATATAGAAAAGCCGCGGAGACACCATCACGTGTTTCTCAACGCAAGCAATAAATAGCTAGGTCTTTCACCGGGAAGGAACAACCACGGGAAGGCAGCATCCAAAAAGGAAAACCACCTATGCTAAAACATGGTATCCATCCACAGACAGCTGTTTCGGGGTATTTGCCCCTCATCAGTGTGGAGTAGGAAACTGGCTATTAGGAGCAGTGTCGGGTGACATCAAGCCCACAGGTTAGTAATGGAGAGGCGTCTATAAGATACCTATCCATTATTAACCCCATAGTGATATTGTACAAAAATACAGACAACCAGAGTAAAGTCCTTTATTTGAAATACTCACACAGACTCCTTTATTGAATGTAAATTTACCATACTTACTGAACGCCTAATCCCCGACGCCCTCATCTCCTGCAAACAATAAAAATAATAATAAACCAACATATAATACTATCCTGTCCAACGTAGTCCACTTAATACCGAGTGTCCCATGGCGATTTCACGTGTAGAACAGTCACATCAGGAGATGTGACAGCTCTCCCCCCCTCTGGCGATACACTGACAGGAGGTAATCGCACCCGCAGTGTATCACTGAGCTGCCATGAGAGTTCACCGGAGTTCATCAGCTCCAGTGCTCTCACACATGCCGCAGAAATTAAAATGCTAGAAATACGGACGGAAATTTACTGATCATGTGCACAGTACTTCAGGATTGTCATTGCATTACCTTGCCTAAGTATTCCATTGCGTTTTTGGACCATTTACATGCATAAAGATGCATTAAAAACACATAGTGTGCAAATAGCCTAAGGCATAATGTGCACACTAATGTTGTTTTGACATTGCTGTGTACTATGTTCATTTGATGGGGAGTTTTTGCATCACTTTTTAATGTATTTTCAGGTGCACATACCCTCACTTCGCAGCTGGTTTTGGCCTTCATTATACTACTTTTTTCCATACATGTCTTTCAAGAGCCATAACTTATTACTCTGTTGTTGTATGAGAGATTGTTTTTTGTGCGCCAAATTGCATTTCTTAATTAGTTTTTTTTTTTTGTGGGGTGGGGGGAGGGTGTTTAAAAAAACTATTATTACAGAATTTTAGGGATTTTATTTTTTGAGTTTCATTTCACTGTGCAGTATAAAGGATATGCTATCTTTACTCTGTTGGTCCGTACACTTATAGCTGTACCAAGTGTTCTTTCTTTTTTAGATGCAGTACTATTACATAATGGGAACACTTCATTTATATCCCCATATTGCAAGACTTTTAGTGTACTTATCTATTTTTCCATTGACAGAGCTCTCCATAACTTTCTATAACTTTTCTTGAGACCTTTTAGGAAGCAGGTTGAACAAATACAGTAATTCTAGTATTGTTGTTGATCAAACTTTTTATACGGGTTATCTACTACTGGATTAGCCATGCTTAATCACTTCAATGCCAGATCCGCACCACTGTTTTCCGAGAATGACTGTGCCGACATTCCAGGAATGGCGCCTCAATGGGAGATGAGTTTGTTTGGTTTTTATTTTATATTGGGCACTGAAGTGATTAGTCAGGAGTTACCCTGTAGTGGAAGGCCCAGTTTAGTCTGCATTACTAAGCTGCCTGACATAGGAACCCATCTGCAACCATATCTATCGCACTGCACAGAGGTGGTCAAAATGGAGACAAGTTGCTATCTAACCACTGAGACACTGCACTTTCTGTTGATGGCATAATCTAAGAAGGTCAGTGACCTGGATCAGAGTTCTCTGCTGCAGGATGTCAGCTGTATGGCTGAAGCACTCCAGTAGAAAAATGGAGCATGTCTCTTATTCATCTTGTAACATGAATGCACCCCTCTAAGGGTCTTTGTCAAGCCCTGAAACTACTTCTCGGAGGATACACTGGAGTTTCTGCACACAGCACTTACAGACTGTATGTGGTGTTTTATAATTATAACTAATCCTTCTGTGGATCCATAGTTCTCCATGCTTTAACCCTCTTTTTTCTAGTGCTGTAGTACAGTCCTTCCATTAACAACTCTGTTCAGTCTAATATACTGTGATCTTGAACTTTCAGGCCACACTCCAGGTCTCCTGGTAATTACGACTCAGATCCAACTTTTCTTTGGTCCCATATAATTAGTTTCTTTCACAGCCCTGACTAGATCCAGATTATAGGTTCTGCTGAGTTTCAGCTCCACATCACATACCCTTCCCTTGTTCCCTCTATGTTAACATATAGGTGCTTCTCACAAAAATAGAATATCATCAAAAAGTTAATTTATTTCAGTTCTTCAATACAAAAAGTGAAACTCGTATATTATATAGAGTCATTGCAGACAGAGTGATCTATTTCAATTCAAGTCATTTAACAATCTATTCAGTTCATTATGTAAATTTATGATTGAGTATAATGTCACATTTACATGTAGCTGAAAAGTGGAGTATTGGAGTTGGTTACTTGTGGGGTCTTCGCACGTCAGTCCAACACTGCCTGTGCAGTCAGGCTCTTGATTTATGCTAACCGGGGCTTGGGCAGTATGTATCAGATGAAAGGTTCCCTGTTAAACTGCTTTACATGTTGAAAAAACTGTTTTTTGTGACATTCCAGCAAAATAAATAAGCCCATATGCATAATGATAACAATAAAACCCAAGAAGTATTGCAGGTCAAGTATATATTCATATTAAAAGCATAAATATATCCATGTGTTCAACAGACGCATAAAATGAGAAGTGTAAATCTAAGTTAATCCCCAGTAGACCGATGAATTAAAGTTCAACACCTACAATACCTATATAATGAACCAATAAATAAATAAAAAGTAATATACAAAGTGACATAATCAACTCCGATGAATACCTTAAGGCCTTGCTCACATTACCGTATAAAAAACGGCTCTGATGTTGCTCCTAAAAAGGTGGACGAGTGGAACCCACAAGGTTCAACTTATGTCAGGCGAGTGCTATGCGAGTGTGCAATTTTTTTTTTCCCGCACCTAGCATCCGTGTGACATTCTTATGCAATCTGTATGAAATGCATCTTTAACATCACCTTTTACATACTGTAATTCTCTTTCATTTAACCTTCGTCCGGCTGAGTAGGTACAATTGTAACTATTCCGTTTTAAAATTGCAATAACTTTTTTTTTCGAAAAGCCGTTGAGGGCTGAAATTTCGTGACATCTCTGCAGTTTTGGTCCAGAATATATTGGCCAACTTTCAATAAAACATATATGAAGGTACAATTGTACGTCTGCAGCCTGTTAACGTTGTAAAATTATGCAGCCTGACGAAGGTTAAAGCTGTTTTTTTGTAACACAATATTTTTCAACACGTGTATGAAGTTTGGGCACTACATGTATTAATAATTGTGTTTATAGATTTTTATTCACATATAATTCTGAATCTGAGAGTATCCCACATATACATATACTGTTTAAGTAAGTACTGGATTCTGGTGTTCCTGTAACAACATACAGATAATTGTTTTTAATTGGTTCTTATTCTCATTATAATTCTCATTTAATTCTCATTATAGATATATTTTTGATCTCATTGTTTTTAACCTGGTATTTAATACAAATTATATGACATAATTTTGAAATAATTTTTTGTACTTTCTGGTCGGTCTTTTTTCTTCTTTTGGTGTTATTGGATCTAGAAGAGTTATGCATGGAGGAATGGGCCAACATACCACCAACAGTGTGTGCCAACCTTGTGAAGACTTACAGAAAATGTTTGACCACTGTCATTGCCAACAAAGGATATATACCAAAATATTGAGATGAACTTTTGTTAATGACCAATACCATAATTTGTAAAATAAATCTTGCCAAATCAGACAAGGTGATTTTCTGGATTTGTTTTCTCATTTTGACTCTCATAGTTGTGGCCTACCTATGATGTCAATTACAGGCCTCTCTCATCTTTTTGAGTGGGAGAACTTGCACAATTAGTGGCTGACTAAATACTTTTTCCCCCAATGTATAAAGCAGCAGTCAGAAAGCAGGGGATCCCAGATGAAGCAGTTTCAAAACATGCAAAGGAAGTTCTTGTTGGGTGAACTTTTTACCTTATGCCAGGGGTCTCAAACTCAGACGGGAAAATGGACCGCACATAGAAAAAATGTGAATAGGAAGGCCCGCATTCAGGAGAAGATTACATTTTCAGTGATACCATTATATTTCTTTTGTTTTTTTGCATGTGTTTTTCATTTTTTAATGGTGTTTATCCTATGGGTTATGGTACAGGTCTTCTTTTTTTGCATCAGTGTTTACATAAAACAGCATTGTTAGTGGCAAAATATTATTCCATTATTTTTTTACTCTTTATTTACCCTTTATTCCCCCAATCGACCATGCAGTAATATAGTTTTATAGTTAGCACCATATAGTATTTCTGGCACCCATCCTGTGATAATGTCCCAAACTTGCAATAATATCCCTTGTCTTGTAATAATATTCATGTCCTGTAATACTGTCTCTTGTCCTGTAATAATGTCCTCTGTCCTGTAATAATGTCCCTCAGCCTGTAATTATGTCCTTTGTCCTGTAATAACAATCTCCGTCGTGCAATAATGTCCTTTAATCCTATATTAATGTTCCTCAGCCTGTAATAATGTCCCCTGCCCTTTAGTAATGTCCCAATCCTGGTCCCATCTTACAGTAATGTCCCAGTCCTTGTTCCCTTCTTATCGAAATGTCCCCATCCTTGTTCCCTTCTTGTAACAATGCCCCCCATTCGGCTGCTCTTTACATACACAAAAAAAATCGTTCTCACCTGACCTCACTCTCTCAGTGAACAGTGTCCCCTTCCTTCTCTACAGCCAGGAAGCTTAGCAATGATGTCCGGATGTCAACGTTAGCTTCTGACCTCTGATTTGCAGTGGCTGATATTGTTAGTGCTGTGCAGAGAGCCAGTCTCTGCTCTGAAATACTGGAAAGACCAGCGGTTGTAAGAAGATCCAGTGAGTCACAAACTGAGACGGAGGCAGAAATAACAACACTTTCTTTACTGAAATAGGGGTTGGAGAAAGATTCAATATTGTATAAAACAGTTTCAGATTTCGCTATTAATTACACTTACTCAGCAAGGGCTAAAATAAATATGCCAATCTGAAAGTTCCCGATTTATGTGTATTACTCTTAAGAAACCGGAAGACATTTACCTAACCACTACTTCAAACAAGGTATTCAATAAACTATATGAGAAACAGGTGAAGAGGTCCGATGGGAACCCCTGGAATGACACACTGAATATAAACTTATCAAAACCAGCAATATCAACATATAAAAGTATAACAGTCATTCCCATATATCTAATCGAGGGATACCCGGGTATCTATCGTTACGGTACCATTAACATTTGGTGGATCCCCACACAGGCCTATGATTTGTGTTGGCTGCAGCAAGCCCCAAAAATCTTCCGTATCAAAAACAACTCCAGGAAAAACAAGGATCCGCATCTTGTCGGCCGACGCCATGCCCACAAGCCAGGAATTAACAGTTTTGTTGCCTCAGTGTACGGTCCAGGGAGAACACTTCACCGGAGCTTATCAGGATCCCCTCAATATGGATGGCACTGTATTCCGACTCTCCTCTAGCAGTCACTCACAATTTCCCTGGCAGCAGACTGCCTGTGTCACGATCCATGTTTCGATCTGTGGCAGCTATGGCTTCTCAGATTAAAACTTTTTTCCTTTCAGGTCATCGGGGGTTAATGCAGTTCCGCCGGTGGCCGCTGCTGTAACTACATTGCTACCTAGTCTGCTGATGTGGTTGGTGACCACTCCCTCCATCCTTCAAAAGGTCATCTCATGCATCAGCTGACTGTTAGTTATACAGGTCCTTTTGAATACCAACTGTGCTGAAGACTGCAGGTTGCTGGTTTAGTGGTGCTTAAGCTGAATGCTGGAACTTGGTGCCTTACTCTGCTGTGCGGTGCATTTCAGCAGAGAAAAGCTAAGTGTTGTTTTGTGTTTCCTTTTAGCTGTGGTGTTTGTCTTACCTTACCTTGTGGTGTTTAGTGCAGCAGTGGGACCAGTGTCTTCACTTGCCAATTCCCTTCTTAGAGATAGGAGCAGGGCAACTGAGGGATTAGGTATCCTGCTTCTTGACGGGGTGAAAGAACCTGTATAGGAATGTTAGAGCAGAGCACATCCTCAGGTGAGTGCAGGAGGTGTCCATTTCCCCGTTCCCTATTGTCAGGGACCACCATTGTTATTGTGTCCCCAGTGTACCCTTGTGTGTTTCACCGTTTTGTGACCGTCCCCTTGTCGGCCGGGTCATGCTAGGACAGTCACTTTGTGACATTATTTTCTGGTGAGCCATGGCTCAAATGCAGGCCTTTGCCCAACTGCTTCAGACCCTCACCAAGGAGTTTAAGGTGCTGCGTGCTGAGGTGGTGCAGCAGCTGCATCAGTCGGTAGGGTTTTGGGTTTCGGCCCAGTTGCAGGTTCAACCAGTACCAATAATATATCTTCCTGTCAGGTTCTCTGGAGGGAGAGATAACTTTTAGATTTTTCAGGAAGCCTGTAAATTGTACATCAGGGAGTGAGGAACAGCGTGTGGGGATTATAATCTCCCTTCTTAAGGGGGATCCCCTTTCTCCCTGCCGGCCGGTTCTCCATCTTTACGGTCGGTGGACAAGTTTTTTGCAGCATTGGCGCTTGTGTATGGGGATCCTGATGGCGTCTCCCTGGCGGAGTCCCGACTGCGTAAAATTAAACAGGGGTGTCGGCCGGCTGAGGGGTACTGCTCGGAGTTCAAGAGGTGGGCCACTGACACACAGTGGAATGATCCTTCCCTTAGGGGCCATTTTAGGCAGGGTCTGTCTCCTAGGTTGCAGGATACTCTTGTGCAGTATGCCGCCCCCAGGTTGTTGGAGGCAGCCATGTCCCTTGCCATCCAGGTATATAGACGCTTGAAGGAGAGACATACATAAAATGTGCCCCCTGTAGTCCTTGCTAGGGAGGGGGACACACCTGAGCAGGCGGAAGAACCCATGCAGGTGGGAGGTGTTGATTCCTAAACGGGGTTGCCTCGGTTCGCCGTGGAGTGGGGGCATGTTTTTACTGTGGGCAGACTGGTCATATTATCGGTGTCTGCCCAGCTCGCCCCAATATACCTGTATTACCTAAGAAGCCACGTCCCCCTGGTCGTGTGGAGGGAGGCGACCAGGGAGTGTATATTTCCTCCATTTCTTCCCCTCAGTGTACCTTGTCTGCTGAAGTAGTAGTTGGCAGGGTAACTGAGTGTATACTGGTGCTTGTGAACAGTGGAGCAGGTGTCAATCTGGTGGTTGCTCATTTTGTCCAGACCCATGGCCTGAGGTGTCTGGACAAAATGCTAAACCCCTAAGCGTCTAGGCCATTGACTCTGTAACACTCAGCCAGGGGTGGGTGACCCAAGTCGTGAATGATATACACCTGTATATAGGAACTCGTCATGAGGAGTTCCTGTCGTGCTACGTCTTGGATGGAATGCCAACACCCATTGTTTTAGGACTCCCTTGGTTGAAAAAACACAATCCAGTCATAGATTGGCGGTCAAGGGAAGTGGTCAGGTGGGATCATTCTTGTGAGGGCTGCTGCCTGGGGGCTGCTGTCTCTGCCGTCCTTCTACAACCCACCCCTTCTCCAGTGGGGGCAACAGAGGTGCTGCCAGGGAGTAGAGGCAGGACTCAACCCTCACTCCAAGCTCTCACTACAAGCTAATCCTGAGTGTCGGAGTCCTCTTAGGAGGAGGAGTCAAGGGAGGGTGGTAGTTCCCTCTGAGCTTTGTGGGGATGTGAGTGTGGCTACACAGGGGGATGCCTCTGTTGTCAATTCCTCAAAGAATTCACCGTCTTGTGGCAAACGCATTCATGGAACTAAACATTCAGGTCCGGACCTGTGTGTGAATGAGTACGTATGGGTGTCCACCAAAAACATCAGGTGGAAGTGTGCAACTGGGACCTGGAATTCCAGGGTGATTGGGCCATATCGAGTGTCAGCCATTCTCAGCCCAGGAACTTTTCAGTTGGAATTGCCCCCAGTTATCCATGTACACAACTCATTTCCCAGGTCGGCGCTCTAGAGATTTGTGGCGCCTCCGGAGCCTACGTTGTTGGCATTTCCATCAAGCCGCGTTTACCTTAAACCTGAGGTTCTGGTGACTGCCAAGGTCAACTCTGTTGGATTGAGGCGTCCTCACCGTAGGTTGTTGTCTGTGAGGTCCGATGTAGAGGGTCTAGAGGCCCCTCATTGAAAGGCAGGTACTGTCATGATCCATGTTTGGTTCTGTGGCAGATCTGGCCTCTCAGATTAAATTTTTTTCCTTTCAAGTCAATGGGGGGGTTAATGCAGTCCCCCCCCCCCTCGGTGGCTGCTGGTGTAATTATATTGCTGCCTGGTCTGCCGATGTGGCTTGTGACCACTCCCTCCATCCTTCAAAAGGTCACCTGATGCATTAACTGACTGTTGGTTACACAGGTCCTTTTGGACACCAACCGTGCTGAAGACTGGAGGTTGCTGGTTCAGTGGTGCTTCAGTTGAATGCTGAAACTTGGTGCCTTTCTCTGTTGTGCGGTGCATCTCAGCAGAGAAAAGCTAAGTGTTGTTTTTTGTTTCCTTTTAGCTGTGGTGTTTGTCTTACCTTACCTTGTGTTGTTTAAGTGCAGCGGTGGGACCAATGTCTTCACTTGCCAATTCCCTACTTAGGGATAGGAGCAGGGCAACTGAGAGATTAGGTATCCTGCTCGGTGATGGCTTGAAAGAACCCATATAGGGAAGTTAGTAAGAGCAGGGCACAGCCTAAGGTGAGTGCAGGAGGTGCCCATTTCCCCATTCCCTATTGTGTACCCTTGTGTCCCCCAGTTTACCCTTGTGTGTTTCACCATTTTGTGACTGTCCCCTCGTCGGGTCGGGTCACGCTAGGACAGTCACTTCGTGACAGCCTGCTTCTTCACCCTCTTCACGGGAAGGTTGTCCTCTGCCATTTTCCAGCTACTGGCTGACTGGCCCTTTCAACACCAGGTCTCTAGCCCAACACAGCATGGACTTCACAGAGCTTCAGAGTCACACAACCCCCACATGCTCCCCACTTGTCCCCAAAGCATGGACTCAGGTTCTCCAGAGCAAGGCATTAGCAACCCCCCCAACAGAGTTCAGACCTCTCACCAGCATCTCTTATCTGTGTCACACACAACAGACTCTAATCCTCCCTCCCCTTCACCTTGGTCCTGCTTCCAAGCCTGTGGGGTCTCCCAGCCTGCCCCTGCTCTCAGCTCTGGCAGGCGAAAACCGCAGGGTCCTAATGCTCTCCTGATGCTATCACACTCTTACAATACATTTCAATTGAATGTGCATATGAGGACACACATTCAGTTGAAAAGAAGCACTGATGTCAGCGGTCCCCTGTCTCAGGGGCCCGAGGGCCACACCGTGGAACCTCGGGGGCTGCATGTGGCCCGCGGGCTGTGTGTTTGAGACCACTGTCTTATGCAATCAGCTTTCACTGGTTTCTGACTACGATTTTTTTTTATCTGGCTATTTAATATTATTTTCCCTGCATTTTTGATTTTTAGGTTGTATTGCTTTTACTTTGGGGGTAATGGCATACTTCTGAACAGCAGTATATTTATATGTCAGTGTTTTTTTCTTTATAGAGAAGGATTTATTAAAAGTGTCACATGGCTTGGCCTTTTATTAGGCCCTGTGGTGCCGTGCACATTTCATCGGCACCCTGCAATCAAGGTACATGTAGCTTACAGGGTGACAAGAGGGGGGGCCCTCCATATTGTTAATAACTACAATTCACAATACAATTATAACAGTTAATAAGAGCATAATATTAACTTTGTTCTTATGTTCCCCAAAGGTCCAAAAAGCTAACCATGTGGTGATTGTTGGTGGAGGCGTAGCTGGAGTTGAGATGGCTGCCGAGGTGAAAACTGACTATCCTGAAAAAGAGGTAGCATATTAGTGTGAATCCTTTCAGATGACAGATTGTGATTTCAGTATTATGTACAGCTATAAAAACTTTCAACTTTCTGTATTACACTAGGTTTAGAAAGTTTGATAAAACCCAGATACTTTGCTGCTTGGTGTGAATGGGATGTTCATCTTCCTTTTTAAAAGGCAACTCCAGTTAAATAGCTGACAGAATTTCCTGCCAGACTGTAGATGCTAGATGTTGCCTACTTCATAGCTGGGCTCTAAGTTGCCGTATAAAATGTATTTAGTCAGGGTCCTAAAATGAGCTACTGCATGTCACATCTGATTCATGGCTACTTATTGTTGCCTTCACATGCGTTTTCTACTTTTCTCTGCATAGGTGACTTTGATACATTCAAAAATTGCTTTAGCGGATGTAGAGCTGCTGCCACATGTAAGGGAGACTATAAAGGATATCCTTTTGGAAAAAGGAGTTAAGTTAGTTTTGGGTAAGTAAACTTAATCTAAATAAACCTTAATAGAGTCTGTGCACACGTTGCAGTTTTGTTTTTCTTTGCGCTCAGATTTGTCACAAAACCTGAAGGATTTTCTAGTGCCAGCAAAGTGAATGACATTCCTGAAGTCTCATGTACACATTTGTTATTTTTTCCTTGCAGATTTAAATCTGCAGCATGTCAATTCTTTGTGTTTTTGCTGCAGTTGGGGAAAATCTGCACCAAAAATGCATGTAAAAAACAAGCATATTTCTTGCAGCGGTTTTTCTGCCAAGAGATGCAGAAATGGTGCCGAAATTTCTGCTGCAAATAGTTAAAGGGAACCTGACACCAGGATTGGCCGATACAGGTTACGGCCACTGCCTTTCAAGGCTTATGTACAGCATTCTATAATGCTGTATATCTGCCCCCGACCCGACCTGTAAGAGAAGAAAAATAACTTTTATTATACTCACCTGAGGGGCAGTCCGGTCTGAGGGGTGTCGCTCTTCTTGGTCCGGTGCCTCCCATCTTCTTGTGATGCCGGCCTCCTTCTTGGTTCATGTGGATGACGTGTCCCTGCTTCACCACACAGTCTTACAGCTTGGGTTGGGGGCTTATATACAGCATTATAAATTCCCTTTAATGTGTGCACATCTGGATCAGCTCTTTTAGGTGCCCCTCTAATTCTATTTTTTTGTGATGTTCTCATTTCTATGCCAATATGACAAAAATGGACGGCACTATCTGAATAACTGAGACATCCAAAAATTATTCTCTCAGGTGTTTTACGACAAAATTATTATTAGCCATGCTGCATGATCAGGGTGCTCTTCCAGAAAACAACAATATAATGCTCTTCTATTTGTGAAGAAAAGAAGAAGGCACTCGCCAATCTAAAACTTCCAACTCTTTATTGTAAAATCTTCATTTAACCCCTTCATGACCCAGCCTATTTTGACCTTAAAGACCTTGCCGTTTTTTGCAATTCTGACCAGTGTCCCTTTATGAGGTAATAACTCAGGAACGCTTCAACGGATCCTAGCGGTTCTGAGATTGTTTTTTCGTGACATATTGGGCTTCATGTTAGTGGTAAATTTAGGTCAATAAATTCTGCGTTTATTTGTGATAAAAACGGAAATTTGGCGAAAATTTTGAAAATTTCGCAATTTTCACATTTCGAATTTTTATTCTGTTAAACCAGAGAGATATGTGACACAAAATAGTTAATAAATAACATTTCCCACATGTTTACTTTACATCAGCACAATTTTGGAAACAAAATTTTTTTTTGTTAGGAAGTTATAAGGGTTAAAATTTGACCAGCGATTTCTCATTTTTACAACAAAATTTACAAAACCATTTTTTTTAGGGACCACCTCACATTTGAAGTCAGTTTGAGGGGTCTATATGGCTGAAAATACCCAAAAGTGACACCATTCTAAAAACTGCACCCCTCAAGGTACTCAAAACCACATTCAAGAAGTTTATTAACCCTTCAGGTGCTTCACAGCAGCAGAAGCAACATGGAAGGAAAAAATGAACATTTAACTTTTTAGTCACAAAAATTATTTTTTAGCAACAATTTTTTTATTTTCCCAATGGTAAAAGGAGAAACTGAACCACGAAAGTTGTTGTCCAATTTGTCCTGAGTACGCTGATACCTCATATGTGGGGGTAAACCACTGTTTGGGCGCACGGCAGGGCTTGGAAGGGAAGGAGCGCCATTTGACTTTTTGAATCAAAAATTGGCTGCACTCTTTAGCGGACACCATGTCACGTTTGGAGAGCCCCCGTGTGCCTAAAAATTGGAGCTCACCCACAAGTGACCCCATTTTGGAAACTAGACGCCCCAGGGAACTTATCTAGATGCATAGTGAGCACTTTGAACCCCCAGGTGCTTCACAAATTGATCCGTAAAAATGAAAAAGTACTTTTTTTTCACAAAAAAATTCTTTTAGCCTCAATTTTTTCATTTTCACATGGGCAACAGGATAAAATGGATCCTAAAATGTGTTGGGCAATTTCTCCTGAGTACGCCGATACCTCATATGTGGGGGTAAACCACTGTTTGGGCACATGGTAAGGCTCGGAAGGGAAGGAGCGCCATTTGACTTTTTGAATGAAAAATTATTTCCATCGTTAGCGGACACCATGTCGCGTTTGGAGAGCTCCTGTGTGCCTAAACATTGGCGCTCCCCCACAAGTGACCCCATTTTGGAAACTAGACCCCCCAAGGAACTTATTTAGATGCCTAGTGAGCACTTTAAACCCCCAGGTGCTTCACAAATTGATCCGTAAAAATGAAAAAGTACTTTTTTTTCACAAAAAAATTCTTTTCGCCTCAATTTTTTCATTTTCACATGGGCAGTAGGATAAAATGGATCATAAAATTTGTTGGGCAATTTCTCCCGAGTACGCCGATACCTCATATGTGGGGGTAAACCACTGTTTGGGCACACGGCAGGGCTCGGAAGGGAAGGCGCGCCATTTGACTTTTTGAATGGAAAATTAGCTCCAATCATTAGCGGACACCATGTCACGTTTGGAGAGCCCCTGTGTGCCTAAACATTGGAGATCCCCCAGAAATGACCCCATTTTGGAAACTAGACCCCCAAAGGAACTAATCTAGATGTGTGGTGAGGACTTTGAACCCCCAAGTGCTTCACAGAAGTTTATAACGCAGAGCCATGAAAAAAAAAAAAAATTATTTTCTCAAAAATGATCTTTTAGCCTGCAATTTTTTATTTTACAAAGGGTAACAGGAGAAATTTTACCCCAAAAGTTGTTGTCCAGTTTCTCCTGAGTACGCTGATACCCCATATTTGGGGGTAAACCACTGTTTGGGCACATGCCGGGGCTCGGAAGTGAAGTAGTGACATTTTGAAATGCAGACTTTGATGGAATGCTCTGTGGGCGTCACGTTGCGTTTGCAGAGCCCCTGATGTGGCTTAACAGTAGAAACCCCCCACAATTGACCCCATTTTGGAAACTAGACCCCGAAAGGAACTTATCTAGATGTGTGGTGAGCACTTTGAACCCCCAAGTGCTTCATAGAAGTTTATAATGCAGAGCCGTGAAAATAATAAATACGTTTTCTTTCCTCAAAAATAATTATTTAGCCCAGAATTTTTTATTTTCCCAAGGGTAACAGGAGAAATTGGATCCCAAAAGTTGTTGTCCAGTTTCTCCTGAGTACGCTGATACCCCATATGTGGGGGTAAACCACTGTTTGGGCACATGCCGAGGCTCGGAAGTGAAGTAGTGACGTTTTGAAATGCAGACTTTGATGGAATGCTCTGTGGGCGTCACGTTGCGTTTGCAGAGCCCCTGATGTGGCTTAACAGTAGAAACCCCCCACAAGTGACCCCATTTTGGAAACTAGACCCCGAAAGGAACTTATCTAGATGTGTGGTGAGCACTTTGAACCCCCAAGTGCTTCACAGAAGTTTATAATGCAGAGCCGTGAAAATAATAAATACGTTTTCTTTCCTCAAAAATAATTATTTAGCCCAGAATTTTTTATTTTCCCAAGGGTTACAGGAGAAATTGGACCCCAGTAATTGTTGCGCAGTTTGTCCTGAGTATGCTGGTAGCCCATATGTGGGGGTAAACCACTGTTTGGGCACACGTCAGGGCTCGGAAGTGAGGGAGCACCATTTGACTTTTTGAATACAAGATTGGCTGGAATCAATGGTGGCGCCATGTTGCGTTTGGAGACCCCCTGATGTGCCCAAACAGTGGTAACCCCTCAATTCTAACTCCAACACACCCCTAACCCTTATCCCAACTGTAGCCGTAACCCTCATCACAACCCTAACCCCAACACACCCGTAACCCCAACACACCCCTAACCTTAACCACAACCCTAATTCCAACCCAACCCTAGCCCTAAGGCTATGTGCCAACGTTGCGGATTCGTATGAGATTTTTCAGCACCATTTTTGAAAAATCCGCGGGTAAAAGGCACTGCGTTTTACCTGCGGATTTACCGCGGATTGCCAGTGTTTTTTGTCCGGATTTCACCTGCGGATTCCTATTGAGGAACAGGTGTAAAACGCTGCGGAATCCGCACAAAGAATTAACATGCTGCGGAAAATACAACGCAGCGTTCCCGCGCGGTATTTTCCGCACCATGGGCACAGCGGATTTGGCTTTCCATATGTTTACATGATACTGTACACCTGATGGAACACTGCTGCGGATCCGCAGCCAAATCCGCACCGTGTGCACATAGCCTAATTCTAAAGGTATGTGCACACGCTGCGGAAAACGCTGCGGATCCGCAGCAGTTTCCTATGAGTTTACAGTTCAATGTAGACCTATGGGAAACAAAAATCGCTGTACACATGCTGCAGAAAAACTGCACGGAAACGCAGCGGTTTACATTCCGCAGCATGTCACTTCTTTCTGCGGATTCCGCAGCGGTTTTACAACTGCTCAAATAGAAAATCGCTGTTGTAAAACCGCATTGAAATGCGCAGAAAAAACATGGTAAATCCGCCATAAATCCGCAGCGGTTTAGCACTGCGGATTTATCAAATCCGCAGCGGAAAAATCCGCAGAGGACCAGAATATGTGTGCACATTCCTAACCCTACCCTAACCCTAACCCTACCCCTAACCCTACCCCTAACCCTAACCCTACCCCTAACCCTAACCCTAACCCTAGTTCTTACCCCAACCTTAGTGGAAAAAAAAATATATATATTTTTTTTATTGTCCCTACCTATGGGGGTGACAAAGGGGTGGGGGGGGGTCATTTACTTTTTTTTTTTATTTTGATCACTGAGATATAACCTATCTCAGTGATCAAAATTCACTCTGGAACGAATCTGCCGGCCGGCAGATTCGGCGGGCGCACTGCACATGCGCCCGCCATTTTGGAAGATGGCGGCGCCCAGGAAAGAAGACGGACGGTCCCCGGGAGGCCAGGTAAGTATAAGGGGGGGAGATCAGGGCACGGGGGGGCCGTCGGAGCACGGGGGGGGTGGATCGGAACACGGGGGGGTGCATTGGAGCACGGAGTGGGGGATCGCTGTGCGGGCGGGTGGATCGGAGCACGGGGGGGGGGATCGCTGTGCGGGGGGTGGGATCGGAGCACGGGGGGTGTGATTGGAGCACGGGGGGTGTGATTGGAGCACGGGGGGAGCGGACAGGAGGACGGGGGAGCGGAGCACAGGACCGAGGGGAGCGAACCACAGATCGGGGGGCTGAGGGGGCGATCGGTGGGGTGGGTGCACATTAGTGTGTCCAGCCATGGCCGATGATATTGCAGCATCGGCCATGGCTGGATTGTAATATTTCACCATTTTTTTAGGTGAAATATTACAAATCGCTCTGATTGGCAGTTTCACTTTCAACAGCCAATCAGAGCGATCGTAGCCACGAGGGGGTGAAGCCACCCCCCCTGGGCTAAACTACCACTCCCCCTGTCCCTGCAGATCGGGTGAAATGGGAGTTAACCCTTTCACCCGGCCTGCAGGGACGCGATCTTTCCATGACGCATATGCTGCGTCATGGGTCGGATTGGCACCGACTTTCATGACGCCGCTTATGCGTCAAAGGTCGGGAAGGGGTTAAAATTCATGGCCGGGAGAGTGAGGAACGGAGCTGTTGTGAGCAGGGATAGACGACAGCCGTTTCGCGCTGTACTTGCGCTTCCACGGGTCAGTATGCGAAGGGATATGACGAAGGAAGGTATACACCGGCCACAGTGTTCTCCTCCCACTTAACAAAATACAACACATTAAAACCAAGTGAACTACACATATAAAAAAAACATCATTTTTACATCATACCTGAGCATTAGCAATAGCATCGGAGTGAAAAAGTATATCACAAGTTATTATGCATAATATTGCCCATCTAGAACAATTACACTCTAAATGCGCCAGATTACTATATGGAAGCTAGCTTCATTAATGCAAGAATACCGACATGTCCACTCGATCATTGGATAATGCAGTTTAATTCACATATTCTGCAGTGGGAAGCTTAGGCGATTGCTGTAAAGCAGAACTGTCAGAAGAGGGGTATAATTTTGGCATTTTCCTGAAGTTTTAATTCTAAGGATTTTTTCACTACTTTTTATGATGTACAATAAAAAATTATATTGTAGTACCGTGTTAATCTACTGTATATAAATACTTTTATGCCCAAAAATGACAAAAGTATTTTAGGAGTGATACCTTGATTAGCTAACCAGAAGAATTATAGTTGAAACTAGAAGTTTATATACACTATATAAAAAGACACATCTGCATGTTTTTTTCAGTATCTGACATGAAATCAGAATAAACCTTTCCGGTTTTAGGTCAATTAGGGTTACCATAATTATTAGCATTTTCCAAATGCCAAAATAATGAGAGAGAATGTTTAAGGCATTTTTATTACTTAGTGCAAAGTTAAAAGCTTACACACACTATGATTACTATTCCTTTAAACAATTCTGGACTGCCCATATGATGATGTCATGTGTTTGGAAGCTTCTGGTAGTTTTTTTGGCCACAGATGTATTCTAATGCACACCTGAAACACACTTCTTTATGTAGCATCATGGTAAAGTCTCAAGAAATCGGCCAAGATATCAGGAAGAGAATTGTGGACTTGCACACATCTGGCTCCTCCTTAGGTATAATTTCAAGACACTTGAAGGTGCCTCATTCATCTGTACAAACAATTATATGCAAGTACAAACAAAATGGGAATGTTCAGCCATCATACAGCTCAGGAAGGAGACTAGTTCTGTGTCCCAGAGATGAATGTGCTTTGGTCCGATGTGCATATCACCCCAAGGGCAAAGGTAAAAGACCTTGTGAAAATGATGGCAGATGCTGGTAAGATTGTGTCAATATCCACAGTGACACGAGTACTGTATCAATGTGGACTGAAAGGCCACTCTGTCAGAAAAAAGCCACTACTCCAAAAGAAACATAAAAAGCCAGATTAATGTTTGCAAATGCACACCGTAACTAAGACCTTAATTTTTGGAGACCTGTCCTGTGTTCTGATGAAACTAAAATTGAACTTTTTGGGCATAATGACCATCGTTACGTTGGAGGAAAAAGAGAGAAGGTTGGTAGCCTAAGAACACCAACCCAACTGTGATAAACAAGGGTGGCAGCAACATGTTATGGGGTTGTTTTGCTACAGGAGGGACTGGTGCACTTCACAAAATAGAGGGCATAATGAGAAAAGAAGATTATGTGGCAATACTGAACAACATCTCAAGACATCAGCCAGGAAGAAATAAACAATGACCCAAAGCATACTGTTAAATGCTAACATGCCAACATAGTGACTTAAGGATAACAAAGTCAATGTCTTGGAGTGGCCATCACAAAGCCTGATCTCAAGCCTATTGAAAATTTATGGGCAAAGCTGAAAGGGCAGGTTCGAGCAAGGTGACTTACAAACCTAGATCAGTTATACCAGTTGCATCAGGAGGAGTGGGTCCAAATTTTGGTCAACTATTGTGATAAGCTTGTGGAAAGATATTCCAAATATTTGACCCATGTCATTCAGTTTAGGGGCAATGGTGCCAAATGCTAATGAAATATATGTAAACTTTTGACTTTGCAGTAAGTAATAACAATGCCTTAAAACATTCTCTCTATCTCTCTCTCTCTCTCTCATTATTCTGTGGTAACCCTAATTGACCTAAAACAAGAAAGGTTTATTCTGATTTCATGTCAGATATTGAGAAAAACATGCATATGTGTCTTTTTATATAGTGTATATAAACTTCTGGTAGCTTTCAGAACACAAAGGCTCCTTCTTCAGGCTTGTTTACAAGTGAATTACTGAGACGAGCACAACATTTAAGAGATATTACCACTGGAGCATTCTATCTCCATGGTTCCGTTAATTGAAGAGCTAAACATCAGACATTTAAATGTATGAAAGTCATGTCTGGACAACCTGTACAGCCTATAGTTGCATCATGAACTGCATTAAAGTCACCCACACATAATATAGGGTAACTGGAAAGTACGCAACCCTTTGGTGGTCAAAAGGTAAATGTTAACCAGTAAAAAAGAAAAATTACCTAGTGTGCCATAACATACCTTCAAAAAATGATCATATGCAACTTGTATAATTTCAAGTAGGAAAAGTAGGAATGATTTGTTCAGTAAAGCTCCCCCCCCCCCCGCAAATAGTTAGAATAAGTGGCATGGTAACCTCTCAGAAACCCGACTCTCTTTAGGGCTAGACACCTCTGGCCTGTGAAATATAAGTAAATATGAGGCACATGTCTCTTAACAAAATCCATTACAGTGGCTCTTTTAAATTTGGAATCAAGCCCTCACACATTCCAGCTCAGTATATTAAGGGTCATCATCTCAAAACATCGGAAAAATATATCTGACCCAGACATTATTACAGTCTGAGTGAAAGAAAGGAGGAAAATTGGGAGAGAACCAGAGCCCAAAGCAATAGCCATACCCACAACCAACACACATCATACCATACAGAAAACCATAAGTAAGTATTAAAAATAACATTCTCCAGCAAGTAACATGGAATAAAAATATTTCTGCTGTACCTTGTCTAATACTAATTAGCGTAAGCCTAGGCCCTGAACACTAACAAACTAAAGAACTACAAACAAATACGTACTGAAAGTTCCAAATCTGTGACCCTAGAAATAAAAGGTAAATAAGGTTAAATCAGATAGTATTTCGTAAGATAAACCTGATGGAGCTCTTTATAACATCCAAGAGCCTACACCGCCATAGGTAAAGAAGCCAGAATGATGGGGTCTTTTTCCCTCAGGCATTCTGAAGTTGAGTACGAGGGGCAGCTTCAACCCACATGAGTGCATTGACAGGAGATGTGAAGAAAGATCTTTCAACCAGTTTTCAATTATGGATATGGCATCAACCCCTTCAGTTTTCTGCTGCAGGCCCACTATGGTGAGATCATTTCTCCTGAGCCAATTTTCAAAATCATCCTCTTTCACTAGAAGCATTGAATTGTTTCTTTTAATTTGGCAATTTGATCCGGCATAGGCCTTTGAGTATCCTCTACATCTGAGATTCTGCGCTCCGTATCTGATGTGCGCTCTCTTATTTCCTGCAAGTCATGTTTCAGAATCACAAGTCTTGCCGGAGTTTGTTCACTTTGTTTTTAGAGGAGCATGAGGATTTTCGAGGACAATGCGGTTGGGAAGAAGTTAAGAATTCATTGTCCATAGGCAGAGGGAGGTTTGGTGTGGAGCTTTGCATTGCATCCTGGAGTAATTTTGTAGACGCAGCAGCTCTATTATGCTAAAGTGCAGGAGTTATACACAGCAACAGTCACTTGTTCAAGGGAATTCCCAGCATTAGAATCAATATGTGATGAACAAGGCCTGTCATATTGGGGGACTTCCCCTTAGATTTTTTCTTTGTATTTGCCATAGCATTGTTAGCTGTCTCCCAGATTCAACTGATAAATGAAGAGACCAAATTCAGGAATATGTTAATAGCTGTTAATGGAAAAAATGGATGGCACACTGATCCAAAACACCAATAATACCGGTACCGTTTTTTCTGGTACAAGTACGGTGACACTATCTGTTTTTGGTCAGTATTTTACATCAGTATTTGTAAGCCGAAACCAGGTGAGGTACAATCAGAGGAAAAGTATAATAGAAACATATGCACCATTTCTGTATTTTTCACCCACTCCTTGTTTTGACTTACAAATACTGATGTGAAATACTGACCAAATACTGATAGTGTGACCGTAGCCAACCAGTATTATACGGATGTGCCAAGGGGGCCTTCTACAAAGTGGCCTGTTATCTGAACAAATTGTTTTTCAGCGGCTTTTAACAGAGTGATGGGACATTCAAAGCCAAAACTCTTACTTCAAACTCTTAGTTTGAACTATTTTTGAAATTAGGAAAAAACTAATTTGTCATTTTTGCTTAGTACAATAAGTGTTCTAACATATATTAAACAGGACAAAGAGTTTCCAACCTGAAGGAGTTAAGCTTGAACATTGTGCAAGAGAATATGGAATTGCATTTGGATAAGGATACTGAGGTGATCACTGCAGACCTGATCCTCAGCTGCACAGGAAGCAGGATTAATTCATCTTGCTACATTGATTCATTTGGTAAGTTAATGAAAAATAATGAATGCAGTTATCAATGGTAGTAGAGCTGAACTTGTCAGCTACCCTATTTTGTATTTGTCTTAAAAAAAACAAACAAAAAAAAACAACTTGTCTAACGTTTGTCCAGAAACTTCCTGCTGACAAAATTGTTTAAAAATGATTGACAACTGAGCTTTTGAAGCTACAGTTTGAACTACTTCACCCCCCAAGCCTGTTTTCAAACCTGTAATTTTATGTGGTTATATCTGTGGAATTCTTCTACGGATCCCACTGATTGTAAGTTTGTTTTCTTGGGACATATTATACATCATGATAGTGGTAAAAATTTTTCGATAAGAATAGCGTTTATTTCTGAAAAAATTATAAATTTGGCGAAAATTTTGCAATTTCGAAACTTTTAATTTTTATTCCCTTAAACCAGGGAATTATGTCACGCAAAATAGTTAACAAATGACATTTCCCACATGGCTACTTTACATCAACACAATTTTTTAAGTTGGAGCGGTTTAAGGTTGACCAACAATTTCTTATTTGTCCAACAAAATTTATAAAACCAATTTTTTAGGTACATATCACATTTAAGTGACCTTTGAGGGGCCTACTTGACATAAAGTATCCAAAATGTACACCATTCTAAAAAACGCTTTAAAGGGACTCTGTCACCTGAATTTGGCGGGACTGGTTTTGGGTCATATGGGCCGAGTTTTCGGGTGTTTGATTCACCCTTTCCTTACCCGCTGGCTGCATGCTGGCTGCAATATTGGATTGAAGTTCATTCTCTGTCCTCCATAGTACACGCCTGCGCAAAGTAATCTTACCTTGTGCAGGCGTGTACTATGGAGGACAGAGAATGAACTTCAATCCAATATTGCAGCCAGCATGCAGCCAGCGGGTAAGGAAAGGGTGAATCAAACACCCGAAAACTCCGCCCATATGACCCAAAACCAGTCCCGCCAAATTCAGGTGACAGGTTCCCTTTAAGGTGCTCAAAACCATATTCAATAAGTTTATTAACCTTGAAGATTTAACTTTTTTTTCTCAATAAATTTACTTTAACCCCTTTACCCCCCAAGCCTGTTTTCACCTTCATGATCGGGCCAAGTTTTACAATTCTGACCACTGTCATTTTATGTGGTATTAACTCTTGAATGCTTCAATGGATCCCACTGATTTTGAGAATGTTTTTTCATGAAAATTATACTTCATGACAGTGGTAAAATTCCTGTGATGTGACTTACATTTATTTGTGAAAAAATCGGAAGTTTGGTGAAAATTGTGATATTTTCTATCTTTTAATTTTTATGCCCTTAAATCAGTCATGTCACACAAAATATTTACTTCACATCAGCACAATTTTTGAAGCATAATTTTTTTGTTATGACTAGTGTTGAGCGATACCGTCCGATACTTGAAAGTATCGGTATCGGATAGTATCGGCCGATACCCAAAAGTATCGGATATCGCCGATACCGATATCCGATACCACAATACAAGTCAATGGGACACCAAGTATCGGAAGGTATCCTGATGGTTCCCAGGGTCTGAAGGAGAGGAAACTCTCCTTCAGGCCCTGGGATCCATATTAATGTGTAAAATAATGAATTAAAATAAAAAATATTGATATATTCACCTCTCCGGCGGCCCCTGGACATCACGCTGGTAACCGGCAGGCTTCTTTGTTTAAAATGAGCGCATTTAGGACCTGAGGAATAACGTCGCGGCTTCTGATTGGTCGCGTGCCGCTCATGTGACCGCCACGCGACCAATCAGAAGCCACGACGTCATTCCTCAGGTCCTAAATTCCTAGAATGAGGAGTTTAGTGCCTGAGAATGACGTCGCGGCTTCTGATTGGTCGCGTGGCGGTCACATGGGCGGCACGCGACCAATCAGAAGCCGCGACGTCATTCCTCAGGTCCTAAACGCGCTCATTCTAGGAATTTAGGACCTGAGGAATGACGTCGCGGCTTCTGATTGGTCGCGTGGCGGTCACATGGGCGGCACGCGACCAATCAGAAGCCGCGACGTCATTCCTCAGGTCCTAAACGCGCTCATTCTAGGAATTTAGGACCTGAGGAATGACGTCGCGGCTTCTGATTGGTCGCGTGGTGGTCACATGGGTGGCACGCGACCAATCAGAAGCCGCGACGTCATTCCTCAGGTCCTAAACGCGCTCATTTTAAACAAAGAAGCCTGCCGGTTACCAGCGTGATGTCCAGGGGCCGCCGGAGAGGTAATTATATCAATATTTTTTATTTTAATTCTTTATTTTACACCTCACTATGGATCCGATACCGATACCCGATACCACAAAAGTATCGGATCTCGGTATCGGAATTCCGATACCGCAAGTATCGGCCGATACCCGATACTTGCGGTATCGGAATGCTCAACACTAGTTATGACGTTATAAGGGTTAAAAGTTGACCAGCAATTTCTCATTCTTACAACAAAATTTACAAAACCATTTTTACTATATTACCTGTGAATTGACTTTGAGGGGTCTAGGACATCAATTATTCAAAAGTGACACCATTATAAAAACTGCAACCCTCAAGGTTCTCAAAACCACATTCAAGAAGTTTATTAACCCTTCAGGTGCTTAACAGGAATTTTTGGAATGTGGAAAAAAATGAACATTTAACTTTTTTCACAAAAAAATAATTTAGACCCCAATTTTTTATTTTCAGGAGGGTAACAAGAAAAATGGACTACAAAATTTGTTGTGCATTTTCTCCTGAGCATGGCGATATCCCATATGTGGGGAAAAACATTGTTTGGGCGCATTGCAGAGCACGGAAGGAAGGAGAGTCTTTTGACTTTTTGAATGCAAAATTTGCTAGAACAATAAGCGGACGCCATGTCGCATTTGGAGAGCCCCTGATGTGCCTAAAAAGGGAAAATCCCGCACAATTGACACCATTTTGGAAACTAGACCCCTCAAGTAACTGATCTAGATGTGTGGTGAGCACATTGAACCCTCAGGTGCTTCACAGGAGTTTAAACGTTGAACCGTGAAAATAAAAAAATCACATTTTCCCCACAAATATGTTTTTAGCCCCAAATTTTGCATTTTCAGAAGGGTAACAGGAGAAAATGCACCATACAATTTGTAGTGCAATTTTTCCTGAGTGCACCAATACCCATATGAGGGAGAAAACTACTGTTTTTGCATACGGAAGGAGAGGAGTGTCATTTGGCTTTTTGAATGCAAAATTTGCTGGAGCTATTAGCAGATGAAATTTCACGTTTTGAGAGCCACTGATGTGCCTAAAAAATGGAAACCCACCACAAGACCGCTCAAGGAATGTATTTAGATATGTGGTGAGCACCTTGAATCCCCAGATGCGTCACAGAAGTTTATAACCTTGAGCCGTGAAAATAAAATATCACATTTTCCACACAAAAATGTCGTTTTAGCACCAATTTTTTTTATTTTAACAAGGGAAACAGGAGAAATTGCACCATACAATTATGCGCCGATACCCCATGTATGAAGGAATAATTAAAGCTGCCAAAAAGGAAACAGAGAAGCACATTGCTAAGGAGAGTAAAACTAATCCCAAACTGTTCTTCAACTATATCAATAGTAAAAGAATAAAAACTGAAAATGTAGGCCCCTTAAAAAATAGTGAGGAAAGAATGGTTGTAGATGACAAGGAAAAAGCTAACATATTAAACACCTTCTTCTCCACGGTATTCACGGTGGAAAATGAAATGCTAGGTGAAATCCCAAGAAACAATGAAAACCCTATATTAAGGGTCAGCAATCTAACCCAAGAAGAGGTGCGAAATCGGCTAAATAAGATTAAAATAGATAAATCTCCGGGTCCGGATGGCATACACCCACGAGTACTAAGGGAACTAAGTAATGTAATAGACAAACCATTATTTCTTATTTTTAGGGACTCTATAGCGACAGGATCTGTTCCGCAGGACTGGCGCATAGCAAATGTGGTGCCAATATTCAAAAAGGGCTCTAAAAGTGAACCTGGAAATTATAGGCGAGTAAGTCTAACCTCTATTGTTGGTAAAATATTTGAAGGGTTTCTGAGGGATGTTATTCTGGATTATCTCAATGAGAATAACTGTTTAACTCCATATCAGCATGGGTTTATGAGAAATCGCTCCTGTCAAACCAATCTAATCAGATTTTATGAAGAGGTAAGCTATAGGCTGGACCACGGTGAGTCATTGGACGTGGTATATCTCGATTTTTCCAAAGCGTTTGATACCGTGCCGCACAAGAGGTTGGTACACAAAATGAGAATGCTTGGTCTGGGGGAAAATGTGTGTAAATGGGTTAGTAACTGGCTTAGTGATAGAAAGCAGAGGGTGGTTATAAATGGTATAGTCTCTAACTGGGTCGCTGTGACCAGTGGGGTACCGCAGGGGTCAGTATTGGGACCTGTTCTCTTCAACATATTCATTAATGATCTGGTAGAAGGTTTACACAGTAAAATATCGATATTTGCAGATGATACAAAACTATGTAAAGCAGTTAATACAAGAGAAGATAGTATTCTGCTACAGATGGATCTGGATAAGTTGGAAACTTGGTCTGAAAGGTGGCAGATGAGGTTTAACAATGATAAATGTAAGGTTATACACATGGGAAGAAGGAATCAATATCACCATTACACACTGAATGGGAAACCACTGGGTAAATCTGACAGGGAGAAGGACTTGGGGATCCTAGTTAATGATAAACTTACCTGGAGCAGCCAATGCCAGGCAGCAGCTGCCAAGGCAAACAGGATCATGGGGTGCATTAAAAGAGGTCTGGATACACATGATGAGAGCATTATACTGCCTCTGTACAAATCCCTAGTTAGACCGCACATGGAGTACTGTGTCCAGTTTTGGGCACCGGTGCTCATGAAGGATATAATGGAACTAGAGAGAGTACAAAGAAGGGCAACAAAATTAATAAAGGGGATGGGAGAACTACAATACCCAGATAGATTAGCGAAATTAGGATTATTTAGTCTAGAAAAAAGACGACTGAGGGGCGATCTAATAACCATGTATAAGTATATAAGGGGACAATACAAATATCTCGCTGAGGATCTGTTTATACCAAGGAAGGTGACGGGCACAAGGGGGCATTCTTTGCGTCTGGAGGAGAGAAGGTTTTTCCACCAACATAAAAGAGGATTCTTTACTGTTAGGGCAGTGAGAATCTGGAATTGCTTGCCTGAGGAGGTGGTGATGGCGAACTCAGTCGAGGGGTTCAAGAGAGGCCTGGATGTCTTCCTGGAGCAGAACAATATTGTATCATACAATTATTAGGTTCTGTAGAAGGACGTAGATCTGGGGATTTATTATGATGGAATATAGGCTGAACTGGATGGACAAATGTCTTTTTTCGGCCTTACTAATTATGTTACTATGTTACTATGTTGCTTTTGAGGCACAGTACAAGGCTCCGAAAGGAAAAAACGCATTAACAGAGTTCAGATTTTGCTGGAATGGTTTGAAGGTGCCATGTCACATTAGCAGAGCCCCTGAGGTGCCAGAACAACAGAACCCCCCTCCCCATATGTGAACTCATTTTACAAACTACACTCCCCAATGAATTAATGTACTCGTACAGTGATCATATTTACACCACTTGTGCCTCACATAATTTTATACTATTGAGCGATAAAGAAAGATTAAATTTACAGTTTTACCACTAAAATGTTGTTTAAGCCCCGAGTTTTTAATTTTTCTGAGGGCTAATATGATTTTTTACATCAAACTGAGGTCCATTTTTTCCTAAGTGTGCCAATACCCTACAAGTAATCGGGAAATATTTTTCAGGCACAGTGCAAAGCTCAGAAGGAAGGAGTGTGATACTATAGTGCATATTTTACTGTTATGGTTTGCGGGTTCCATGAGCCACTGGGAGAGCCCCTGAGATGCCAGACTCAGAATCCAGCAGATAAGCTGGTGGGTCAATATCCATGGCTCCTTACCAGCCTGAGAATGCCACCCCCTAGCTGTCAGCTTTAGCAAGACTGGTTGTCAAAAATGGGGGGACCCCATGCCGTTTAAAAACAGCGTGGGGACCCCTCTACCCTTGTTAACCAGCCTTGCTATCGTCAACAAATGAGGGTTGCACCCAGCTGTCAGTTTTACCTGGCTGATTTAAAAAATGCAGGGGAACCCATGCCGTTTTTTTTCCATTTATTTATTTATAGCGCAGCCAGCGGGAGAGGAATACTCCCATCAGCCACCTCCTGCTGTCACTTATTAGCGGCAGCAGGTGTAGGCTGATGGAAGTAATAGTCCCATCAGCCGTCGCCTGCTGTCATTGTGCTCACTTGAATATATAACTCTCATCATTCTCCTCTGCTTGTGCTGATTGCCGGCAGAGCAAGGGAGAATGATGATGAGGGCCATCTACCAGCACTTGTTGACGGGTAATGGCGCTTACTGTACCGCTTCTTCCCTGGTGCCGGTGCCTGTCAGACAGATGACATCCATGTGTGTCATCCAAGTGCACGTGTGCAGAACGTTTTGCTGCCTGTACTGACACAAGAAAACGAACTTGTCAGCGATTTTTTTTTTTTGCCCATGGACACGCGGTCCGTAAAACACACTGAAATGTGCACAGAGGGAATGGGTCTACATGTGTCAGTGTCAGTGCGAAAACTGTCACTACACTACCAGAGACACAGACGTGTGAAAGATCCCTAAACGTATCTTTTTTTAAAAAAAAATAGTTTTTGCATCCGCATATACTGAGAGCTGTAATTTTTCCATATTTTGGCTGACAGTCATGTGCGGGCTTTTTTTTTCTGCCGGACGAGTTGACATTTTTATTGCTATCATTTTCAGACACATGACATTTTTTGAGCGCTTTCTATTCTGATTTTTTAGAGGCAGAATGAACAACAGCAATTTTTTTTTTTTTTGGGGGGGTGCGGTGGGGGGGTTATGTCGTTCTTGTGGTAAAATTGATAAGGCAGTTTTATTCTTTGGGTCAGTACGATTACACAGATACCATAGTTATATTTTTTATTTATGTTTGGCGCTTTTACACAATAAAAACTATTTTTTAGAAAAATAATTATTTTTACATCGCTCTATTTTGACAGCTATAACTTTTTTATTTTTCTGCCGATGGAGCTGTCTGATGGCTTATTTTTTGTTGGGCAAGATAATGTTTACAGTGATGCCATGTTTATTTATATTTGTCTTTTTGAACGCGTTTTATTCCACTTTTTCTTCGGCAGTATGATCATAAAGCATTTTTTTTTTTATTATGTTTACTAAAGGGGTTAACTAGTGAGACATCGTCATAGGTTAGGTTGTTCTGGACACGGCGATACCAAATATGTGTACTGTTATTTATTTTTTTCATAAAATATTCATTCATGGGAACAATATATTTAGATTTTTTAAAATATTATTATTATTATTATTATTATTATTATTATTTGATTTAACCCCTTAGTGACGGAGCCAAATTTTTAAAATCTGACCAGTGTCACTTTATGTGGTAATAACGCTGCAACGCTTCAACAAATCCCAGTGATTTTGAGATTGTTTTTTCGTGACACATTATACTTTATGATAATGGTAAATTTAGGTCAATATGTTTTGTGTTTATTTATAAAAAATATCAAAAATTTGAGAAAAATGTTAAAAAATTAGCAATTTTCAACTTTGAATGATTATCCCTTTAATCCAGATGGCCATACCACAGCAAACCATTAATAAATAACATTTCCCATATGTCTGCTTTACATCAGCAGCATTTGTAAAATGTTATTTTCTTTTGTTATCATTTTAAGAGGATTAAAAATGTAGCAGCAATTTTTCATTTTTTCAAGGAAATTTACAAAATGTATTTTTTTAGGGACTTATCCATGTTTGAAGTGACTTTAGGGGTCTCATATATTGTGAAACCCCCAAACATGATACCATTTTGAAAACAGCACCCCCTGACATATTGAAAACTGCAGTTAGGTAGTTTATTAACTCTTCAGGTGCTTTACAAGAATTAATGCAAAGTGGCATGATAGGAATGAAAATGTGCATTTTTACCACCTAAATGCCTCTAACTTCTGAACAGATTACTACAGCCGTCAGACTCTAACGCCACTATTTGGTCATGAATTGCCACGGCAAACATTAGGACCACAAAATCAAGATCTGAGGGCACCAATTTGTTTAAATAGGAAGCCCCCACACTGTGTTAACCATTTCTAATGATGTAGTCACTATTGACAGCAGCATCTAAGGGGTTAAACAGAGTTGGACGGTGCAAACACTGATCGTGGTTGATGCAGCAAGTTGTCAGCTATAGTGGACAGCTGACAGCTACTGCATTGTCACCTGCATGGGGATGCTAGTCTCTTATATCTCAAGTCAGTTAAAAGACGTATATATTTTTACAATTTTTAAAAAACTTTTTTCTAACTTTTAAAAACTTTTTTACTTTGTCCCACTATGGGTGGGACTATAGTTTTTTGCAGGCTGATCGCCTGTATAGCATTGGGATGCAGCAGCATCAGCAGCACAGGAGTATTGCTATGCTTTGTCAGTTTAGCGATGACACAAGTTAGTTAGATCATAAACTGCACATGATCTAACTAACTTGCTAGAGCCTGGTGACACGGATGTCATCATGACGACATCTGGTCACCATGGCAACGATCTTGTCTCCACGATCACGTCACACGGGCGCCGATCAGAAGGCAGAGGAGTCTCCCTCTGCCTGCCTTTTATATCAATCGCATCATTTAAGGAGTTAAACTGCCGGGGGCGGTGTGGGCAGAACTCTACAGTGCTTTGTTTCCATCAATTTCTGGGTATTTCTTGAGGTATGTTTGGCGTCCTTGTCCTGCTGGAAGACCCATGACTTAGACTGCAAACCCAGCTTTGACATCGCGCACTACCTTACGACCCAAAATACTTTATTACTATTCAGATTTCATGATGCCTTACGCAAAGTCAAGGCACCCAGTGCCAGAGGCAACAAAACAACCTCAAAAGATCTTTGAACTTTGACCATATTTGACTGTAGGTAATGTGTTCTTTTCTTTGTAAACCTCAGCAACCAGAAAAGTGATGTGGTCTACAAAAAAGCTCTATCTTGGTCTCAACTGCCCACAAGACACTTTCTCTGAAGAATTTTGTCTTACTTCTGTACATTTTGGCAAACTGCAGTCTAGCTTTCTTATGTCTCTGTGTCTCCTGCCATATCGTTTTATTTCATTGAAATGTGAACAAATAGTTCACACTGATAGTACCCTGAGCAGGAACTTGATTAGGACTGCTTATCCAACATCCAGGCTATCGTGCGTTGCAACCTTTCATTAATTTTTCTCTGCCATCCACGTCCAGGGAGATTGGCTACAGTGACATGGGCTTGATTATGTTGTGCACCGTGGTCAAAGGAACATCAAGATCTCTAGAGATGGACTTGCAACCTTGAGATTGTTAATATTGTTCAGCAATTTTCTTTTTCAAGACCTAAAACAGTTTTTTTCTCTGCTTTCTGTTCTTCATGCTTAGTATTGCGCAAACAGACTCACAATGCAAAGATTGAGTCAACTTCTACCCTTTCGATATGGTTTCAGATGTGATTTTCATATTGCCCACACCTGTTACTTTCCACAGGTGAGTTGAACGAGCATCGTATGCTTAAAACAAAGTTGTTTGCCTACAATTTTAGAAAGGTGCCAAAAATTTTTGCCGGGACACTTTTGGGGTTTTATGTTAAACGGTGTCCATTTTGCCTTCTTTCCTCTGTTTTTGTGGTGCTCCAAAATTGCAATAATTTTCTAGGAGAAACCCTTCATGTGAAGGATGGTGGGATTTGATGGCAACTTACTATTCTCCTGAAACGTGGAACTGTAACAAGACATCTAGCTCAGCAGTTGGGGGGTGGTGGTTTCAGCCTTCAGCTTCAGAGAAGAAATTCAAACCCCTATCAGCTCACCTAGCTAGTCTCCATGATCTTACAGTAAGACCCCCTTTTGATACCATGCTGTCTAATAGCTTTGTTCAATCAGCTATTATTTCATAAGGAGAATGTGGACTTATGCAGTAAAGGCAAGATTTCTCCAGTGTAGGGTAATTTGACAGCGTTGATAAGTTAAACATTTACTTTTAATAGTCCAGATATAAAAACATTGCTATCTGGACACAAAGAAGAGATGTATAACAGTATAAACTGACATGTTTCAGCGGAGAGCCTTAATAATGGTATAAGCCACCCTATGCTGGAGAAATTTTGCCTTTACTGCTTTTGTTTACTCACGTCCCTGAGTAGGATGACTTCGGGCATTTCCTTGCAACAAGGTGCGTGCATCTTGGTGAGCTGACTCTGTTCTTTAATTTCTGACATTCAATGTGGACTTATGGTATGTCCTAGCCACACACCAGTTACATTATCGAGATCTCTGCAATGAGCCGAACGCCTTCCAGGATCTCAATCCGTTATAGCACCCCAGGGTGGGGAGATATATAGAATGGCTTGTAGGAGCCAGGTAGCAAAGCAGTGTTGGGTCTCCAAGCATAACGGCAGCCCGGCCAGATCCGATGGTGTCAGAACCGCAGCCCTTCTGTAAGGAAGTTATGATCTGTCATAGGTTTTGGGAGATTTAGCTACCAACCTCTAGGGGAGGGGGATAATAACCCTCCCAGGGGCGGAAAAGGGTGTTACCCACCAATGGGAATAAAGGCTTGTGTAAGGCCATATGTTCTCTCTCTGTTATGCTTGCTGTTCACATCGAAAGTGGGGGCCATGTCAAGGGACGTGCTGTGAAAGAACTAGGAACCAGCTGGCAACCCATGCCCTACGCGGCCTGGCGCACAACTGGTGGAACATTAAACCAGTAATTGACATGATTCATCTGCTTATATCTTTAGCATTTCACCCATTTTTGCACATCTGACCATTGTATATGTATAACCAGTGTGTGTATATAGTGTATTGTCTAGTGTGCCCTTAAGGCATTTAAATACATAGACTTCTGTGAAAAAGTGTTTGCCCACATCTGCTGGGCAGTGGGGGGAGAAAAAAGCATACATACATTACATCACATCACAGGGTCCTAATTATTCTTCCTTTGAAGTAAAACATTGTTTAAAAACAGGCATTTAAATGTTTTACCTCACAAAAATAATCAGCTGGGATTCCCTGCTGTCCTGTTTGTATACTCTCTTTTGCATCCTTCCCTGCCCAGGAGCTGTGGTATGCTCAGACCATGTTCCTATATGGTCAGACATAGCCATTACTCAGCACAATCACATTTATAAGATTCTCAGCACAGGAACATATTTTTTTTAAACACATCCAACTGTGGAACTTATTATTATTCCAAGATCTATTGATTAAAATCGACTTTTGTTCTTGGGAAAAACCCTTTAAGAACCGAGTTATTTTGTAGGTTAAAGACCGGGCTTGATTTTTTAAAATCTGACCAGTGTCACTTTATGAGGTAATAACGCTGGAACTCTTTAACGTATCCCAGTGATTCTGAGGTCTTTTTTTGTGACATATTATACTTCATCATAGTGGTAAAATTTGCTTGATGCGACTTGCCTTTCTTTGTGAAAATAGTGGAAATTCGTCGAAAATTTCACAATTTTCAAACTTTTAATTCTTATGCCCTTAAAACAGAAAGTTATGTCACACAAAATAGTTAATATATAACATTTCCCACATGTCTAATTTAAATCAGCACAATTTTTGAAACAATTTTTCTTTCGTTAGAGAGTGATAAGGATTAAAAATTGGCAGTTTCTGGTTTTTCAAGCAAAATTTACAAAACTATATCACATTTGAAGTGACTTTGGGGGTCTTTTTATTTTCACAATGGTAACAGGAGAAAATGAACCTCAAAATTTCTTGTGCAATTTTTCCTGAGAACGCCAATACCCCATATGTGGGGAAACACTACTGTTTGAGTGCACGTCAAGGCTTGGAAGGGGAAGGAGAACCATTTGACTTTTTGAATGCAAAAATGACTGGATTCGAGAGCAGATGCCATGTCACATTTGAAGAGCCCCACAATGTGCTTCACAGAAATTTATAACGTAGAGCTTTGAAAATAAAAAAATCACACCTTTCCCACGAAAATGTTCTTTTAGCCCCAATTAGTTTATTTTCAAAAGGGTAACATGAGAAAATGGACCACAAAATTTGTTGTACATCTCTTCTCCTCAGTACATCGGTATCCCTTATGTGGGGTAAAACTACTGTTTGGGTGCACGGCAGGGCCCGGCAGGCGAGGAGTGCCATTTGACTTTTGGAGCACAAAATTGGCAGGAATAATTAGCTGATACCATTTCTTGTTTGGAGAGCTTCTGATGTGCCTATACAGTGGAAACCTCCCACAAGTGACCCCATTTTGGAAGCTAGATCCCTCAACAAATGTATCTAGATGTATGGTGAGCACTTTGAACCCCCGAGTGCTTCACAAAAATTTGTAAGGTAGAGCAGTCAAGATGAAGAAAAATCACATTTTTTGCACAAAAATATTCTTTTAGACCTAATTTTTTTTATTTTTCCAAGGGTATCAGGAGCAAATGCACCACACAATTTGTTGTTTAATTTCTCCTGAGTGCGACTAAACCACAAACCTAGTTGAAAATTACTTTTGAGGCACAGTGCAAATCTCAGAAGGGAAGAAGCACCATATTGGAGTTCAGATTTTGTTGGAATGGTTTGAGCATGCCATGTCACGTTGGCAGAGCTCCTGAGGTGACGGAACAGCATAAACCCCCTATAAGTGATGTAATTTTACAAACTACACCTCTCAATGAATTTATCTAGGGGTGCAGTGAGCATGTTGACACCACATGTGCCTCACATACAGTGAGGGAAATAAGTATTTGATCCCTTGCTGATTTTCTAACTTTGCCTACTGACAAAGACATGAACAGTCTATTATTTTAAGGGTAGGATAATTTTAACATTGAGAGATAAGATATCAAAAATAAAATCCAGAAAATCACATTGTTTAAATTATATAAATTTATTTGCATTTTGCAATGAGAAATAAATATTTGATCCCTTTGGTAAACAAGACTTAATACTTGTGGCAAAACCCTTGTTAGCAAGCACAGCAGTCAGACTTTTTTGTAGTTGAAGATGAGGTTTGCGCACATGTCAGGAGCAATTTTGGTCCACTCCTCTTTACAGATCATCTCTAAATCATTAATATTTTGAGGCTGTCGCTTGGAAACTCGGAGCTTCAACTCCCTCCATAAGTTTTCTATGAGATTAAGGTCTGGAGACAGGCTAGGCCACTCCATGACCTTAATGTGCTTCTTTTTTTTGTATAAATCAGGTTTATTGAAGCAAATAAACAATACAAACAATGGTACAGTGCTGAGACAATTGTTAAACTCAACGGGGTACAACCCGTAGATCATACAAAAAGAGAAAGTCTCAGCAAATATTAAATGTAGTTGGCCACTGCCAACGATAACACTTTCAAGTTAACAATGATATTTTTCATAGTTGAAACATATAAACAGCATCAAAGGCAATCAAGCATTACTAGCTATATTTAATCATTTATATTAGTATAGAATGTCGTTAGATATAAGAAGTAAGCAGAAGTAGAAAGAATTAAAGAAATGGAAAGAGAAGGAAAGAAAGAAAAGAAAAAGAAAGAAAGAGAAAGAGAAAAAAAAAGGGGGGGGGGTGGAGGAAAGGGGAGGGAGGGAGGGGAAAGGAAAGCGGGCGAAGGTAAGAGGGTACACTAGGTATGAGGAATGCGGCACTCCTTCCGGGCTGACCCCAGGCCTCATGTAGTGGAGAGAAGATCATTGAGTCACCAATATTGGCTTTAAGCCACGACGGCAGGCCAGAGGACAGGGGCAACAACCATTACGCGAACGATCCCATATCGGCTCCAGATATGAATTAGGACCTGGACAACCATACGTCCAACTCTGGGGTCTCCCTGAATACAATCCATGAAGCCCAAGTGTTAAAAAATTTTGTCGAATCCCCCATGGATTCACTTATCAATTGTTCCATTCTGTAAATGTTGTTAAGCTCCGCAACAAAATCGGAGCCTGAGGGGTAACGATCTTGCTTCCAGTATCTAGGAATCAAATTCCTGGCAGCCGTGAGAAAATGTCTGAGAAGACTCCTCTTAAAACCAGATATCGACATGTCACACAGAGACAAGAGGGCTAGTTCCACTGTGGGTTGTATTTTGCGAAAGGATAATTTGTTATGGAGATCAAAAACTAACATCCAGAATTTCTTTATGGGTGGACATTCCCACCAGATATGGACATAAGTCCCTTTTTCTGATGTGCATCTCCAACATAGCATGAACCTGGCAGGGGCATCTATACCACCTCGACAGAACCTTGTAACTCCTCTCCTGTGACACAGCCGACAGCGAAGTCCTAAAGGTGAACAGAAAAATCTTATCTCTTTTCTCCTGGGACAATGAAATCCCCAAGTCACTCTCCCATCTTGAGAAAAATGTTGGGAAGTCATGTGTTGGGGTCTGGCTCTCCTGGAAAAGATTATATAGGAGGGACACCTTACGAGACGGGGGCTCCTCAGCGAGACAAATTTTCTCGAAAGGGGTTAACACCCCCATGGACTTATTAAGTTTAAATGATGTGCCTATGAAGCTCTTTAGCTGTTCGTAAAAGAACCAAGAGCCCTCAGGAGGTTCCCCCCCCCCTGGTATGTTTCGTGTAGGGACTTAATACCTGTCTGATTTATGAAGTCAAATATAATGGGTCTTGAGGCTCTGTTTTTACTCAGGAAATTTTCCCTACGGAGACCTGCGGGGAATTGAGGATTGTCGTAAATTGGGGTTAGTGGACCCGGGACTGTAGAGGTTATAGTATTTCTGCCACTCTGTCGTACAAGTAGAAGCATGTTCCTAGTCATGAATGGAAGATTCGACCTCAACCCCCCCCTCCCGTGTTCCATAGTATCGTCTGAGGATCCCCGCCAACGAGATCACCCTCCAGGCCCACCCATTTCTTGTTGTTACTGCTGTGGTATAAGTCTAAAATGCAAGTACCTAATGAGGCACGACTATATACTAGGAAGTCTGGTAGGCCAATTCCCCCCCTCCTCTTGGACCTGCTTAATACAAAATGTGATATTCTTGATCTAGCATGAGACCAGACCAATCGGATGACCGCTTTCTTGAGTCGCGAGAAGGACACGGGAAGATATAACGGGATTGTCTGGAAATAATATAAAAGGCGAGGCAATAAGTCCATTTTAATTACATTAACTCTACCAAACCAAGACAGTTGAAGTTTATGCCACTTCTCTAAGTCCAGCTCCGCTTTTTGCAACGCCTTTTTAAAGTTTGCATCGTACAAACCAGATGTTTTGGCTGTTATTCTGATCCCCAGATATGGAAGTGAATCGAAGCGCCAACCAAACGGGAAAGAGGCTCGCAGCCCACTTACCTCAGGTGGTGGTAGGGATATGTTTAAGGCCATGGATTTGTGGGAATTAATTTTAAAATTGCTTAGGTGACCGAATTTCGAAAATTCTAAAATGATATTGGGTATGCTAGTTATGGGGGAGGTAACATATAAGAGGATATCATCGGCAAAAAGCGCCAACTTGTGTTCCTCTGATCTTAATTTAACTCCTCTTATGGAGGGGTTATTGCGTATGGCGGTGGCCAGATATTCCATTGACAGGATATATAGGAGAGGGGAGAGCGGGCACCCCTGCCTCGTACCATTCCGTATCTCGAACGTGTCTGAAAGGGTGCTATTCACCTTCACCTGGGCGTTAGGGGAGGTATATAAGGCCTTTATTCTATGCATCATATTTTCTCCCAGGCCAATCCCCGCCAGGGCCCGGAACAAAAACTCCCAGTGTACCCTGTCGAAGGCCTTCTCAGCATCGATCGACAGGATACACATGGGATCACCCCCCTCCCGTCCCGCCCTGTCTATCAAAGAGATGGTCCTAATGGTGTTATCACGCGCCTCCCTACCTGGGACAAAACCAACCTGGTCTTGGTTTATCACGTTTGGAAGGAGAGGGCTCAATCTAATTGCAATCATCTTCGCGTAGATTTTAATGTCTAAATTTATAAGAGATATTGGACGATAGTTATTACATAACGAGGGGTCTTTATCTGGTTTTGGTATGACCGTGATATGAGCGGCCAAAGCCTGAGGGGGAAAGGAACCACCCGAGGAGACCGAATTACACACTTCAAGAAAAATCGGGCTCAATAATGAGGAGAATGATTTATAAAAACTGGCTGAGTACCCGTCTGGACCTGGACTTTTCCCTTGTTTCAGGCCTTTGATAGTCTCCAAAACCTCCTCCAGTGTAAACTCCCCCTCTAGGCCCAGAATCTCGTCCTCCGGTAGAAGGGGTATATTGTTTTGCTGTAAATACGTATTAATTTTGTTATGGAGAGCGGATGTGGATAGATCTTTGTAGTGGCCATCTATGTTGTATAAGTCTTTGTAGTAATCACTGAAGCTCGAGGTGATGTCTCTGGTACTATATAACTTTTCCCCTTTCCCATTTTTAATGAAGGGAATAAATGTATTTGGGCCTCGTGGGTTAATGTATCTAGCCAAGATCTTGCCGCTTTTGTTTCCATGATGGTAAAAGCGATTTCGGAGCCTTTCCCTGAGGTAGCGTGACTTTTGGTCCAGTAAGGTGAGCAACTTTTGCCTGATTGTGGACAAGTGTGCGAATGTAACCTCATTGAGATCTCTTTTGTGTTGCGTTTCTAATTTATGAATTTGGTCTGAGAGTTTAATTATTTCTGCGACCCTCTCCCTCTTCAAGCGCGCGCCATGTGAAATAAGAACTCCCCGTATCACGCTTTTCAGGGCCTCCCATTTCAAAGGAGAAGATGTGGTGTCCCCCACATGGTCCGCTACAAAATTGGATATCGTCTTTTCCACATCGGTTTTGCATTGGGCATCCTGGAGCAAGTTCTCATTCAGGTGCCACGAGAAGCCCGATTTTGTATTAGAATGGAACAGAATTGAAAGAAATATCGGGGTATGGTCCGACCACAATATCGAACCCACCTCTGCCTCCACTGGGAGGTCCAGCAGGTTGTGTGAGATAAAAAAGTAGTCAATTCTGCTGTAAGTGTTATGCACTTGTGAGAAAAAGCTGTAGTCCTTTGTACCCGGGTGAAGTACCCTCCAAATGTCAACTAGTCTCATGTCTCGCATTTGTTTCCTAATCCGAGCAATAGAAGAAAGCGAGTATGAAGTCTTACCCGAAGAGACGTCTACCGCCGGATTCATGGGAATGTTGAAATCGCCCCCCAGTATCACAGGAGAGGAGCCAGCGAATTCCCCGAGGCGCCTCCCACACTCCGCACTGAAGCTCTGCTGACCTTGATTCGGAAAATAGACATTAGCCAAGACCAATTGACGTGCATCACAGGAAATTTTTAAAAACACGTATCTACCATCTGGGTCTATAGAGGAACTCAGCACTTCCGGCACAAAGTTTTTATGAAAAGCTATCGAGACACCCTTAGATTTGGCATGCGGATTGGAACTGTGGTACCATTTGGGGTAATATTTTGAAACACAAGGGGGGGACAGCCCCAGTTTTAAAATGCGTCTCCTGGAGCATCAGGACCGAAACCTGCTGTTTATGACTTGTGTATAGGACCTGTCTCCTTTTTTCAGGAATATTTAGCCCCTTTACATTAAAGGAGCAAAACTTTAATTTACCCATAATCTGAATGCGCCACTGTGCAGCAAATTTTTATTGATCCGCCCGGAAGGAGCACCCGCATGGAGAGGAAGTATTTAGAAAGGGGAAGAAAAGGAAAGGGAGTAGAGAAAAAAAGAAGAGAAACAAAGAAAAAACAAAACATATCTATAATTGCTACAAAGCCAGAGCCTTGTAGCTCTAACTACAGTAAGACAAGTTTTGGTAGTATACTACCTGAGAACCCAACCAAAGGGAAGGAAGCCCAAGGAGGAACCATGAGCCCCCCACACACCCACCCACCCAAGAAAACATAAGAAATATCCGTTGGACACATGTCAAAACATCAAATTAAATATGTCATATAAAGTAACAAGGTAATTAATTGTCAGTGCAGAAACCCAAGTGTGAAGTCAAGTCTGAATATGAATCATGGAAAATGTAAGCATAGGCCTGCCTGTACAGGCGAATCCTCCAGAAAGGTAAGGAGAAAGAGGGGAGGGATAGGAAGAGAGGGTAGGAGAGGTAGGGAAAAGGGGTGGTGAGGGGGGGGAGGGAGGAGAGGTGGAAGAAGGGAAGGGAAAGGGATACCTAGGAGAGGGGGAAGGGAAGGGTCTGGAGGGAAAGCCCCCGCTACGGGCCTATGACTTCTCACAATCTGCAACACCTGCACCTAAAACACTGAGAACATGAGAATAAAGTGCAAACATAATAAAACTAGGCAATAAATGCCAGACTATCATAACCGACATAACGAAAATACAAAAAAGAGAAAAACCAGACTATAAAAGCCCTCAAACGAAACCCACTCCATCAGTAGGCCAAGCTCGCCTTTCTGTACCACCAAACCAGGATGCTAAGTTCTCAAGGCGGGTCAGATGGAACCCGCTTGTTGTCTCGTTTTTTGGTTTGTTGAACCTTGAGCCATTTTGGAGGAGCTTCAGGGAGTGTTGGGCTCACGGGCCACTCAGGAAGATTTACCATAGGAAGTTCGAAGGTGCCCAGGAAAGTAGTTAAGTCACAAAGCCTTCGAAAAGAAGCCGACTTGCCTCCCTTAGAGGCCGTTAATTGGAACGGGAACCCCCATCTATATGGGATGTCTCTTCTCTTAAGTTCGGCCAATAATGGTTTTAGAGCTCTGTGCAGTAATAAAGTACGTCTAGATAGATCAGAAAGGATTAAGATTGGGTGGTCCTCAAATCTGATGACTTCTTTTTTCCTGGCAGCCGTCATTATGGCTTCTCTGATTCTATAGTAGTGGATTCTACATATAACATCACGTGGTCGAGAATCGGAAGTAGGTTTAGGACCCAAAGCGCGATGGATCCTATCGAACTCGATACAGCCACCATCCTTATCGTCCAGCAGGTCTAAGAAGATATTTTGTACTGTACGGTCCAAATCAGAAAAACCGACAGATTCTGGGAGGCCTCGTATACGAATGTTATTCCGTCTATTGCGGTTTTCGAGGTCCTCCATTCCAGATGAGATATCTTCTAGTTTGAGAGTATGATCTATTAAGAGGTCCCTAAGGGCCTGCAGTTCTCGAAAGATATTCTCGTGTGTTTTTTCCACGTCCTCTATTCGTGTGGTAAATTCTTTCTGCAAGTTGTGGATTTCTTCCTTATATGTATTTTCAAGCCTGCAGGCGAATCCTTCAAGGTCTTTTTTGGTAGGTAGGGCTTTGATGTACTTGCTCAATTCTGCGATGCTCATTTCCTCCGAATCTGCGGTGTCCTCATCGAAGCCGTCAGCCGACGAGCTACGTGTGCCCACTGAATCCCCGGACGGGGAGTTATCACGGTTAGTAGTAGAAGTCATTGCAGACCTTGTATTCCTAGTCTGGGGAGTTGAATTTAGATAACGTTTCATGTCTTCAGAGGTAATTTCCCCAACCGATTTTGTATTCTGTTCAGGGATCTTTCTGGTTTTTCCCATAGATGTCTATAGTAAGCACTGTGTGTCCAAGGTAGTGGTGGGATATGGGGGGTGGGGTGGTCACTCCATAGAGCCTAGCACCCCATTAGCAAGCCCACCCCGGGCCGAGTTCCCTATATTCAAGGGGGCCGTGAGCCAAGCCCCGTGAGCTGGATCCTAAAATCCAAAGGTAATGGAAGTAATAGGAGTCTGGTGTTATTCCAGATTTCGCCACAAGATGGCAGCAGAGACCTTTAATGATTATTCCAGTGTCTCACTAATTCTGGGCTGCAGCAGGGACTATTTTGTGTCTTATTTATTTATTTAGGGGGGTTTAAAACCAGGGGGGGATATTACTTAAGTCCCTCCACCCTATGCGCACCGTACCGATCCCCCTGTGCCCCTTAGGAGGCTCACAATTTGTCCTTAGTCCCGGAACTATATAGTGTTGTGCGGCTCCAATATTGAGATCCCTCCGCCGGCTGCTGCGATCTTGTTATTATGATATTGCAGCGATCTCTTGCCTGTGCCTCCCCAGAAACAGTGCGAAATAGACCCCCAGGGGTAGGGGAAGAAAACTGCTGTACCTTGGTGTGCCAAGTAATCGGCACACTTTCAGTCCACCTGTTCTCCTGTGGTGACCGGGTGTATCCTTCCGCCTCTCCTCTTCTATAGCAGTTGTTCTATGCAGCACGGTGTGCACCTTCTTCCTCGTATCCTCACTAGAGGGACGAAAGGCAACCTCCTGGGGCTGTGGGATTAATCAGAGGGATTTTTGCCGATTTCCTCTTGGAATCCGTATAGTGCTGCACTACTTTTTAGTCCTCCATGCCACTATGTATTGAGCGGGTATCCTTCCGCCTCTGCGACGCTGATGGCAGCTCTGGGGATGTAACTCCAAATGTAAGTGTTGTGCCTCCTCAATAAAGACAGGTAAAGAATACCTGTGGCTATTGGGCTCCAATTTTGATCCGGACTTGCAAAAATTCTGAGTCTTTTGCTTCACCGGATGAGATATTCTTGTGAGGTATCCCTCCGCCTCACCCCCTCCACTGTGGGCCACAGATCAGGAGGGAAAGTGGTCTTTGTAAGTGTCCAAAAGCTAAATAATGGTACCAAGGTGATCCCAAGACTCTCAGGGAGGCTTTAGAGGAGCCTAGGAGGTGATATCCGATACTCCAATCCGCTTTTTAGTCGCTTTTGGATGTGTCTTGGTGGGAGCTCTGAGCTCCTGCTTCATACATGACAAGCGCCCAGGCCACGCCCCCAATGTGCTTCTTTTTGAGCCACTTCTTTGTTGCCTTGGCTGTATGTTTTGGGCTATTGTCTTGCTGGAAGACCCAGCCATGACCCATTTTTAATGTCCTGGCGGATAAAAGGAGATTGTCAATCAGGATTTTATGGTACATGGCTCCATCCATTCTCCCACTGATGCAGTGAAGTAGTCCTGTGCCCTTAGCAGAGAAACACCCCCAAAACATAATGTTTCCAACTCCATGCTTGACAGTGGGGGACAGTGTTCTTTGTGTCATAGGCAGCATTTCTTTTCCTTCAAACACGGCAAGTTGAGTTAATGCCAAAGAGCTCAATTTTTGTCTCATCTGACCATAGCATCTTCTCCCAATCACACACAGAATCATCCAGGTGTTCATTGGTAAACTTGAGATGGGCCTGCACATGTTCCTTCTTGAGAAGGGGAATCTTGCAGGCAGTGCAGGATTTTAAACCTTTACGGCGTAATGTGTTACCAATGTTTTCTTTGTTGACTGTGGTCACAGCTGCCTTGAGATCATTTACAAGTTTCCCCCGTGTAGTTTTAGGCTGATCTCTCACCTTCCTCATGATCAAGGATACCCCACCAGGTGAGATTTTGCATGGGGCCCCAGATTGATGTCGATTTACAGGTCTATGATCTTGTCCCTGACATCCTTATAAACTTTGGTCTTGCCCATGTTGTAGAGGTCAGAGTCTGACTGACTAATTGAGTCTGTGGTCAGGAGTCTTTTAAAAAGGTGGCTATGTAAGACATCTGTCTTTATTGCAGGTAACGAGTTGATTAGGAACATCTAACTGGTCTGTAGGAGCCAGAACTCTTAATGGTTGGTAGGGGATCAAATACTTATTTCTCACTGCAAAATGCAAATTTATATTATTTATACAATGTGATTTTCTTGATTTTTTTTTTTTATATTCTATCTCTCAATGTTAAAATTAACCTACCCTAAAATTACTGTTAATGTCTTTGTCATTGGGCAAACTTACAAAATCAGCAAGGGATCAAATACTTATTTCCCCCACTGTAAATTTATACCGTTGGGCGGTGAAGAAAGAATAATTAAAATTTTAACGCTAAAATGTTGTTTTAGCCCCACATTTTTAATTTTTAAAAGTGCTAATAGGAAAAAATGGATCTCATAGCTTGTTGTGCAATTTCGCATTATTGCACCAATACCCTACATGTAATCTGGAACTACTTTTCAGGCACAGTACAAAGCTCAGAAGGGAAGGAGCACCATATTATATTGCAGATTTAATTGTTATGGTTTGTAGGTGCCATGACACACTGGGAGAGCCCTTGAGGTTCCAGAACAGCAGTACCTCCTATAAAGGACCCCATTTTACAAACTACACTTCTCAATGAATTAATCTAGAGATGCAGTGATCATATTGACACCACGAGTGTACCACATAATTTTTTACAATTGGGCAGTGAAGAAAAAATAATTGTCCATGTAAAAAAGAGGAGTTCATCCAGTACTTCAAGTAAAATGCGTACATTTATTCAAGGAATGATTCATACATAAATATATAGTTTCATAGAAAGACCATGTGTAGAAATGGATAAGTATAATAACCAAGGAGAAAGTCCCAAGAGATAAAACATTCAAAGTACTGGTTGACACATCTTGAAGTGATACTTCTTATTCATAACCTACTCGAGTAGGAACTATATTTTTATGAATGAACAGTATTGCTTGGTCATACGGCGAGAATCGGAGCACTATTTGCCTGCTGGAGTTGAGATTTTGATAGAATAGTTTGCAGACTCCATATAAAGAGCCCCTAAGTGCTAGAAGCACAGAATACCCCCTCAAGTGATCTCATTTTGGAAATTATACACTTGCAACACATGTGGACACTAAATGTGGTTTAAGCGCGCCCTGTGGCGCAGAAGAGAGGGTGGCACATTTGGATTCAGGAGCACAACATTTGCTGAACTTCTTTTTGGGGGGTGAGAAACTATAGGATATGGAGACCTGCACCTGTAAACTAGGTGGGCCATTTTGGAAATTATACCCTTTTGGGAAATTATCAACATCATTAGTAACGATTTTGACTCCATGGGTGTTTTCCAGAAATAGGCAGCAGTGGATGTTGCTGAGTGAAAATTGCATGCAAACTGCCATTGTAGTGTCTAGTATGTTGTAGTGCCCAGTACGTGGTAGTGACCAGCTCATGTTTCTGGAGACCTGTAACCCGTACAGCAGGCGGGCTCTTATCACTACAGAAATGCCAAACATGTTGACTCTAAATGTGGTTTAGGCCAGGGGTGTCAAACTGCATTCCTCGAGGGCTGCAACCAGGTCATGTTTTCAGGATTTCCTTGTACTGCACAGGTGATAATTTAATCACCTACACACATAATGATTGCAGCACCTTGTGCAATGCTAAGGAAATCTTGAAAACACGCATGGTTTGAGGCCCTCGAGGAATGCAGTTTGACACCCCTGGTTTAGGCACACTGCCTCAGAGAAGTGGGGGTGTTTGGATTTGGGAGTGCAGAATTTGTTGAATTTCTTTTGGGGATTGAGTTGAAGCTTTTGTTTGGGAACATTTTACTTAACATTTTGAATCATATTTATCCTGTGCTCTACGCTGAGCACTTACATCGGGGTTTCCATCTACCGTATATACTCGTGTATAAGCCAAGTTTTTCAGCACAGTTTTATGTGCTGAAAACACCCCCCCTTCAGCTTATACACGAGTCATTGTCCCAGAATGATGACTGGAGAGGGGCAGCAGCGGGTCACAGAGGCAGGAGTCGGCAGATGTGGCTAAAGCCTGTGCCCGCTGCTAAAGAGTAATTAATATTCACTGCGTTGCCAGTGAATATTCATTTCACTTATAGCGTGCACAGTTACAGCCCAGCTGCTGGCTTCCAGCACATACCCTGCTTACCTTCTCTGTGCGCCCTCGCTGCATCTCGTTCCGTGCCAGCAGCTATTCCGGCCAAGCGATCACGTGTCTCCTGCTCATTAAGGTAATGAATATTCACCTCTCTCCATTCCCATAGTCGTGGAATGAATACTCATTACCTTAATGAACCAGGACACGTGATCAATCAGCCAGAAGAGCTGCTGGCACGGAACAAGATGCAGCGAGGGCGCGCAGGGAAGGTAAGTAGGATGTGTTTTTTTATAGGAGCCATGCATACAAGGACAGTTATGGGGAGCCATACATACAAGGATAGGGGGATAAGGAGCCATGCATACAGGGATGGGGAGCCATGCATACAAGGACATGGATAAGGAGCCATGCATACAGGGATGGGGAGCCATGCATACTAGGATAGAGATGAGGGGACAATGCATACCAGGATAGGGATGAGGGGATAATGCATACCGAGCTTATACTTGAATCAATAAGTTTTCCCAGTTTTTCGTGGCAAAATTAGGTGCCTCAGCTTATACTCGGTTCGGCTTATACTCTATTATATACGGTAAATCTCCGAATGACTTGATTCAGATGAAACCCCAAAGGGATCCATTCACTATAATGAGACAGCCGAGTTTTTAGTTTTTTTTTGGTGCTGTGCAACTTGTAGAAATAAACACTATTCTGTGTGTTATATAAAGTATAAAGCAAACCCTGTGGCTTCATGTTTCAAGCGGCTACCAGAGAGAGTTAGCCAGTACAAAATTAAATAAATATACAGTATATATGTGTGTGTGTGTGTGTGTGTGTGTGTGTGTTCTTCAAGAATATGAAGAGCTGGACATCACCTGGCCCAGGCACGATCCACACCTACTGGCTAAAGAAATTAACAGCGGTACATGAACTCATGGCAAAGCAGATGAACCAACCTCTAGAAGCAGGCCTCCACCCAGCTTGGCTAACACAAGGAAGAACAGTGCTGACCATGGAGGATTTTTACAAAGGAACAGTTCCATCTAAGTACCGCCCAGTAACCTGCCTTACAACAACATGGAAACTCCTGTCAGGCATCATAACCACCAAGCTACAAAACCATATGAACCAGTACATGAATCTAGCTCAGAAAGGCATTGGGACCAACACCAGAGGCTCTAAGCATCAGCCTCTAGTAGATAGACCAGTTGCTCCAAGACTCAAGATCCAGACAGACCAATCTCAGCACAACCTGGATTGACTACTCAATGCCACACACATGGATCTGTGAATGCTTGGCTCACTACAATGTTAGCAAGAAATTCAGCACCTTCCTCAGAAACTCAATTGGGCTATGGAGAACAACATTGGAAATCAACTCAAGACAACTAGCACAAGTGACCATCAAATGCGGCATATACCAAGGTGATGCACTGTCCCTGTTGCTGTTCTGCATAGGCTTGAACCCCCTCAGTCACATAATTACATAGTCTTGCTATGGGTATAAGTTCAAGAGTGGAATCACCATCAGCCATCTCCTCTACGTGCATGACATCAAGCTGTATGCGAAAAACGAACTAGCAATTCACTGATCCACCTGACAAGGATCTACACAAAGACATTGGGATCTCCTTTTGACTGGAAAGTGCAGCCGGTTGAGAACAAAGAGAGGCAAGGTAGTCAAGACGAATGGAGTGGAGTTACCAGTATGCACAAAGCAAATATACAGACATGCTACAAGTACTTTGGCATCCCACAGGGATACTGTAACCATGATGAAGATGCAAGGAAAGCAGCAAAATCCAAATACCATCTAAGGACTTGACAAGTCCTGAAGAGCCAGTTCAATGGGAAGAATAAAATCTGCACCATCAGTATATATTCCCTTCCAATTATCAGATACACTGCTGGCATAGTGTGCTGACCAAAAGTAGAGATGGAAGCTGCAGACGTGAAGACACGAAAGCTCCTCACAATGCATGGAGGTCTCCACGCTAAGGCTGCCGTCACACTAGCAGTATTTGGTCAGTATTTTACATCAGTATTTGCAAGCCAAAACCAGGAGTGGGTGATAAATGCAGAAGTGGTGCATATGTTTCTATTATACTTTCCCTCTAATTGTTCCACTCTTGGTTTTGGCTTACAAATACTGATGTAAAATACTGACCAAATACTGCTAGTGTGACGGCAGCCTAATAGTGTTAAACCCATTTAAGCCTGCTGTTGGGAAAAGCTTTTCATTTTGCTGAGATCTACAATTTGTAGTGGTATTTTGTGGGGAATAAGCCATTAGGAATTTCCAAAAAATGTGGTAATATTTTGTAAAATACGATATTATCAGATGACAAGTCATGCTATTTGTCTTTTACTGGCATGCAAATATATTTTATACAATTATTATTTTTAAAACTAAATAACTTTTTGTTATCATTAAGGTGATAAAGTATCAAGCAACGGAGCTTTAAAAGTGAATGATTATCTTCAAGTGGAAGGATATAATAATATTTATGCTGTCGGAGATTGTGCAGATTTAAGCGAACCTAAAATGGCCTATCATGCAGGCTTGCATGCCAAGATTGCTGTAACCAACATCATCCACAGTCTTCAGGAGAAACAATTGAAGACCTATAAAACGGGTACTTGTATGCTCAAAATCCCCAACTTTTTTGTCTATTTGTCTGCTGGGTAGTAGATAATTTAAAATTCATATAATGTTCTTTATCTCCTTAGGTCCTGTCACTATGCTTGTGTCTATGGGTCGAAACGATGGAGTCGGTCAGTTCAATGGTTACTACATAGGACGTTGTCTTGTCACTGCAGTGAAAAGCAAAGACGTGCTGGTTACAAGAAGCTGGAAGGATATGGGGCAGAAGATGCCAAAATAACTTTTTTTTCTTCCACTGATACCCCATAGTAACATCACTTTATTATTTACTGTACGGAGAATATTAATATGCAAGTGTTTAATGAAAAGGGTAACCATAAACCAAGCGCTGTGGAATATGTTAGCGCTATATAAAAATAAAGATTATTATTTTTATTGTAAAGGCGGTTGTCCTTCTGGAAAAGAAAAGCTGAATGAAGATTTCATTTTTTTTTTAAATCATGCAGCAAAGTTTAATAAAACAGTTTCTTAATAATTAAAAAAAAAGCATTCTCACCTACCAAACACTACTGCTCCTCTTCCAATGTTACTCAGTTCACTCTCCATTCTTCATCTTGGACGGTGTAAGCATGTGACTATTATTGTCAATTAATGCCCATAATGGTGACCAAAGTGTCACTGCTTCAGCCATTCAATGATCATACTGGATCGCCCCCACGTAAGGGCAATGGGGTACCCGGTACCGGGTACTTCAGTTCCCTCAGCGAGTATGTCACGGTAGCCCCACCCGGACCATGGCCCTATGAGGGGCGCCCAATAAAAGGTAGAGTTCGTAGATAACGGTAGTGTTCGTGATGCCACCTGTGGTATTCGGTCAGTGACCGACGCTGCTCAGGGGTCCGCTCGGGTGGTATTATGGCAGCTAGATGGTGCACCTTCCCACAGGTGAAGTATTTCCCCAGGGCTTCCCAGAAGTGTAGATGATGATGGTGGAGGATGTAAGGTGCGGCGAATAACGAGGACACAATGGGTGCAGTCTCTTTACCTTTACTGAAGGCTTCAGCATCCACAGTCCAGCGTGCCGGATGACAGAGTAGGCAGGGTCCGGCCGGTCTGATGGCAATTCCAGAGTCCCCTTATCCAGGTGGAAATCGGTAGCCTTCCCCTTGCGCACAGTAACGTAGTAGGTCCCTACTTGCATAAGCTACCATAAGGTCCTCACTGTTGTTACTTCTCTCTCTCTGTCCCCCAGATGGATAGGACAAATACGTATGACGGTGATGGCCTGAGGCTATTTTATAGGGACCCTAGACGCCCCTCCTCCACAATTGCCACCGTGTCTGCTTAGGTGTTTAGGTCAGACAGCCAACTTGGAATTGACTGCCCTGCCGGTCTCTGAAATAAAGTGTAGAGTCTATTACTCCCTCAGTGTTCCGGCCACCGGGCCGCGCTCCAGAAGGAGGCAGCCTCTCTCAGGACAGGACTCCTTCTGGTTTTTGTTCTCCTTTTGCTGTGACTTCGTGGCTCACTCCCTACAACACCATTCCTTTCTCGTCCTTCCTTAGGATGCTGCCGCATGGGTTGCAGGCGCAGCTCCGTATCCTTCTTCCTCCTCAGACTTCGGTCTGGATCTGACTAGAGATCACCCTAGCCAGCTCGACCTGCAGACCTTTCCTCGTCGGTCTCCAGCCAGGAACTCTCCTCTCCTCCTTCTGACTGACTAACTTCCTAACCAATGTGAGGAGTGGCCTAGAAGATAGAACCCTTAGCTCCCCCTGGTGGACTGGCGTGTGAAGTGTGTGTGTGTGTGGCTGTGATACCTGGTAAGGTGAACTCCTTTGGTGCTATCAGACGTAACATCACTCCCCCCTGGTGGAAGAACGACATTACTGCAACGACCAGGACTCTGGGGCGCTGCAATACGACCAGAACATGATGTACAGAGTCCAGCAATGTGTATATCCAAAGAGGTGTATTTTTGTTTTTTTGATGATTTTCACTGTAATTTCTGTAAATTGTCATGACACCCAATAGCCATTTCAGCAAAAGCTGTGTTCCAATAGTCTAGTGATCCTTCCCTTCAGAGCCCAGAAATGTGCCAAAATGGTAGTTTATGTCCATATACACTGCTCAAAAAAATAACACTAAAATCCCACATCCTAGATATCACTGAATGAAATATTCCTGTTGTAAATCTTTATTCATTACATAGTGGAATGTGTTGAGAACAATAAAACCTAAAAATTATCAACATAAATCACGACTAATATCCCATGGATGTCTGGAGTTGGAATGATGCTCAAAATCAAAGTGGAAAATGAAGTTACAGGCTGATCCAACTTCAGTGGAAATGCCTAAAGACAAGGAAATGATGCTCAGTAGTGTGTTGCCTCCACGTGCCTGTATGACCTCCCTACAATGCATGGGCATACTCCTGATGAGGCTGCGGATGGTCTCCTGAGGGATCTCCTCCCAGACCTAGACTAAAAGCATCCGCCAACTCCTGGACAGTCTGTGGTGCAATGTGACGTTGGTGGATGGTGCGAGAAGTGATGTCCTAGATGTTTTCAATCGGATTCAGGTCTGGGGAACGGGCGGGCCAGTCCATAGCTTCAATGCCTTCATCTTGCAGGAACTGCTGACACACTCCAGCCACATGAGTTCTGGCACCGTCCTGCATTAGGAGGTACCAAGGGCCAGGGTCTTGGTACCTAATAGCAGTCAGGCTACTTCTGTCGAGCACATGGAGCGCTGTGCAGCCCTCCAAAGAAATGCCACCCCACACCATTACTGACCCACTGCCAAACTGGTCATGCTGAAGGATGTTGCAGGCAGCAGATCGCTCTCTACGGCATCTCCAGACTCTGTCACGTCTGTCACATGTGCTCAGTGTGAACATGCTTTCATCTGTGAAGAGCACAGGGCACCAGTGGTGAATTTGCCAATACTGGTGTTCTGTGGTAAATGCCAAGTGTCATGCATGGTTTTGGGCTGTGAGCAGAACCCCCATTTGTGGAAGTCGGGCACTCAGACCATCCTCATGGAGTCGGTTTCTACAGAAACATGCACATTTGTGGCCTGCTGGAGGTCATTTTGCAGGGCTCTGGCAGTGCTCCTGTTCCTCCTTGCACAAAGGCTGAGGTAGCAGTCCTGCTGCCGGGTTGTTGCCCTCCTACGGCCTCCTCCATGTCTCCTGGTGTACTGGCCAGTCTCCTGGTAGTGCCTCCAGCCTCTGGACACAGCGCTGAGAGACACAGCAATCTTTCTTGCCACAGCTCGTGTTGATGTGCAATCCTGGATAAGCTGCACTACCTGAGCCACTTGTGTGGGTTGTAGAGTCCATCTCATGCTACCACGAGTATAAAAGCACAACCAACATTCAAAAGTGACCAAAACATCAGCCAGAAAGCATTGGTCTACCTGCAGAACCACTCCTTTATTGAGTGTGTCTTGATAATTGCCATAATTTCCATCTGTTGTCTATTCCATTTGCACAACAGCATGTGAAATTGATTGTCAGACAGTAATCCAATAATAAGAAGAAAACAGCCACACAACTCAAATCTTCGGTGGAATTAAAAAAACCTTTGTCCTTTATTTCATTTGCACAAAGTGGACAAGGTTATAAAGGGAGGGACATTAGCAGAACACACAGAAAAAGATGGCCCGTTGAAGCGTGCAAGATGCGAAACGGCCGTAGTCCTATTTTTCTGTGTTCTGCCAATGTCCCTCCCTTATAACCTTGTCCACTTTGTGCAAATGAAATAAAGCAGGGGTGTCAAACTGCATTCCTCGAGGGCCGCAAACCATGCGTGTTTTCAAGATTTCCTTAGCATTGCACAAGGTGCTATAATCATGATGTGTGTAGGTGATTAAATTATCACCTGTGCAGTACAAGGAAATCCTGAAAACATGACCTGTTTGCAGCCCTTGAGGAATGCAGTTTGACACCCCTGAAATAAAGGACAAATGTTTTTTTATTCCATGGAAGATTTGAGTTGTGCGGCTGTTTTCTTCTTATTACTAGATTACTTCATATGTGTTTTCAGCAAGCACCTCCACACACTGTGAATATACCGTGAAGGGTGTTGTTGATTCAGAGATCACCATCTCCACCAGTAAGTCGATTTTTTGTATTTGTGCCTTTCAATTTTCTCTTTTTTTGTGAGTGTTGCTACCTAAGTGGACAGTTTGATTTCACAGAAGTTTGATTTACTTGGAGTTATATTCTATTGTTTAAGTGTTTCTTTTATTTTTTGAGCAGTGTATATGACGAAATTTACAAACAAGGTATGTGTTGGTGAACGGGATTTGTCCCCTCCAGTCTACCATAGCATGGGGAAGCAGCTGAACCATACATTGTCTGTAATAAAATAAAGGGAGGAATTGTTATGTTAAATATTTTATATCTATCTTTGATTGTTATTTTAGATAATTACATTTACGTATATACCTCTGCTAATTTACTATTTTCGTATTAGCTTTATAAGTGTTATTCATAAAAGCAATAACACAGAGTGTTGTATAGAGGTTTCTGTGTTTTAACTTTTTCTTTAATTAATTAAGTAACCAAGGCAGCACACTGCAGCGCTAAAACATGCAAACTTGAAAACACGAAATTTGAACTGCATTACTGCACTAGAAATATGAGAGCTTTTAGCGCATAAACATAGCCAATTTTATGTGTACCTGGTAGCCTCTTTACGGCATCTCTCTTATACCAGGTCCTACGCTTGCCCTACCTCGCTGAGAATAAACGTCTCCATCTGAATGGGTGCATGTGAAACCTCTTCTTAGACTAAAATTCTCTTTCTCTGTGGAGGGGTATTGGACCTGCTGTAATTAAAACACCTGAAGCTAGGAGGCGGAGTGCACGATCAGAAGGCTAGAGAATACATACATTCCAGGTACACATAAAATTGGCCATTTTTATGCGCTAAAAGCTCTCATTTTTCATATTTCTAGTGCAGTAATGCAGTTCAAATTTCGTGTTTTCAAGTTTGCATGTTTTAGCGCTGCAGTGTGCTGCCTTGTTTACTTAACTATATACGAGTTGGCGACTCTAGGTTCAGCAGCTGTTCACACTGAGTCTATGTTTGGATGTGCAGGTCAGGTTTTTGAAATGTATTAACTTTTTCTTTGTCTTTGATTGTATAGTAGATGCATGTAAAGAAGCTGCGGAGACACCATCACGTGTTTCTCGACGCAAGCAGTGAATAGCCAGGCCTTTCCCCGGGAAGGAACAACCACGGGAAGGGCAGCATCCTATGAAGGAAAGCCACCTATGCCAAGCATGGTATCTGTGGATTGGTCTCCCCGAGGCCAATCATCTGTGCCTTTATAGCCTTTTTACTAGGCACTGCTCCTAATAGCCAGTTTCCTACTCCACACTGATGAGGGGCAAACACCCCGAAACAGCTGTCAGGAGTGAGGTTTTCTGGAGGAATCCAGACCCTTTTGCAGAGAAATCTGTTTTTTTCTGTGGTATTTTGTACCGACAGCTTTGAAGATGAGTTACGTGAAGAACACCATCCGAGTGACGTTGGAGCCATCTATCCGGGCAAGGAACAGCGTGGTCTTTATTGTTCGTGACCTTATTGAGGAAAAGGCTGGAGGAAAGCGGGAAAACATCTATAGTATCAATTAGTTCCCTAATCAAGATAACTACGACATTACTTTTATGTCAGAGCATTATTGCCTGAATATCTATGAGTGGTTCCGGAATCATGCCAGAGGTCCCTGTTTGAAGGGAGTGGAATGTGAACCACTGTTTGGTCTTCAGGAAAGGCAGGTGACTATCACTGTCTATAACCCCTTTACTGAACCTGCATTGTTGGAGAGCTTCCTCTCACAGTATTGTGACTTTGTTTCAAAGGGAGAGAAGCAAGTGAACTGTTTAGGAATCTTTAATTGTCGATACAAATATCGTGTAAGGTTCAGAAGAGATCCTGGCAGTGTGGGTGGGTTCAGACACCCTCCGGCGAACTTCTCTGTGGCAGGGCATAGGGGTTTCCTCACGTACCCTGGGCAGCCTCTGTTTTGCAGGAGATGTTTCTCTTTTGGACATGTCCAGGCAGAATGCCAGAAGGGGCAGTGTTGCCGAAACTGCAAGAAGGAGGGGCATATGGCTGGTGATTGCCCGATGGCTAAGACCTGTGACGTGTGTGGTAGTGGTGACCACATGTATAAGGATTGTCCGCGGAGGGCGCCTAGACGCTCAGAGAGTGAATGGAGAGAGGAGGAGGAGAGAAGGAGGAGGTTGGCGACTATCAGGAAGAAAACTGAAAGAATGGAGAGGAAAGGAGGGAGAGGGAGAGGGAAAGACGCTCTGTGACTCCAGATGACATTGTGCTAGCACCCTGTGGTGCTATGAGTGATGCACAGAAGGAAGATAAGGAGTTTTGGTTGGCGGCAAAAAAAGTAGAGAAGGGGTTTAATAAGGAAGATCAGGAAGAAGATGAGGAAGAAGATGATGACTCTACTGTGCCTGAAATGTTTTCTCTTGAGGAAGCAATGGATGCAACGGAGGAAGACGTGCATATTTCTGAAGCTGAGAGCCCTGTGCACCCTTCAGAACCTCAGAATACTGGAGGGCTTTCTTCAGATGAGGACAGGGGTGGGAATAAGTGTCAGAGGCAGGAGGATGGGGAAAGTGATGAGGCATGCAGTAGTATGCCTAAGAGGAAAATTGGGCCAGCTAAAAAAAAATGTAGTGAGCACGAAAGGGTTAGTGGTTCAGAGACTTGCTGTTCAGTCCGAATGGCAGAGGAGGACAATGGTGATACTGGGTAAAATGAAAGCTCAGTGGATCTGTTGGTTTTTTTTCTCTCCTTTCTGTGAGTCTTAACCTTTGTCAAGGGCTTTTTGTGTAATGTGTGTAGTTTTGTGGTAATTTTTGCATTGTTTTTTGTTTTTATAGTATGGGTTTTTCTATAGTTTCTCAAAATGTGAGAGTTTTTAAGAAAGCGAGGAGGAGAGCAGCAATTTTGGATTTTTTAGCTATGCAGAGTGCATCTATTTTTTGTTTGCAAGAATGTGGGATTGTGGATGGTGTGAAAGGGGATGAGTGGTCTTATGGTGCGTCTGTGTGGTCTGGTAGTGCAAATAATAGAAATGATGGTGTGGGTATTTTAGTCAAGGGGCAGGAGGTTGTTTTGAATAATTATTTGGTGGTGGAGGTGGGGAGGTGTATCTTAGCAAATTTTGAATATAAAAATGCTAAGTTTTGTGTTATCAATATTTATGCGCCAGTAGAAAAAAATGAGCGTAAGTTATTATTTGAAAAAGTGAAGCTTTTTGTTCCAGGAAGAGTGCCTGTGGTGATTGTGGGTGATATGAATTGTGATGTGGGGGGAGTGAATGTGGATGTGTCTGGAAAAGTTTTGCTGGAGTTAGTTACTGACTTTGATTTGAGTGATATGCAGCGTGTGTGTAAGGTTAACCCTTTGTTAGATACCTTTTTTTCTGATAGTGGAAGAGCACAGTCCAGGTTGGATTATTGTTTTATTTCTAAAAATATTTTTCCTGTTGGATATAAGCAGGATAGGGTCATTTTTTCGGACCATGTTTGTGTGTTGTGCGAGTTAGATATTAATGTTAGTGGTGTGTTTGGAAAGGGTTTGTGGAAATTAAATGTGAAATTGTTGGAAAATGAAGCTGTGAGGAAGGAGTATGTGAGAAAGTATGAACAGTGGTGTAAAAGTAAGGAAAATTTTGGGAATGTTTGTGAGTGGTGGGATTGGGTTAAGAGGCAGACAAAAACGTTTTTTTAAAGTGTGGGGTATGAATTTGCGGCAATTAAGAGGGGAAAGTTTGTTAAGTTGAATGCCCGTTTATGTTTATTGTATAAATTGAGGGAAGGAGGAATGGAGGTGGAGGAGGGGATTAAAAAGGTTAAAAAAGAAATTAAAGAGTTTTTGGAAGAGAAAGGGAAGAGTATTATTTTTAGGGCAAAAATTGATAGAATGGAGCAAGATGAAAGGTGTTCGAGGTTTTTCTTTAAAAAGGTTTTTGGGAAAAAGCAGAGTATGGGTGTTTTGAATGCAGAGGATGGAAGAGAGGTAAGTGGGGAGGATATGTGTGAACATGTGGCTAAGTTTTATGAGGAGCTGTATGCAGTGAAGTGGAGGGATGAGGCTTTGGAGGAGGATGTACTAAGTGTATTAGAAAATAAATTGAGTGAGATGGAGAGAGAGTGATGGGTGAGGTGACAGGTGATGAGGTATGGAAGGTAATGAATAGCATGGCGTTAAATAAGACTCCAGGAGAGGATGGTCTTCCTATAGAGTTTTATAGGGTGATGTGGCATGTGATTGGTAAGGATTTTGTGGATATGTGTAAGTATATGTGGTCTAGTATGGAGGTGGCTGAGAGTATGCGTGCAGTGATGGTTGTGTTAATACCTAAAAAAGGAGATTTGAAGAGTTTAAAAAATTGGAGACCGATAACGTTGTTGAATTGCGATTATAAGATCTATGCGAAAGTAATGGCGAATAGGATGCGTGATGTGATAGAGAGTGTGATTGGGGATGAACAGTGTTATGCAGTGCCTGGGAGACGTATACATGAGTGTGTGTGTATGTTGAGAGATTTTGTGGGACTGTATGAGTCGGAAGAAGAGTGTATTTGTTTTGAGTTTGGACTTTGAAAAGGCGTATGATCGGTTAGCACATAGTTTTTTGTTCCGGGTATTATTGGGAATGGGGTTTCCGCCTGATTTTGTTTGGAGGGTGAGGAGCTTATATAAAGACATTTATAGTTGTGTTTTGATGAATGGTTCTGTGGGTAGAAGAGTGAATGTTTTTTCAGGTGTGTGACAAGGTTGTCCTTTGTCTCCTGTGGTTTTTATTTGTGCGATTGAACCGTTGCTTTGTATGTTGAGGAAAGATAAAGTGATTAGAGGAGTACAAGTGCCAGGAGGTGGAGGGAGGGAATGAAGGTTAGTGCTTATATGGATGACGTGTGTGTGTTGTGTGATTCAGAGTATTTTGTGAGGCGGGTGAAGTTATTAGCGTCTATTTTTTGTGGTGCGTCAGCATTTAAGGTGAATTGGGAGAAGAGTGAGTGTAAGGTTTTTGGGGGAGGGGTTTTAAGTAAGGATGTAGGAGTGAATGAGGTGACTGGGTCTATTAAGGTTTTGGGTGTGAAATTTTCAGAGAGTTTGGATGGGAAAGAAAGTTGGGATGATGCAAAAGGAAAGGTTGAGCGGAAGTTATGTTTTTGGAAGATGAGAAGTCTTTCATTTTTTGGAAAAATCTTAGTTATTAAAAGTGTGATTTTGCCTATTTTCTTATATATTGCAGTGGTCTTTCCGCCGGGGTATATGTGTATGAGAGGGTTAAATAGGATTCTGTTTGTGTTTTTGTGGAATTCTAGAATGGAGAGGGCTAGGAGGGAGGTTTTGGTGAAACGTTTAGAAAAAGGTGGGTTGGGTTTTCCAAACCTTGAGGTGTTTTTTGGTGTAAATATTGTGGTTTTTGTGTTGAGGGTGATTAGGATGGATGGGAAGGTTTCTTGTCTGTGTAGGTTTTTGTTTGGGGCGTATTTATTTCGTTTGAGGTGGCGAGAGAGGGATCTGAGGTATCCGGTTGCTTTTGACGTGCCTAGATGGTATGTGTGGGTTTATAAATTTTTGGTGAAGTATGAGTTATGTGATGTGGATGTTAGGTTGTTGAGTAAAAAGATGGCTGTGTATAGGATGATTGAATGTAGAGAGACAGAGTGTGGAATAAACATGGTAAGAGGGAATGATATAGAAAAAGTATGGAAGAAAGTGCGGTTGGACGGTATGACGAATAGGCAGAGTGAGATTGTGTGGCAGTCTTTGCATGGAGTGTTACCAGTTAGAGAATTTCAGAAGAATCGTGGGTTGGGGAGAAGTGATGTGTGTCCGAGAGGTGGGTGTGGTGGAAGGGAAAGTGTAATACATGTGTTTTGGAATTGTCATTATGCTAGGGAGGTGATTGGAAGAATGGGACCGTTGTGTAAAGAATTGTGTGGTGTGAGCTTGTTATCATTCGAGTTGTTCATGTTTGGCTTGGGAATGTGTGATGGAGTGAAGGAGAGAGTGTTGTGGTTAATAGTTGCATGTATAAAAGAAGTATTATGGGATTTGAGGAATGTGTATGTTTTTAAGAGAAAGGAAATTGTAGTAAAGAATAGTCTAAAAGTGATTTTGGGGAAGATGTATGTGTGTTTTCTATGGGATAAAAGAAGAAGGGGGGAGGTGGATGCCGAAGGGATTTGGAAGGTAAAGAAGTGGAGATACCTTGTAAATATGTCTTGACTTGTTTTTTTTTATGTTGTATTAAACTGAAATTTTCCGATGATGATGGGAACAGCTTTTGTGTTTTGGATTTGACGCAGCTGTTTGGGATTTTTCTTTGGTCTTGGATTTCTGGACCGTGGATTTTCCCATATGAGGGGAAAAAAAAAAAGAAACAGCTGTCTGTGGATGGATACCATGCTTGGCATAGGTGGCTTTCCTTCATAGGATGCTGCCCTTCCCGTGGTTGTTCCTTCCCGGGGAAAGGCCTGACTATTCACTGCTTGCGTCGAGAAACACGTGATGGTGTCTCCGCAGCTTCTTTACATGCATCTGCTTATTTCCCATAAGGGATGGGGGCAGTGTTCTGGAATCACTGCGTTGAGAAACACGTGATGGTGTCTCCGCGGTGTTGGATGTTTTGGTCTCCCCGAGACCAATCATCTGTGCCTTTATAGCCTTTTTACTAGGCACTGCTCCTAATAGCCAGATTCCTACTCCACACTGATGAGGGGCAAAAAACCCCGAAACAGCTGTCTGTGGAGGGATACCATGCTTGGCATAGGTGGCTTTCCTTCATAGGATGCTGCCCTTCCCGTGGTTCCTTCCCAGGGAAAGGCCTGGCTATTCACTGCTTGCGTTGAGAAACACGTGATGGTGTCTCCGCGGTGTTGGATGTTTTGGTCTCCCCGAGGCCAATCATCTGTGCCTTTATTTGATTGTATAGTAATCTGGGTAGAACGGGTTTGAAAAGAATTTGACAGAATCCATAATTTATGCTTTTGTTTTTCCCAACTTAAATCTCTTCTGTTTTAGGTAATGTAAGAAGTCATTCCTGCTTTACTTATCTCTGTGGTTGTAATAGAATCTTGTGACTGGGCCTATGAGAGTCAGACAAACCAGTACACCAACAGACACTGGTTCTGTGGCCTTGTCTCCGATCGATCGAATCCCTGATTTGATCAAAACTCGAAACCTTTGGAGTTTTTCCTTAAACTTTCCATAGAGGTTTCCACATCAATCCCATCATTGTCCTTTACTCCACATCCCATCATTGTTCTCTCCCTAACATCACATCATTGTCCTCTCCTCCACATCCATTATTGCCCTCTTCTCCACATCCCATCATTGTCCTCTTCTCCACATCCATTATTGCCCTCTCCTACATGTCCCATCATTACCATCTCCCATACATCCCATCATTGCCCTCTCCCACCTCATCCATTCCTCTAATTGTCCTGTCCCCAGTGCTTTGAAAAAAAACCACACACTCACCTCTCCATCCATTCCCCGGAGGCATCACTGCTCCTTTCTTCATCCCTGTCAACTTTTTCTCCAACACAGGCGTGCGCTGCATGCTGACATCATCAAGCCAAGAGTGCACGCCTGTGCCAGAGAGAAAGCATCGGGCAGGAAGCAGAGGACAGATTCCTGCAGCCCCGCCGCCATTTTCTCCTGAAGACAGTGGAGCTGCAGGGATCACTCCCTGCCTGCCACATATGATGAGGGCAATCTGGGTATGGGCCCCCCAGAGCCTTGAGCTCAGAGCAAGAGACCAGATTGCCCTCAGTACTACCACCCTGTAAGCGCCCTTCTCCAGGTCCTGGTGCAGTTGCACCGACTATATTTTCGCCACTGATGGCCTATCCTTCGGATGTCATCAATACCAGACTGGTGTGGGGTGCAACACCCACCGATCAGCTATCCAAATTCTGTAGGGGGCCGGATGTAATCAGTTACCAAGTGGAACAGCACATCTCTAACAACTGTATACTAGATATGTCCAGGTAATAAAAACCCACCTTTATTCAATTCAAAATGGGTTTATCTGTAGTAGCCCACTGCGACTACTATAAAGAGCCAGCCATACTGCTCATCATTCATATTGAGAGGCCCTATCGCATAGCAGAATGTTGTGCTGCAGTTCTGTAATGTAGCCACCTGCTGGTCAAAGTATTTATATCTCATCTTAAACATAGAAGACCCAATAATGAACTGTCTGACGCTGGGCCCCCCTCTCCCTCTGGTCTCCTGTGCAGCTAAACGCTGCAGAACAGACAGTATGTCCACTCCTGGTCTTTAGCGAGCTCAGGTTAATTTTCTGGAGTCTGCGTATTGTGGATATCTGTACGAACCTAGCTAAGAATAGTCAAGTTTAGGTAATGATGCAGAAGTTCATCTTCAAGTATCAAATGCCGAATAATATGGGATGACATATGGGCTCTTCCTGTGACCGAAAGGTGAGTGTTGGCTTTTATAATAAAGGGGAGCAGAGATGAATGAATCTTTTGAGATGCAAATTTGCCAATATCACCAAATTTCCCCCAAACATTAGGTTCACAGCAAACACATTTAAAGTGCATCTCAATAATGCAAAGCCTCTTCTTACCTGGAAAGAAATGTTGAAAACTCTATGGTCTCCTACGATTGTATTGAACCCTTTTTGAGCTATTTATCGTGAACAGAACCTTAGTAATTTTCAACTTACTATAACATTTGTGGTTAGAGGAAACTGAATGCTAAGCAGTGGTAACTATCAGCTCATTTAATAATACTGCAGTAACAAACTTTTCAGGGAACCTGATGAATCTATATATATAAATGTCTAAGTGTCTGTTTGTAACCGAACTACCGCGTCGCTGATTGGTCGCACCCGGCCGACCTCGACCAATCGGCGTTCATAAATAAACTACATACATATACTAGAATGAGAATAACATGAAGGACAGTCTGTGAGGAAGAGAATAACATGGAGAACAGTTTGTGAGGGAGAGAATAACATGGAGGACAGTCTGTGAGGGAGAGAATAACATGGAGGACAGTTTGTGAGGGAGAGAATAACATGGAGGACAGTCTGTGAGGGAGAGAATAACATGGAGGACAGTGTGAGGGAGAGAATAACATGGAGGACAGTCTTCGAGGGAGAGAATAACATGGAGGACAGTCTGTGAGGGAGATAATAACATGGAGGACAGTCTGTGAGGGAGAGAATAACATGGAGGACAGTCTGTGAGGGAGAAAATAACATGGAGGACAGTGTGTGTTTGAGAGAATAGCATGGAGGACAGTCTGTGAGGGAGAGAATAACATGGAGGACAGTCTGTGAGGGAGAAAATAACATGGAGGACAGTCTGTGAGGGAGAGAATAGCATGGAGGTCAGGGACCCATCAGATTAATGAGACCACCTTGACAATGGTTGATGTGCTCACACTATTTGGCCAAATTCTGTGCAAAGCATCTCTCAAATATTTTTCCTAATGTTCGAATGCCATTTTCCTATTCATATTTCATGTATTTCATAGTAGATATGCTTTGGCACGATAGAGTGCAGCCTTTTTTTGTATATTGTATATGGAGGTAGCTGCTCCTGGTATGCACCTATTCACACTAGTTTGGATGTGCCAGTTGTTTTTCTGTCATTTCTATGTTAGCTTACTGACTGAGCACTCCTCCCTTCATGATGTGGTTTTTAATTACATCTAATCACACTTGGTTCCGACCATCCCATATGTAGGCTTTACTGAGAGAGGTGTCCACATTCACCCAAGCATACAGACATTAGCCTTCGGTAAGTGTTCACATTTGGACAGGGAGGTCAGGGACCCATCAGATTAATGAGACCACCTTGACGATGGTTGACGGGCTCACACTATTTGGCCAAATTTTGTGCAAAGCGTCTCTCAAATATTTTTCCTAATGTTCAAAAGCCATTTTGCTATTCATATTTCTTGTATTTCATATTAGACATGCTTTGGCACGATAGAGTACAACCTTTTTTGTATATTTAACATGGATGACAGTCTGTGAGGGTGAGAATAACATGGAGGACACTGTGAGGGAGAATAACATGGAGGACTGTGTGTGAGGGAGAAAATAACATGGAAGACAGTCTGTGAGGGAGAGAACAACATGGAGGACAGTGTGTAAGGGAGAGAATAATAAAATTCCCCGTTTTTAAGTTTATCATATGGTAATATAAATGGTGTCTTTGAAAACTATAAGTCATCCTGTAGAAAACAAGCTGTCACAGCGATAGATGACTAATTAAGTTTTGACTCTTAAAATAAAGACAGGAGAAAAACAATGGTAGTGTGTCCAATGGGTTAAAACATAAATGTAAGCACCAATGTTTATGTGAATACTAGATGGTGGCCCGATTCTAACGCATCGGGTATCTACTATATAATAATCTAATTCTATCTGTTTGTATTGAAAATCCCGCGTCTCTGATTGGTCTCGCCAGCTGCCCGCGACCAATCAAGAATATTGGCGCAGTTCGGCTGCGAATTGGCACGGGATTTGAACCACGCTTCGTTTAATGGTCGAGCCCGGCCGGCTGCGACCATTCAGCGACAGGCACAGTCCAGCCGCAAATTGGCCCGGGATTTGAACCACACTTTGCTGATTGGTCGTGCCCGGCCTGCCGCGACCAATCAACGATATTGGCACGGGATTTAAACACCACTTCACTGATAATGTACTGTATATATTTTACCAGGAAAATCCTGTGTATTCATTGCATTATTCTCAAATCTTCATAAATAAACTACATACATATTCTAGAATACCCGATGCGTTAGAATTGGGCCACCATCTAGTGAGTCATAAGAAGCTGAAATGCATACATTGGTAATTTGGCTTTGTTGATCCAGTAAAATTGGTGGTGAGCTATACTCTGGATCAGTTCTCTTCTTCAACACTCTTTGTTTTTTTCCCATTTTTAGTTTTCTCATTAACTAGATTCCGATGAGACTGTGGTGCCCTGCATAATTTGTTTATATGGGAACCTCAGCAGCTGAAGTCATAAGGGACTAAGCCTTCAAACAGAGTTGTGCCTGGTAGTTCCTCTTTTAGGTTAGCATTGCCTGATTATTAAGCTTTGACTAGAGATTCTACTGTATGGAGAGCCTAACAATTACAATGGCTTTTTATCAACCCATCCAAAAATTATCCCTTTATTTATATGACACAAATAGGCTAGCTGTTTTGAAATTTAAGGAGCATTGGCAAAATTATCTGTATTTTGGGAGCAATTTCATGTTTGTGTAGCCTGAAGAGGATGCCCTTCCCAGAATCAGTTAAGTATAGCTTTAAACACACTGCACAAGCACAGAAGATGTGTGTTGACATCTAATAACACACTAAACGTTTTGGATTACTCTATTATGGTGGTGACATCATGATGAAGCAGTACGCCGAAATGCTTAATGTGTTACACTTCACATGACATTTGTGATAAATAACTATGTTTTATTTTCTAAGATAAATGTTTTTCATGGCTTCCTTTTGCTGGGTACATTTGGCATATAGTTGCAAACTTTCTGGTATTTTTGTGGTATGTTTATTGCAGACTATATTGCAAACACAAACTTAGCATTATTTTAAGGGAAGAGTCACACGGCCATTTACTGTAACCCTGATGAGGATCACAGCACAATGCTCTGAATGGCTGGTGGCTCTTCCTACTCAAGCTTGACAGCATGTATTTCTATGCAGCTGTTATGATCGGGTCGGGAGAGCCACCAACCAGTCCAAACAATGTTGTGGTCCTCATCCGAGTTATATGGCTGTGTATGACTCTTACCGTACACTCACATTTAAAGAAGCTCTCCCATCAAAGTTTTTATAATCTTAATATGTTGCAATCATTATATTATATAGTTCTGTGTACTTACAATTGCTCATTTTGCCTTTCTACCCAGCTAATTATTCTCTTTTCTCTGCTTTATGTAGAATCATGAAGTCCCTTTTCCCTGTATGACTCATCCCATCTTCAATTACTGACCCAATTGCTCTCTCTTTCCCCCTGACAGGGACTTTTGCTGTGACTCATGACTTGTGAAGGGAAAATTGACCTCTTGTTTTTATATAGAGCTTAGAAGGATAAAGCTAGTCAATTTTTAATCACGTGATGTGACCTAATGGAAAAGAGAAGAATTACCATATATACTCTCGTCTAATCCCAGTTTTTCAGCCCTATTTTGTTGTGATGAAAATGCCCCCCTCGGCTTATAAACAAGTCATTGTCCCAGAAAGACAGCAGGGGAGGTGGAGCGGCTGAGCAGCGGGTCACAGAGGCAGGAGTCGGTGGCTGCTGCTAAAGCCTGTAGTGCTGCTAAAGAGAAATTAATATTCACTGTGATGGCAGTGAGCCATGCATACAAGGATAGGGGATAAGGAGTAATGCATACAAGGACGGGAGGGGAGCCATGCATACAAGGACGGGAGGGGAGCCATGCATACAAGGACGGGAGGGGAGCCATGAATACAAGGACGGGAGGGGAGCCATGAATACAAGGACGGGAGGGGAGCCATGCATACAAGGACGGGAGGGGAGCCATGTCTACAAGGACGGGAGGGGAGCCATGCATACAAGGACGGGAGGGGAGCCATGCATACAAGGACGGGAGGGGAGCCATGTATACAAGGATGGGACGGGAGCCATGCATACGACAGGGATGTAGAACCATGCATACCAGGATAGGGATAAAGGGACATACCCGGCTTATATTCTAGTCAATACGTTTTCACAGTTTTTCATGGCAAAATCAGGTGCCTCGGCTTATACTCGGGTCGACTTATACTCGAGTATATATGGTAGATAGGTAGAACGGAAAATGAGCAATTGTGAGTACACAGTGCTATATAATATGATGATTGCAATATATTAAGAGGATAAACCTTTGATGGGAGGAGTGCTTCTTTAAATACTTGTACAAGATTGACGTTGAAATGCATGAGAAATGAGTATAAAGAGAAGATAAACTCAGCCAGACAATTGCTCAGTTTTAATTTATTCAGTCAGCTCATGACTGTAAACCATGAAAAATGTATACATATAGATTTAACTAAAAATAAAATGATCAAAAAATAACAAAATATATACAACAGGTAATGCTAAAATGCAATACTCCATTAGAGCGATAGGAAAATGCTGTACAGTACAAATGACATAACTGTGAAATAGACATTGTAGATGTATAAAGAACAGAAATCACATGTATCTGAAATAAACCTTCACTCACTGGAGACACACTTGGCAGTCCTTCATTTCTTCTGTGAATTATTTCATAACCAGAATTAATACTATTTTACTTCATTTGAAAGTGCTAACCAAAAATCATGTACAGCGCGTCTCGCCAGACGAGTAGACCGAATATAAAATGCTGAATATAAAATGTATATAATGAGGGACATGTTATCTACAAATGTAACACAAAATTACTTTAGAAGTCTAGCTGATTGCAAAGAGCTTTTTCAAAGCTTATCTTAGTTCTGTGTGAAAAGTTTGCCTGGAGAAGTCGTGACCTCTGTCCTGGTAACATTGCCAAAAACCAGAATGTGACCACACATATAGCTGTGTAGAAAGGAATATGTGTGCAAAAGCAACCTTGATAAATAAGTTAACCACATAGAGCAATAACTATTTTCTAGGGTTGCAGATTTTGAGGCATAGGAGTGTAGGAAAAATTCTCCCCTTTCCTTTAAGCATTTGCCTTTTTCTGTATCTACTAATGATTGTGAAGTGAAAGTCCAGCTCACCGGTCTTGCAATCAATTCCTTGTACAGGTGCGCGTTCACATGACCATGTGGGTAATGAGCATAGAAAGGATATCCAGCATTCCAGAAATGGACTTTAAGTGCCATGACTATGATCTTATAGTGAAACACGTTGGTTTTTACTGCTTTTCCCATTAATATTTTTTAAAGGGAGTCTGTCAGCCCTTTTTTTCGATTTGAGATAAAAATATGGTTCAAATTTGCATGAGCTCTGCATTACAGCAGTACCGTTCATATCCCCCAATCCCTCGCCTTTGCTGAGAAAATACCTTTGTAATCTCTCCGTTTTCCTATGTGAATTACCCTGGTCTGATGGGCGGGGCTTATTCGCCATCTTTCCCCCCATTCCTCGGTGTTCTCGATGTAACAAGATCTGTGAATAGCGCAGACCCCGTACAGTTTCTGCGCGTGCGCATTGAATTGGTCAAAGCATAAAATCACTATTGCGCATGCGCCCAAATTTTTCATTACGTTCTATGCCCCCTTGCATGGCAAGACTTCCGGGGCACAGAACGTAATGTAAAATGGAGCATGTGCAATAATGATTTTTATGCTTTGCCCACTGTTGGGCAAAACATACTGAGCATGCGCGAGAGGCCACTTCAATGCGCAAGCGCAGGAAAACAGCGCCAACACAGGAAAGAAGAGCGCAGAGCAAGGCAGGAGGTGGGGAGAAATGGCGAATAGGCCCCACTCATCGGACTGGACCAGGGTAATTTACATACGAAAACGGAGAGATTACAAAGGAATTTTCTCAGCAAAGGTGGGGAATCGGGGGATATGAAAGGTACTGCTGTAATGCAGAGCTCATGCACAATTGAACCATATTTTTAACTCAAATGGAAAAAAAAGGGGTGACAGATTCCCTTTAAGTCCATTTATGGAGTGCTGGATATCGATTATATATTCCTGTAGGTGAAAAAATTAACCCTGGCAATATGGAGCATTGAAAAAAATGACATGCACTGGTGATTGATGGAGGTCTGAATGAGGTACGCCCCTATATTAAGAATCCTCACTGGAGTATATAATGTGTGTTTTGTAAACCAAATACCCTCTAGAGATGAATTAGATATGAAGACCCACCATGCTTTCTGATTAAAACTGGCCATAGATATAAAATAAATGACATTTTAAAGGTTTCTGCTTTGAAAATCTTTCCTAAAGTTGGCCTTAAGAAATTAAGAATGCCTGTTAGGATCATTCAGGATTTTTTTTAAATTTAGGTATTCAGCTCTTCAGCTCAAAATACATATTGTGCCCCATTTAACAAAACTGTACTTTTTGCCATATTGATAGGTGATATCAATCTAATCTTGGGGAATCTCACCACTGGAGCTGCCACCGATCCACAGGACAGGTCTATGATTGGCGTGCTCCGATTGAATGGAGTGATGGCTGCTAAAGATTATATCTTAGGCTTGATGCACTATACATTTGTGGCCATTGTTGGGCGCATACACTCAGGAGGTATGTTCCCAACAGTAGTCGCTGTCAGGATGGATGCCAAGCCATCCGTCTACCAAAGGGAGTCATTGTAAAGAAATGTATGGCATATATTTCCTCGTGGCTTTTTACATTACTGAGGTAGGAGATGACATTTGCTTCTAAATAGATTCTATGTAGGGAGGAAAGATGAGATGGAGGGAGGTACGGGGAGAGTTCTTCCCTCCTACTTCCCCTTCCCTTCTACATAGAATCTTATAAAAACCACCGCCATCTCCTATCTCAGTAATGGAACATTCTATCTTCACCGAATACAGATTTTATCCACGAACTGAGAAAAGGAAAGATTTCTCCTGAAGAAGAAACATTTCTCTGATAAAATATATTACAAAATTTCTTATTTTGATGTGTACTATTGATTTGTGAAATATCATTTATACCGATGGTTATACTATAAACAAATGATATGCAAGTGCATGACTGCTGGACGGAAGACATGCCTTTGGCCTCCATCTCGGGAATCAGCCCGTTTCAGCATTATAGTATGCATCAGGAAAATCTCCTGTTAGCACAGACATAGTGTGCACCTAGCCTAACTCCAATGGCCTTCAAGGCTGCCATTCTAGATGAAGCAATCCATAAAACTATCTAAAAGATTGTCCTCATTGAGGCCCAATTTAGGCTACTTTCACACTAGCGTTGTACTCGGCCCGTCGCAGTGCGTCGGGCTGACGTACCGACGCATACTGTGGAAGCGCCGCACAACGGGGGCAGCAGATGCATTTTTACAATGCATCCGCTCCCCCATTGTGAGTTGCGGGGAGGTGGGGGCAGAGTTCCGCCCGCGCCTGCGCGGTCGGAAATGGCAAACACAACGCACCAAAAAACGTTACAAGCAACGTTTTTTGGTGCCGACGGTCCGCCACAACATGACGCAACCGTCGCACGACGGTTGCGACGTGTGGCAATGCGTTGCAATGCGTCGCTAATACACGCCTATGGAGAAAAAACGCATCCTGCAAACAACTTTGCAGGATGCATTTTTTCTGCAAAACGACGCATTGCGACATGCAGTGCACGACGCTAGTGTGAAAGTAGCCTTACATTAACATGCTGTTTTATAAAGATTAAAGGGGGTCCCCTAATATATTTTTTAATCTTAACAAAGGAAAGCCAGGCTGGAGAAAGAAAAAAAAATAGACATGCTGACCCCTGGAATCTGCTACTTATTCCACTGCTTCTGCTACAATAGTGTCCGCTGGACTAGACGTGATGACACCCCGGCTACCAATCACCTGACCCTGTGGCAGGTCAGTGGCCTCAGCAGTCAGGTTACTAGTAGTCATGACATTCATTGGAGGCTGTAGGAGCAGCAGTGCTAGAACAAGAAGAATATTCCGGGGATGAGTATGTCTTCTTTTCCTCCAGACTGGTTGTCCCGTGTCAACTTTACAAATATCCAGGAGAACCATTTTAAGTATTCTAATGATGTATGCCCATAATTCAAATATACTTCTCTATATTTTTTTGGAATGCAGATTCATAATAGATGTCAGCCCACCTAATAAACTTCCCCTAATTACAATTTGTAAAGTCTGACTGCAATATAACATGACTCTGGTCATCAGAGGCAGCACCTGGCTGACATGTCGGATTGCTCCACGACACTGTTTGCTATCTGGAAGGTTATTGTCAGCCTCATCACTATTGATGGCCGCTATATGGAAGTCCACAATCTGGGTTGGATATAACCAGGACAGGACACTAGCTTCAGCTCCAAGTATCTTTTCCGCACTACGTTTATCAGTCAGACAGTGATGTAATAAAACATGTGAAAGATTATCTATACAACAATTGGAGAAAATGTGCAAAACTGTTATAAAATTACCAAACATTGAACATGTATTAAATATCTTTTTCTATTCATAGCTGGATATTTTCTCTAGATTTAAAATACAAACACAATGCCCTCTTTGCACAACATGAAAGGAAGATCATAATACAGTTACATTTAATATAATACATCTTTGTAAATAATACAAGAAAACAACATATACAATGTGACAAAATAAACGCGCAAGAAAAAAAAGATGAATTCTGCTAAAAGGAAATATTCCGCTAATTCACCAAAGGAAATATTTAAATGTAGATTTATCCCTTTCTCAATTTTCTTTCAGTACAATCTTGTGTTATCTCAAAATGGTCACATGAGTGTGGGACAGATGCTACAAACAGATATCGCTTTGATTATTTGCATGACATATCATGAAACTGTTGCACAGCATATTCTCTAGGTAGAATCTTGGGATCATTTCTGACCCCTCATAAATGTCCTCCTGTTTCTAACACAGTTCTCATCCTGTAGTAACAAGCCACAACATTATAAAGTGTCACTCTCTGGTGTTGTGAGCATCCATGGGTTAACCCACACTTTGTCAGGAGACAATTTAAAGGGAGCCTGTCACTTGAAAAAATGCAACTAACCTGCAGATATGGGGTTAATCTGCAGGTAACAGCATTGTGAACCTGCTCGGCGCCTGCACTTAGATCCATGCAGCCGGGAGGAAATTCTCGTTATTCCCTCGGCCATGTTCCGGATTCAGTCATGGGGGAGGTGCCTGCATGGTTTCAGTCACTGTTCAGTGTATAGAGAGCGTGCTTGCAGTATTGGTTTTGTATTAATAACTTTGTAACACACTATCCAGAGGACCTTGGTTTGTGTAAGAATCTGTGACAGAGAACTCCCATATTTGTAGAATAAACTTGGTGGCACACCAGAAATTGCTCAGGTGAAAATGTAATGTAATCCATGTGTTGTAGTAAAATATATACATACAAACGTTTCGTTCAATCGGACCTTCCTCTGTGTACCGACTGCAAAGCGGAAAATTAGTATATGTGATAGCCAATGTTGTCCACTCTCCATAAAGGCTATTTCACCCTGTTTGATATGGTCTGTGTATGTGACCAAAGGGGAGATGCCTTGTCATGCTGTGGTGTATGGGGTGTCCATTACATAAAATTTTCACCTGAGCTATTTATTGTGTGCCAAGTTTATTCTACAAGTAAAGAACGGTCTGGGAACCTACTTGAGCACCAAACGGTAGTTGTGCTTATGTTCATTATATCTCGAGAACTCCCATATGTCTCTGTATGAAATTGATCATAAGCTCATGAGGCTTTAGGAATCCAAATTATTATCTACAGATGTGTTCTTCCTTATTTTGATTCTAAGACCCGGTCTACATGGGGACTTTTTATAGCATTATTGATAATAGTTCATTTTTATAGCAAGTGGCTACAGCAATCGATAACATTAGATGCAACTCAATGTATGGCTTCGGACAACAAGCTTCAACTTGAGAGCCAAAATCAATCAGTAGTGCTAAAAAGTCTTCATATAGTGCGGTCCTAAACTGAACAAATCCTGAGATGCATGGTGCAAGATGTTAGGCAAACATTGAAAAAGTGTGTCCTCCAGATGTCTTAAAAAGTGCAATCCACCAGTCACCACCATCACTAGATATGAGCAAATCTTTAGAAATTCAAATTTGCCATATTCACTGAATTTTACCAGGAAATTAGATTCACGGTACATAATTCACCACAAATTGAAAACACTTTCAGAAAAGAAGTGTATAACACTATTCTCTTTTTCTCAAACACTAATCTTCTTCACTAATATACTGTCTACCACATTATCTGTACAGTTTCTTCAGTTTTGTATGGCTTTCTCTCCCTATCTCTATGACTTATCTGTAATCTGTGCCATCCTCTCACTATCCAGATTCCCCACAAAATGGCGACTGCATTTCCAACTTCTGCTTTCATACAAGCAATGATAGTCCCTCCTGATTGGCTATACCATGTGATAACATTATTGGGGAGCTCACACATCTTTCTCTGGCTGATGTCATCTTCAGCGCTGTGTAACTGTAAGGATTTGTCCATCTCTAGTAGTCATAGGCTATGTTCTCTGGACTGATTGCACTTCGTTGGTATTATGATAATCAGGAAACGTTAATGGTGGACACTTCTATATAATTCACAGCTTGCATGCAACTTTAATGTTACCTTATGGGAAAGAAAGTTGCAAGAGACCTTCAATATGTCGCAAAAATGCTGCATTTTTACAGCAAAACATTTACAACTCCATTGACTGAAAGTTCTAACCTAATAGCTATTAGTTTGCTACCTGCAACAAATTTCCTAACCCTATTTGTCATTTTTAAACAGTGGCACTTTGGTATATCTGCCCTTATTTGTATTATTGGCGAGCCATGCGACGGTTCTGCATTTATTATGATTGCCGAGTGCATGGACTTAGTGAGCACACAACCCAAAATACAATCTGATCATTTCCAATGCAAATGGTTTCATTTATAACATTTGCCATTATCCAAATGTGTAAACAGAGACAAATATATATAGCATCTAATATATAATTGCCTAGAATACTACTTCCTGCAATTTGTGCCAACTTCCGTGGCTTTGTCCGGAGCTAATGTCCGGAGCTAAGTGACGTCAACAGTGTCCAGTGTCTGATTGGTTGCCGCCTGCTGCGAGCGACCAATCAGAAACGTGCCGTACTGTGACACACTCCGCCCGCCATTTTGGTGTGATTTTTGAATTTTTACCTCACAGCAAGTTTCTACTGCGTGGAGGCGGGCCCAGTGACGTTGCTCTTCAAGCTCCTGCCGAATTTCATCAAAAAAATGATAATACCATTTACCAAAACTATATATATTTAGTTGTGAAGTGGTTCAGTGACATTTTCACACCAATTTTGAACTTTTGTTTGGTGTTTTCGCCATATACTGCCTATTATTTTTGTTCTTTCTTACTATTATTTATTAATTGTATTATTCTTACATTTGAATAAATAAAGTATATATGGATTCTAGACTCCCGGTTCTTTAGAATCGGGCTGCCATCTAGTACCTGAATATTTAGTTTGATGAATTAGCAAATAACAAATAAAGGCCACTTTTTGATATATCGGTTTAATGCCCAGAATGGTTGCACAGATATACTTTGGAAAATGCTAAGATGCACTAAGAAACCAGCTGAATTGGTGGGATCCTGTGGGTTTAATAAATATTACTAAACTCAAAATGAGTTTTTAAAACATTGCTCAGAGCTTAAACGTAACATAGAAGTGGGATGGACGATAGTTTAACACTTTTCTGCCCATGTAGACATGATATTATAATATAGGAAGGGATGTAACAGATCATAAGGAACTTTTCTATGCTAAGTAAACTTTTATTAGTATAGAAAAATAGGAGACAAAAAAAGCGCAAATAGGGTCTTATCCCCAGGATTGTTTCTAATCAATAGTGAGAGAACTGCTCACCTGGTGGTACACAGTACAAGCGTGTAGTTTGTCAGCTGCTGCAGATCCACAGGTCGGCGCTGCGACCTCTTAGAACCGTTATAATAAATGAAATGTGGATTACATCCGCGCTGCTGCGGATCTTTGTGTGGAAACTTCCTGAAGAAGAAGCCATGAGCTTCGAAACGCGTTGAATAAACCACCCGAACATCTTACAAGTATATCTGGATCTGTTATTTGTCGCAGCAGCGCGGATGTAATCCACATTTCATTTATTATAAAAGTAAACTTTTATAGCTTTGTTTGCTTAGCGCAAAGCACAGATCATATGTTCTCTTACATAATTTGCTATCTTTATGTTCATATGCTTGTGCATATTGATAAGGGTTCTGGTGGGTGTACACTTGTGCCCATGTATCAGACCCACTAGAGAAGCGTTTACTAAAGAAACAGAAAATATGGCTTATGAAATATTCTGAGAAAAAAGCTACTAATAACATTTGACAATTCTCTTTTGCTGTTAATCCTTAGGCCCCGGATTCATCATTTGCATTTTTTTAGTCCCTTTTTTAAGGTATTTTCTTCTTTGCCTTGTGATATTAGTCACTGTTTCGGCATTAAATTAATCAAAATGTTGTACCCAATTCATTAACTTCATGAACCAGAATGGGCTTCCTAACTGTCTTAAACAGCTTTTGTGACATTTGGTGCCAATAAGTCACCACAATTTTGAAAAAAAAAAAAAAAAAAACCTGGCATACTAAAAAAAAACAGCAGGTGGGATTGGATAGGAGGTACATCAATTTAAAAAATTGATGAATCAGAAGAAAAACTTCTGGAATTTCTACATTCCACCCACAAAGCGGAAAACGAACAAAAAAAAAGACGGGAACATATAAAATAAACTTCAAAAAAGCCACAAATATTATAACAAATTGGGCTGAAATGAGAAAAAAAGGCACAAAACCAGAGCAACGGCAAAAATGAATCAGTGCCATAGATATTAAAGGTATACTCTACCGTATCTGGTGGGAAGGGAAACAGAGTGATGTTTTTGGCCAAAATACACCCTTTAGATCGGGACACGGGATAGTACCCGCGTACAGTAAACTGGGAATAGAAAAATGGCTAGGAGAGGGAAGAGAAGGAGGATGATCATGAACAGGCTAGGTGTAGTGGAGACCATGGTTATGATTTGCAGATACCTTTTCTTTTCATTGGCTACTAATAATGGGGAAATGGCTAATTTTCAGCTTGTTTTCAGGATACCTTCTTAAAGCAAAGGCTTCCTTTTTAGCTTGTAGCTGTAAGCTTTATTTAGAGCATGGACGGTCCATTCATTACACATCTGGTAAATAAGTATTTTGGTAGTGAAAAATCAAGATATAGGCTGGTAGCTCGTATGTTTAGCAATTATTAAAATATCATTTTCTATGTGATTTTTGCTAATTCTACCATTTACTTAGGAGTGACTGGTGTTACGAAGTTTTGATTTGCATGTATTATGCGTCATTGATATAAGTAAAATTATACTTAGTTCCAATGCTTCAGTAGACAGGAAAGTTCTGCCGTGAATGACATAAGAGCCTAGAACCTGACTGCATCTTTTTACAGCATTTATTTACATGCTAGAAATAAATGCCGTGGACATAATAAAGTATATCTGTCATAAAAATAAGGTCACGTTAGTGTAGTGAATGTATTATAAATATATAAGCCCTAACTAAGCACCATTTACACAGAACATGGATAAGTAAAGGAAATAAAAAATGGTTAAACTACACTACAAATATGGTTAGCAGAACAATGCTTTCAGAATTCACACCATTCTTATACATTGGCATGGTATGCTATTATCTACATCATAAAAGAGGCATACAGTCTGCATCTCTGGTCATTTAGTAACAAGAACATAGTAACAAAATACAGAAAAAGAGAACAACCTTAATCAACCCGCTGCAAATATGTATAAAAAACGCTACATTTACTTCCATACCACTGCGAACAAAACTACAGAATCTACCACCAGTCATCGCTCCCTCATCTAATACAATATCTGGCGGTATAAAATCTTTTCTTAAAATATACACCCTCATCAGGACTTTTTTTTTTTATATTTCATAGCTTAGTTTACTTATTAGATGGAAACTAATGCCAACCCCTTAGTGGAAAAAAAGTGCTTGCAAGAGCACGTCTGGCAGTGAAGGGGTTTAATGGAAAGAATCCAGATAGATTCTACAATGTTTTAGGAATTCTCTGGAATAAGTAAAACAAGAAAGACATATTTCCGGGCCATCTACCACCGTGATGCATTTCTAAATTATGCCGAGTTGACCAATTTGTAAAAGCGAGAATTGAAGAACATCAATTAGAGAAAATAGATCAAAGCTCTAGTAATAGATGAAGACCGACAAACTAAAAGGATAAACAAGAACAAATGGAATTCCTACATGGAAGCAACTTGGTAACTAAAAGGCAGTGAGAGACTGCTGGAGGAATCATCAAAATCAACTCAAGGAAACGTTTCGCTCTTATGAACATCCTTTCCTCAAAAGTAAGAAAATAACTTTTCTCCAAATGTTCTACTGGAGTCCACAAAATGGAATTGTCCTTCAATACGGTGTAATGTCACACGAGATGGACGGCTTATAACACAGCACTATGGGAACCTCTACAGAAAACCATGAGCATAGTGCAATGTTTCTCATCTTCCCCTCCAGCTATCCGTACTGTAGAAACACAGACAGGAGATAGCAACATAGCCAAACTCAATTCAGGCAACTAGTCTCCTTTGGTAAAACCAATTGTGATCAAGATGGTTTTTTTTTTTCCATCAGCAGTTGGACTTGCAGAAGTCATCAAGATCGGGAGACAGATGTCCTCATCTTCATCCTCTGTGGACTAAAATCTCATCTATTGAATAGCAACCATCTTCATTTTTTGGTAATGAACCATGGTGTCTGGCCCTTAAAGTATCAAATAAAGGTGCTTTCATGATAAGGTTTTAGCAAATACAGGAGCCATGACAATGTTTCCTACCAGACAATTGGAACTATTTCCTTCGAAGCTGCAATCAGTGCAACGCTGTTTCTACCTTTTGGACTTGGTAGCATTTGAATTATTTAATATCTATTGTCATAGCAGGACCGCTATACAGTCCGCAAAATTATGCTTATTGTTATAGCACCTAACTTTCTTGTAGCTCAACATTCCTAATGTTTCTTCATTCCTCTTTTCAAGTATGACTGAATTGTGTACGAGAAGAATTTCCGTCCTTGTTTTGTTGCAATTAGGAGGAAGATTGCAGCTTCTTAATGTCCTATGTTACCGGTAACGACATTGTCAGAGCTGCCTTATACATAACAAATGAATGGATGGATATTTTCAGTACAGCAATATATGGCATAATCATGCAATACGAGCAACAATCGCAATACAATAACACAGAGGAGGACTAATAAAAGAAGCTCAGAACTTTAGTTCTCCCAAGGTCTGAGAGTAATGTACATTCCATGCCGCCTCCATGACAGATGGTAACATTCATTACATGGTATATTCATTTTACAAATGATACCTTGTTTTGGCATCAATATAAGAGAAATAATCTCTCGCTTCTCCAAAAGGACATATTGAAAAACGTAATGGGAATGGATACACAGAGTAGCAAAAGTTGTTGAAAGTTTCATTTATCAATTGACTTTATTTTTCATTAACCATCATACTCAGGAAAACGGCCATCATTTCTCTGATGTACTTTTGGCACCAAAGTATAATAACTTAACAAAAGCATTATTTCATAAATGTGCACAAATATCATGCAAATACAGCAGCATTTCTTCACAAATATTAGAAAAGCAAAAAACAAAAACAAACAATATACACGAATGCTTAAAAAATGGAGAACATCTATTTTAGTATTTATGTACAAAAATGCATAAAGTTTGATGCTTTGTTTTCTACGGAACACTGTATAAAAATAAATATTCTATGTACAGACACACAGGACAATCCCAGGTTAGAACGATCACTGCAAAAAAAACATAAACTTGGGTTAATCCGAAATCTTACAACTTGGTGTGTTCAAGGAGATAGTAATATAAAGTAAGTGTGGGTAAAGGTATAAGGCCCATTCACACGTTGCAGCCACACAGAATTTTTTTTATTGATTTATCGTGATTTTCCTAAGTACGGTGATCACAAAAAAACACAATGTGCCCCCAACGTGTGAATTCAGACTTCGGGGTTACACTCAACTTTTAGAGTTAAAAGTAAAAGTGGAGAAGAACATAAAAAAGAGTGTCGTATCATAAAATGTGAGCATATATCTTAGAACAGCGCTAGTTCTGTCAATGGGCTGCATGCAATATTGAAGCTCAGCCCAAAGCAACACCAGGAAGAATTTCCTCCGAGGGTCCCCTAGATTCACTAATCTCAAAGTAGGATATTCTATCAAAACTCTTCCAGCAAAATGCTGTGTGAGACTTTGGTATTGACTACTATTTCATGTGTAGGACTTATCCCACAACATTCTTATAACGATGTGATCAGTCCATACTAACCACATTTCTTGTGTCAATTTCCTCTAAAAGGTTTTTTTGTGTGTGTGCACATAATTATATAGATTGGCTGTATTGTTCGAGGCCCCTTGTGTAGCTTATGCCTTTGTTTGACATTCTCACAGTCTTTGTTCTAGTTCTTTCCCTAGGTGTTTGATGGGGTACAGTCATCATGGAACAGAAAAGGCCCATCCCAAAATTGTTTCCACACAGTTTAAAGCATTCAATTGCTTACAATTTATTGGTATGCATTAAAATTTCCCTTCACTGGGAACGAAGGTGCCTATGGTGCCCAGGCAGACCCCTGAAAAACAGCTCTATGGCATTATCCTTGCTCCACCAAGCTTTACAGTTGGCACAATGCAGTTAGGCATGTGAATTTTTTTTCCTCACATTTGCGAAACCTAAATCCATTTATTAAACAGATAGAAATGCATGAACAAAATTTTTGAATTTGCAGAACACTGCTCCAGAGTCAGTGGTGGCCCACCTCACTATTAGTTGACTATGTACTTGGTGAAATAAGGATTCATTTATACTTCTCGGAAGCGCTCATTTTCACAATAATCTTTAGGTGTATAGAGGCTGCCGATCAACCAAGTGAATGACCAAAATGCTCGTTCGTTGGGTGAAATGATCTTTTGGTTTATAAAAAAGACCGATGTTCTCAGGAGTTCTCCATCCTGTGTAAACAAGATTTGCCCTGCTGAGAACAACAATTTTTGTTGTAATTATCCAAGGACCATATTCATTTTCAGAGTCGCCACAGCAAATAATAATGCGACTTAGCAGTAGTTATAGACCAGCAAATCAAATAGTTGAAGATAAGAAACCTGTGGCTTGTGTGAGTACCTCTTAAAGGGAACCTGTCATGTAAAAATGCTATTAACCTGTGGACATGGGGTTAATCTTCATGTTAATAGTTGTTAGGAGTCGAGTTTCTTCTGCTGCACAGGGGGAATCTCGATCCGTGTCTGCTGCAGTCTCCCATTCTGCATCGGCCGTACTGGAGCCTGCTCAGCGGAGACGTCGGTCCCAGCGTCTCAGTGAGACTGATACTATGCAAAGGGTTACCGCTGCCTTTCCAGGCTCTGCTATTGTACCCTGCACTGATCTGCGGCGAGCAGGCTTTTCTGGGACTAAGTCCTGCTTTGCACACACTGAGCATGCCCAGGGCAAGATCTCTCAGTGGAGATCTAGGGTCACATGCTCAGGTACTGCAGCAATTTCCATTGGTCCTTCTTGGAAGGTCCTTGTAGGTGCTACGACTAAGTCCTGCTTTGCACTCTGAGCATGCCCAGGGCAAGATCTCTCGGTGGAGATCTAGGGTCACATGCTCAGGTACTGCAGCAACTCCATTGGTCCTTCTTTGAAGGCCCTGTATGTGCTGCAACTATTTAAGGCTCACATGGCCGCACGGCCATGCACTTGTATCTTCTAAGTTATGTGCTTTGCGCCAGTGTGGTCATGCGTTTGTATGTGTTCAGGGACCCGGCTGAAATAAGCCCCTAGAATGCTGGCACCTCCGACGAGGAGATTGTGTTTGTGTGTATTCAGGGACCCGGCTGAAATAAGCCCCTAGAATGCTGGCACCTCCGGCGAGGAGTTTTGTGTGCATGCATGACCACTGACTGCTCTCATTTGGGTAGTTAGCTTGTGCCTCTGTGAAAGTCTAACAGGGCGCAGAGCTTTGCTTTCTCGGCTGCTTTGTGAAGCTAACAGAGCTGGTTCATACAGCCATATAGTGCCGCCATTTACTTAGCAGCAGGTTCCTTCCTGCACGGTGGATCCCGGGTTGCAAACGCACCAATCCCATCTAATAAATATATTCGGTGCGTTCCGCCAACCCTAACAATAGTTTTCAAAAGCTGCACAGAGATTCCAACTGTTGGGAGGAAAAGAACTTTATTCCCCCTGGCAGTCTGAGGCTTTCAGTCACAGGGGTGGGCCGACGGGTCTTCAATCACTGCTCAGCACATAGTCTGCAGTGGCCAGTTTAGCAGTGCATCGGTGATGAGCTGACTTTCAGTCAGTTATGCACTGAGTGGTGACTGAAACCGCGCACCCAACCCTATAAGTGACGCCTAGAATAAAGTTAATTTCCTACTGGCAGTAATTAACCTTATACCTGTAGATCAAAAATGTCTTTTCACAAGACTGGTTACCTTTAACCTGTATACCTACAATATCTTAGAATAAAGCGCACTAACTTAATGGACGAATGTAGCATGATTTTTATTTTCAACTGTTTGATGTATTACAGATTGCTTATGGGTTGCTTATAGATCGCTAAATGGGGTGTGCCCGTATAAACGGGCTATTAAACGACCGCGGATCAGTAAACATCTACTTTATTTGTCATTTAATGCTGCAAGTCAGGTGGTGTAGACCCACCTCTAAGTCGCTTTCACACAATGCATTTACACTGTGTTTTACTTGCCACAATTTTGAAACTTGTGGCAATTTTACTGCAATTTTGGTAAATTGCAGAAATTTTTTTTGTAATATACTGTTCTTATCTCCTCTGCACCTGTAAACTCATCTCTGTGTGAGTCATCTACTGTAGTCCTCTGCTGTGATTCTGGCTCTGCTGCTTCTCACCTGGAAACTGGAATCGGACGAACAGAGAGGCGCACGTCATTGGTGGGGCGGGGCTGCCTCTCAGTGGGTGACTGCAGTCTGAGCATGCTCATATCAGATTTCACTCTTCTCTAAGACCAAAAAGAGTTTTTTCATAACCTTCTCTAAGGGTATATAGCAACAACTAAAGCATGGACATCATTTGAGAGTTTAATGAAAAAACAGCAAAAAAAGGCCAAAAGTATCACTATAATTAAGTTTATTCCTGTTTATTCGCTTCAGCAGGAACAAAGCAGAGAGAAGAGTGAAGCGTGATTTAGGCTCGGTCATGCATGGTGCAGATTGACTCCTCCGATTCTTTGAAGTGCCGTCTAGTGATGAGCGAGTGTACTCTTTGCTCGGCTGACCTCCGACTTTATCACTGCTCGGACATTTAGTTTTCATCCCGGCAGCTGAATGATTTACAGCTACTAACCTGCTTGATTACATGTGGGGATTCCCTAGCAACCAGGCAACCCCCACATGTACCTAGGCTGGCTACTAGCTGTAAATAATTCAGTTGCCGCAATGAAAACTAAATCTCCGAACAGTTACAAATACTCGGAGGACACCCGAGGGTGCTCGGGAAAACCCGAGCAAAGAGCACACTCGCTCATCACTAGTGCCGTCCCTTCAGCTGACAAGCCCTGTCATATACTTTCTAATAACAAGCAGCACATCACAGCGCTTCGCTGTCAGCTGAAGGCACAGCTATCCAAAGCATCAGCATGATCCAGGCAGAGGAGGAGAGTGAAATCTGAGATGAGCATGCTCAGACTGCTGTCACTCACTGAGAGGCAGCCCCGTCCCCACCAATGATGGTGTCCTCTCTGTTTGTCCGATTCCAGTTTCCAGATCCGAAGAAGCAGAGCCAGAATCATAACAGAAGACTAGATGACCTACATAGAGATGAGCTTACAGGAGCAGAGCAGGTAATAGACGTACATTAGAAAATTGATTGTTTGGAGGAGATAGGACATAGGAAAGGGGGTGAAATTAATAGTGGAAAATCTCTTTAAAATTGCAAAGTACATTTAAAATCAAGCATATTTGCAATTTATTAAATATTTGCAATTGACTTCTTATTAAAAATTCTCTCCTATCCTTCCTATTTCTTAGGTTACAGACCACTGCTGAAGCCTATCAGAGGTGACTGGTCTCCGAGGCAACAAGCACGGTCCTTTCAAGTTCTGCTCTGAAACTGTCCAGATCATTAGATCTAGCTAGCTTCAGTGGCCTTGCACTCTTTTGATGCTGCAGAGGCAAAGCTTGGGGCATGGGTAAAATGCATTTTTGTTTGCAGATTAATTGTCCACAAAAAGAAACACACGAAAAAAAAAGGAGTTATGTCCGATTGTGATCTGAGTCACGGATCAAACATGCCCATTCAAATATATGAGTTAGTGAAAAACTTGGACCACACACTGACAGTATTCTAGTAGCATCTATTTTCTAGCTGTCTGTTTTCCACAGTTTGACAGAAAATTAAAAATCCCCCTTTTTTAACATGATATAAGATATTAATGTATAATTTGGAAGATTTTTACGTACATGTATAACATTGATTGACATAATTATCCATGCATATTGATGCAAAGTACCGTATACTGCGTGCTACATGCATATCTGTGCAAAATACATGACAAACAGCATGTCCCAATCTATAGAGTATAACTGGGAAACTGAGGAATGAATGATGCATATATATATATATATATATATATATATATATATATATACAGTACAGACCAAAAGTTTGGACACACCTTCTCATTTAAAGATTTTTCTGTATTGTATTTTCATGACTATGAAAATTGTATATTCACACAGAAGACATCAAATCTATGAATTAACACATGTGGAATTATATACTTAATAAAAAAGTGTGAAACAACTGAAATTATGTCTTATATTCTAGGTTCTTCAAAGTAGCCACCTTTTGTTTTGATGACTGCTTTGCACACTCTTGGCATTCTCTTGATGAGCTTCAAGAGGTAGTCACCGGGAATGGTTTTCACTTCACAGGTGTGCCCTGTCAGGTTTAATAAGTGGGATTTCTTGCCTTATAAATGGGGTTGGGACCATCAGTTGTGTTGTGCAGAAGTCTGGTGGATACACAGCTGATAGTCCTACTGAATAGACTGTTAGAATTTGTATTATGGCAAGAAAAAAGCAGCTAAGTAAAGAAAAATGAGTGGCCATCATTACTTTAAGAAATTATGGTCAGTCAGTCCTAAAAATTGGGAAAACTTTGAAAGTGTCCCCAAGTGCAGTGGCAAAAACCATCAAGCGCTACAAAGAAACTGGCTCACATGAGGACCACCCCAGGAAAGGAAGACCAAGAGTCACCTCTGCTTCTGAGGATAAGTTTATCCAAGTCACCAGCCTCAGAAATCGCAGGTTAACAGCAGCTCAGATTAGAGACCAGGTCAATGCCACACAGAGTTCTAGCAGCAGACACATCTCTACGACAACTGTTAAGAGGAGTCTTTGTGCAGCAGGCCTTCATGGTAAAATAGCTGCTAGGAAACCACTGCTAAGGACAGGCAACAAGCAGAAGAGACTTGTTTGGGCTCAAGAACACAAGGAATGGACATTATTAGACCAGTGGAAATCTGTGCTTTGGTCTGATGAGTCCAAATTTGAAATCTTTGCTTCCAACAACCGTGTCTTTGTGCGACTCAGAAAAGGTGAACGGATGGACTCTACATGCTTGGTTCCCACCGTGAAGCATGGAGGAGGAGGTGTGATGGTCTGGGGGTGCTTTGCTAGTGACACTGTTGGGGATTTATTCAAAATTGAAGGCATACTGAACCAGCATGGCTACCACAGCATCCGGCAGAGGCATGCTATTCTATCCGGTTTGCGTTTAGTTGGACCATCATTTATTTTTCAACAGGACAATGACCCCAAACACACCTCCAGGCTGTGTAAGGGCTGTTTGACCAAGAAGGAGAGTGATGGGGTGCTACGCCAGATGACCTGGCCTCCACAGTCACCAGACCTGAAGCCAATTGAGATGGTTTGGGGTGAGCTGGACCGCAGACTGAAGGCAAAAGGGCCAACAAGTGCTAAGCATCTCTGGGAACTCCTTAAAGATTGTTGGAAGACCATTCCCGGTGACTATCTCTTGAAGCTCATCAAGAGAATGCCAAGAGTGTGCAAAGCAGTTATCAAAGCAAAAGGTGGCTACTTTGAAGAACCTAGAATATAAGACATAGTTTCAGTTGTTTCATACTTTTTTGTTAAGTACGGTATATCATTCCACATGTGTTAATTCATTAATTCATAGTTTTGATGCCTTCAGTGTGAATGTACAATTTTCATATAGTGGTATAGAAGATGCAAAGCACAGCCTAGGAGGGAGGTGCACAGTCAATAGGTGCCCAAACCTTGATGTATAGATTACAAGTGACTAGCACACTCCAAGAAATTGTGATGCAAAATAAAGGGGGGTTTATTACATACAAAGTCACAAACATTTCGGTCAACTCTTGACCTTCATCGGTGTGCTAGAAAGAAAATTATATCGAGAACAAAAATATATTTAACAAAACTAGGAGTGTAACAAAAATTCGGACAAGGTAATAACAAAACAACAAAAGTATATACATCACGAAAACAACAAAGTCATAAGATATAAAGAAATTAACAATCATGGAGTACAATCAACAAAACCACGTCTATGTATGAATACAGCTGCAGATCGATATATGTGCAAGGAACCACAAGAATAGATCATAAGCACCAGTGTGGGACTATAAAGAATATAGTGGCATGGCAAGGAGAAGACTATGGTAGCATGGCAGGGGAAAGAGGGGGTGGCATAGTATATGATATGAGACCTACCTAAGTACACCTGTATGCTTGTATGAGCCCTAATGTAGAATACTATATATTGCATCTATAGAGAATGAAAATAAAATAATAACCTATACAGCAGTGGTGCCATTGCAGTGTGCTATGTGAGACTAGACATAGTCGTAGCATAGGGGTACATACCAATTAGATAGTTCTGGTGAGATTGAACCAGATAGGGTTGCAGATAATGGTCTATAGAAGAGAATATGATGAATAAAACGAGGGGGTATACAGTGGGGCAAAAAAGTATTTAGTCAGTCAGCAATAGTGCAAGTTCCACCACTTAAAAAGATGAGAGGCGTCTGTAATTTACATCATAGGTAGACCTCAACTATGGGAGACAAACTGAGAAAAAAAAATCCAGAAAATCACATTGTCTGTTTTTTTAACATTTTATTTGCATATTATGGTGGAAAATAAGTATTTGGTCAGAAACAAACAATCAAGATTTCTGGCTCTCACAGACCTGTAACTTCTTCTTTAAGAGTCTCCTCTTTCCTCCACTCATTACCTGTAGTAATGGCACCTGTTTAAACTTGTTATCAGTATAAAAAGACACCTGTGCACACCCTCAAACAGTCTGACTCCAAACTCCACTATGGTGAAGACCAAAGAGCTGTCAAAGGACACCAGAAACAAAATTGTAGCCCTGCACCAGGCTGGGAAGACTGAATCTCCAATAGCCAACCAGCTTGGAGTGAAGAAATCAACAGTGGGAGCAATAATTAGAAAATGGAAGACATACAAGACCACGGATAATCTCCCTCGATCTGGGGCTCCACGCAAAATCCCACCCCGTGGGGTCAGAATGATCACAAGAACTGTGAGCAAAAATCCCAGAACCACGCGGGGGGACCTAGTGAATGAACTGCAGAGAGCTGGGACCAATGTAACAAGGCCTACCATAAGTAACACACTACGCCACCATGGACTCAGATCCTGCAGTGCCAGACGTGTCCCACTGCTTAAGCCAGTACATGTCCGGGCCCGTCTGAAGTTTGCTAGAGAGCATTTGGATGATCCAGAGGAGTTTTGGGAGAATGTCCTATGGTCTGATGAAACCAAACTGGAACTGTTTGGTAGAAACACAACTTGTCGTGTTTGGAGGAAAAAGAATACCGAGTTGCATCCATCAAACACCATACCTACTGTAAAGCATGGTGGTGGAAACATCATGCTTTGGGGCTCTTTCTCTGCAAAGGGGCCAGGACGACTGATCTGGGTACATGAAAGAATGAATGGGGCCATGTATCGTGAGATTTTGAGTGCAAACCTCCTTCCATCAGCAAGGGCATTGAAGATGAAACGTGGCTGGGTCTTTTAACATGACAATGATCCAAAGCACACCGCCAGGGCAACGAAGGAGTGGCTTCGTAAGAAGCATTTCAAGGTCCTGGAGTGGCCTAGCCAGTCTCCAGATCTCAACCCTATAGAAAACCTTTGGAGGGAGTTGAAAGTCCGTGTTGCCAAGCGAAAAGCCAAAAACATCACTGCTCTAGAGGAGATCTGCATGGAGGAATGGGCCAACATACCAACAACAGTGTGTGGCAACCTTGTGAAGACTTACAGAAAACGTTTGACCTCTGTCATTGCCAACAAAGGATATATTACAAAGTATTGAGATGAAATTTTGTTTCTGACCAAATACTTATTTTCCACCATAATATGCAAATAAAATGTTAAAAAAACAGACAATGTGATTTTCTGGATTTTTTTTTCTCAGTTTGTCTCCCATAGTTGAGGTCTACCTATGATGTAAATTACAGACGCCTCTCATCTTTTTAAGTGGTGGAACTTGCACTATTGCTGACTGACTAAATACTTTTTTGCCCCACTGTATATATGTGGTCGAAAAAATATATATAATATAATATATAGTGAAATACCAACTGGCTAAGACAGGGGTACATACCCGGTAAATAGATAGGCCAAAAGGAACCATACGGCTGTAAACCTAAACCGCCAATCTATGAGGGTGAAAAATGTATATATATGTAATCAGAACGGCTGCTGGGAGGCCTGCCACATGAGCGATAGGTGGAAATAGTGTAGGGGAAAGCCCGATATAGAGAACTTACCAGCGCACAGGAGATATGGGTCTATGCAGTATCCACCGCAAGAAGGTGTGAGGTAATGTGCCTAGTTCTACTATATATAGTAAGTGAAAGAGCACGCAGTATCAGCCGGCATGTGGTCCGGAAAAGGGGCGGGGCGGTGATGACGCCGGTGTCAGCTGGCCGAAGGGGGCGGTAACATGTGCGTTCCACAGAAGAGAATCAAGATGGAGGTGCGTTCCAAAAGAGAAAGCGGTGAATCGTTCTCTATAGATGCAATATATAGTATTCTACATTGGGGCTCATACAAGCATACAGGTGTACTTAGGTAGGTCTCATATCATATACTATGCCACCCCCTCTTTCCCCTGCCATGCTACCATAGTCTTCTCCTTGCCATGCCACTATATTCTTTATAGTCCCACACTGGTGCTTATGATCTATTCTTGTGGTTCCTTGCACATATATCGATCTGCAGCTGTATTCATACATAGACGTGGTTTTGTTGATTGTACTCCATGATTGTTAATTTCTTTATATCTTATGACTTTGTTGTTTTCGTGATGTATATACTTTTGTTGTTTTGTTATCACCTTGTCCGAATTTTTGTTACACTCCCAGTTTTGTTAAATATATTTTTTGTTCTGTATATAATTTTCTTTCTAGCACACTGATGAAGGTCAAGAGTTGACCGAAACGTTTGTGACTTTGTATGTAATAAACCCCCCTTTATTTTGCATCACAATTTCTTGGAGTGTGCTAGTCACTTGTAATCTGTACAATTTTCATAGTCATGAAAATACAGAAAAATCTTTAAATGAGAGGGTGTGTCCAAACTTTTGGTCTGTACTATATATATATATATATATATATATATATATATATATATATATATGTGTACTGTATATGTAAATATTCAGTATATATATATATATATATATATATATATATATATATATTTATATATATATATATATATACTGAAAAAGGGCACTCACAGAATACTGTGATCAACACATCACACATACATAATGCAAACAATTCACAAGGCAGATGAAGTGAATGATCTCCTTTGAACACTTTTACTTTGCATGTGTTGTATTAATTTGCATAGGAATTTTTTACTTTACAGTTTTTGTCTAGTACTGATCCTCAGTATGTAACAAGCTGACTCTACTCTAAGGCTGTAATTTCAACTACTTGCTTGCTTAACCGGTCACTGTATGCATAGGAAGTTCAGTAAAAATCCATAAACCCATTAGATTGTGGTCTGGAAATCTCAATGATTCGGTAGTGTCGTATTATCATAAAAATTACCTTAGTGCATCACTTGTGTTTTCTGCAATTAACAGGATGAAAGTCTGAAAGTCTAATCTTTAGAGCTGTAGGACCTGGTGTGAAGCATCTCGTGACTTAAATGGAATCTGTCAGCAGGTTTTTGCTATGCAATTGAAGACAGCATGTTGTAGGGGTTAAAAAACAGATTTCAATGATGCTCTGTGGTTTTGTTCATTTGCAATGGTTGTTTTAGTAACCAGAGTTTTTAATTGCTTTGGACCCAGAAGCATGTGCCTGGTAGTCCAACACACACCCTCCTTTGATGGGCAGCTCACTGTCTGTGGATATTGTACATACAGATCCTGGTGAGGGCGGGGTTAGCTCCTCAGCTGTGCTTCATTCTAAATAAAAAAACCTCTTGATTGTGTGAGAACGACTTCACCCGGTAAATTAAGTGATAGATCGTTCGATTCACGGTCTCTTTGCCTACATCAGACTGCTCTCAGATAAAGTAGCAAAAACCTGAGCAGGGTTACTTCGTCAGGATGTAGGAGGCAGAAATGTGGGGATGCCACGGTCAAGTGTCCACAGCAAGCAGAGCCGAGTGCATCACCGGTTTCCTGCGTCCATATTCCTGAAGCCGAGGCGTCACGTGCACAGATTGAGATCTCTGCAGCCCTTGGCTTCAAGAACATGGCCACCGGAGGCCGCACGTGTGCATATTGAGATCTTGGCGGCCATTTTCCTGAAGCCGATTGCTGTCAAGAGCTCAATCTGCGCACGCGCGGCCTCAGGAGGATGGCCATCGAGAAACCGATGAGACACTCTGCTCTGCTCGCTGTGGACACCGGACAGCAACGTCACCACAATTCTGCCGCTGGCATCCTGAGGAAGGGACCCTTCTCCATGCTCTGCCTCACCGCTGACAACGGACCTGCAGCATCGCACCCTGGGACTGCAGCATTGCCCCACTTCTGCCGCCGGCTTCCTGAGGAAGGGACCATGCCTCCTGTGACCCCACTCTACCAATGCCGGCCCTCAGGTAAGATAACTTAAATTCAGATAATAAGACGGACCCCCGTGTTATAAAAATGTTTTTTCTGCTATTTTCCACCTCAAAATTTGGGGTGCGTCTCATGGTTCGGTGCGTCTTATAGTCTGAAAAATATACTATATATATATATATATATATATATATATATATATATATATATAAAGACCATAAGGCACACAAGGCACATCATATCACTTTGATACACTGCCCCCCCTATAATGGAGGATTATAATGGGCACTTTCCAAACGCTATCAACAATGGTTGCAAATACATGATGTTACTCCGGAACCCCACATGTTGATACAATAAATTACGAAGTTTATTATTTTATTGACATTATGACTCAGCCGTAAAACTGTGTTTAAAGGAGAACATACACCTTAATTTGATCAGATACATTACAAACATTGCTTTACTAATGTTACCTTATTCCAGCAGCCTTGAACTGGTAGACCATCATCTCCCTATGGATACAAACCATTTCTTATTATTGGGTACGGAAATGACTCTGAGGTAAGTAAAAGCATGCAGTAAAGTACAATCCACATATCGTAACATATTGTTGAGGTTTATGCTTTACTTTATTCCATCCATTTTGCACTGTGTCACACTTTAAAGGGACTCTGTCACCTGAATTTGGCGGGACTGGTTTTGGGTCATATGGGCGGAGTTTTCGGGTGTTTGATTCACCCTTTCCTTACCCGCTGGCTGCATGCTGGCTGCAATATTGGATTGAAGTTCATTCTCTGTCCTCCATAGTACACGCCTGCGCAAAGCAATCTTGCCTTGTGCAGGCGTGTCCTATGGAGGACAGAGAATGAACTTCAATCCAATATTGCAGCCAGCATGCAGCCAGCGGGTAAGGAAAGGGTGAATCAAACACCCAAAAACTCCGCCCATATGACCCAAAACCAGTCCCGCCAAATTCAGGTGACAGGTTCCCTTTAAGACATAATCCCTTTCTGATAAGCCATACACTTTTCCATCTAGCTTATGCTCATTTATTAGGTGTCTAATAAAGCAATAAATGGGTGCAACGCTGACCTGTGATGTTTCCTGCAATGTCTGTTTTAGTAAAGAACTGTATTTTTCATGAAAAGAATGATTCTGGGGAATCTTTTCTTTCAACTTTACATTGTGCTATTCCTCTCCTATTCCTCCTAGAAATTTATGAATAAATTTACAACTAGGTGTATAATCAATGCGAAAAGCGTCACACTGTGCAGAGTACTCCCCATTTTCTGTCCATTATTGTTCATTAATATATATATATATATATATATATATATATATATATATATATATATATATATATATATATATATATATATATATATTATTTATCTATGAGGAATAACAGGTGAATAACCCATGGCAGAGTTATAAAAGAATCGGAATTATCGTATTTTTCGGACTATAAGATGCACTTTTTTCCTCCCAAAATGTGGAGGAAGATGGGGGGGCATCTTATAGTCAGGATATAATGGCTCTGGCTGTGGTGGGGAGGTGGGGGAGCGATATCGGAGGAGCAGCAGGTCACAGAGGCAGGAACCGACGGCTCTGGCTAACTCCTGTACCCGCTGCTAAAGAGAAATGAATATGCACTGCATTCCATGCCTATTGGCCCCATCCTCTTGCTGGTATGATTAGCCCCATTCCAGTTCTGGTATCCATGGCCCCATTAGAAAAGATTAAAAAAACAAACCTTTACTCTTAACTTCCTCCGCTCCATCGCAGTCGCAGCGTCCTGCTTCGGTGCCAGCAGCTGCTTAATGCTTGCAAGCAGTGCATGGCAGGGAAATCATGCGCTGCTCACAAGCCGAGCACAGCTGCCGGAATACTCACCTCTTCAGTAGCATGCACTGTCAGCCGCCTGCTTCTTGCTGCTGCCGGCGGTCACGTGTGCCGATACTTAAGAGAAATGAATATTCTGCATATTCATTTCTCTTAAGTATCGGCACATGTGACCTTCGGCCCCAGCAGGAAGCAGGTGGCTGACAGTGCGCGCTACTGAAGAGGAATGGATACTCACTGCGATCTCTGATGAACACCCGGTGAGTATTCTGGCAGCTGTGCTCTGCTTTTGAGCAGCGTATGATGTCCCTGCCATGGATGGGGCCAATCAATCATACCAGGAACTGGATGGGGCAATCAATCATACCAGGAGCGGGATGGGGCCAATCAATCATACCAGGAACTGGATGGGGCCAATCAATCATACCAGGAACTGGATGGGAACAATCAATCATACCAGGAACGGGATGGGGCCAATCAATCATACCAGGAATGGGATGGGGCCAATCAATCATACCCGGAACTGGATGGGAACAATAAATCATACCAGGAACGGGATGGGGCCAATCAATCATACCAGGAACTGGATGGGAACAATCAATCATACCAGGACCGGGATGGGGCCAATCAATCATACCAGGAACTGGATGGGAACAATCAATCATACCAGGAATGGGATGGGGCCAATCAATCATACCCGGAACTGGATGGGTTCAATCAATCATATCAGGAATGGGATGGGTTCAATCAATCATATCAGAATAAGAATTGGACCATGCATACCAGGTGTGGGATGGGGCCAATCATATCAGAATAAGGATAAGGCCATGCATACCAGGATAAAGATGGGGCCATGCATACCAGAATAAGGATGGGGCCATGCATACCAGGATGGGGATGAGGGCCATACATACCAGGATAGGGATGAGAGGACCATATTTAACAGGATAGGTGATCTTAAGTAAGATCTTAAGTTTTTTTCCTAATTTCCTCCTCTAAAACCTAGGTGCGTCTTATGGTCCACTGCGTCTTATAGTCCAAAAAATACGGTATGTTATGCAGAATGCACATGTTTTCTAAAGCAGACAATTTGGGAGTTCTGGCAGAACCTCGTTAAAGTGCCACTTTTCTGGAGGCAGAAGAACATTGAAAAATTATTTCTGAAAAATGTTAAACTCATAGTATAAGATTATCAAATTTATAGGACCGAGGACCAGTGGTTGGAGAACTCCATACTACACACATTTAAAAGACACCTGGATGCCACATAATGCCCATCCTAAAGATGTTCTTGTCTAAAGTGTCTATTTCCAATGACTAGACATGTTTTCATATTACTTAAAGAGGTTGTCCACTACTTTAGCATTGATGACCTATTCTTAGGAAAGATTATCGATGTCTGATCGGTCGAGGTCCGACACCCGTTTACCCCTGATGATCAGCTGTTATCAGTGTTGGCGGCAGCATCCGCTGGCCGGAAGTACTCACTTGTGGAGCTGCCAGTCTTCTTGTGTCCCCCACAGGGTTCTACACATCCACCTCCTATTGATTTGAATAGGAGTATGCAGTATCCTGAATATGCAGTACACTGCCACAGCCACTATAGGAAGATGGCCAGCTCCACAAGTGAGTACTTCTGGCCGGCGGCCGCCAACACCGAAAACAGCTGATCGGCATCAGAAATTGATGTCCTATGCTAAGGATAGGTCCTAGATGCTTATGTAGTGGACAACACCTTTAATGTGCATAATTTGTGATATTTCATTACATTCCTGTTAGTTTATGATGCACAAAAAGCAGAATGTGCCGGTTTTCATTTTTGTACTAAAGTTGATATTGCTCATGCGAAAAGCTCCTTGCAATAGTTAGCATTTTCATCTTTCCTCCTACAGTTGTAGAACTAGAATCATGCAGACAGTTCCCTAGTAGTTTCACCTCTTACAAAAGAAAATGTAATGAAATGAACAAATGTATAGAAGTAGGGGTCACCTTCAACTGGTTGGTTGGTTCATTGATTCTAGATCACATACATACTGTATGTCCTTTTTAAATTTGGTAGCAAAATAACTAAATAGAGAATACAAATCAGTGTCCTTTCTAGGATGAATGTTTAACAAACACAAAACCATAAGTGATGCCGACATCTACAGTACATAACCATGTAAGATTAAATTCATGTGACTGTAGAAAACCCTCACTGCTATAATAAAGTAGTGCTATCAATGCTGGAAAACACCTTTGAGAATTTGATATTTTTGTTATATAAAATCTAATTTAGTCTTTTTTCTACTTTCTGGATAGAAAATTAATCAATCATCATTTCATCAGAAGTGGAGCCTGTAATTTGGATACTTTTATTTGAGGACAATGGCAAACTTAAAGTGGTTGCCCTCTAATTTTACAATGATGTCCAATCCTCAAAATGGTTTATCAGTATAAGATTGGTGGGTAACCGTCTGTACTGTTTAGTGGCTGCTAACTGGTACTGCAGATTAAATCCAATTCTTTTCAAAAGGGACTGCCTAGAACGAATGCATCAGGTTAATACCACATCATTTTTTCATTACAGCAGATGGTAAAACTGTATAGTTAGATATGAGCGAATATACTCGCGTTACTCGAGATTTCCCAAGCACGCTTGGGTGACCTCCGAGTATTTTTTAGTGCTCGGAAATTGTTGTCTTCGCCGCAGATGAATCATTTACATCTGTTAGCCAGCATAAGTACATGTGGGGGTTGCCTGGTTGCTAGGGAATCCCCACATGTACTTATGCTGGCTAACAGATGTAAATCATTCAGCTGCGGCAATAAAAACTAAATTTCCGAGCACTGAAAAATACTCGGAGGACACCCGAGCGTGCTCAGGAAATCTCGAGTAACGAGTATATTCACTCATCACTATTAGATATGTTCAAATACACTTACAAAGTCACAATTTGTTTGCTAAATGTAGCCCACTTAGCCTTGTGACAGCAACTAAGGTCGCAAATAAAAAAACTTCCTCTCCATAGGACCCATGAAAGACCCATCAACACAATTGGTCAGGAATTTGGGCAGTGAGAAAAGGTACAAGAGGTAATTTTTGGGACTTTTTTTGTTAGCAACATCTAATTTGAGTGCTGCAATAGAAACCTATAAAGTAGAAAATGCTGGAGGCTTCTTTAAAGGGAACCTGTCACCAAAACAAAAAGCTGTTAACCTGTAGATATGGGGTTAATTTGCACGTTAATAGTGCTAATAACCTCCTTGGTTCCTGCAATTTGCCGGAAACCGCATGGAGAAAATGAACTTTATTGTCCCCAGCAGTGTTCCAGTTTTGGTGATGGGGCAGCGCCAGCACTAATTCAGTCACCGTTGTGAGAATACAGAAGCGGCAGTAACCGCGTCCCCGGCCCTGACTTACAGCCAGCCCTAATGCAGATTGAGTGTCAGTCCGGGCTGGGGGCGTGTTTACAGCCGCCGCTCTACGTACGCAGACTGGTGACTGAACCCGCGCGGGTGCCACCTCCGTGGCTGAAACCCGAACACTGTGGGGGGGAATAAAGTTAATTTTCTCCCTGCAGTGTTTGGCTAAGTGTGGGCACCAGGCAGGTTTATAACGCTATTAATCTGCAGATCAATCCCATATCTGCATGTTAAATGCATTTTTTCTGGTGACAGGTTCCCTTTAAAAATTGCAACAAAAATGATATTTACCTGCAGTTATAGTAGGGATCTGCATGTAAATACTGATTTAAACAAATGTGGCTCTCTAATTAGGAGTGTGGTGATAAAATACAGTTATATTCTCCCTACAGTCGCTTGCTTCCTGTTACTGGGCAGCACCAGTGCTGTGATCAGTCAGCAATCGGTACTCAGTGAGCACACGCTAATCACTCCCCCTGCTCCTTGACTCACATGCTGATTTCCATTTTCTCCCTGCAGCTGCACTTCTAATTAGGCTGCCATATTTTTTTCATACAGTATTTACCTGCAAATTACAAATATGGCTGCAGGTAAATGCATTTTCTTTTCCTGTTGGGTTCCTTTTAAGATTACAGTAGTCTATGTCTAGTATGTCCCCATGATTAGCATTACTCCTGATGCATTCAAGGGAATGGGAGAAAGCGCAATATTTACCGCTACCACTAAGCAAGTACTAAGCTGAGTTCCACCCTATAACTTTACAGCAGTACATTCAGGAAGAAACTTCAGCTGATCAGTGAAGGTGCTGAGTGTCAGGGCTCATGCAGGTGTCAATGCAAATCAGTCCAAGAACTGATTGGATTTGGGTCTCTCAGTCGGAGCATGAAGGCTTCATGGATTTCTATGAGGCTGTCACGCTTGGGTCTGGAGAACCACAGTCGTTCCGTGCATTGTGGTTCAATCTCGGACCAATTTGTGCAGACATCTTAATGACTCTTCATATACAAGACGATCATAAAATATGTCAAAATGTAGGTCCAAGACATACCCTTTCTTACAGATGTGTCCTTCATTAACTTGTCATTTAACCCAAGATATCCCGACATGGAAAGCAAAAACCCCTCATAAATGTCTGATAACAGCCATCTGTCACCAATAGGATCCCATTTTAGGAAAACATAATATGTTTAACTTATAAATTATTGTACTCAATAGCTATGACAGATGCCTATAACAGATTCCATCTCTGGACAATTTATCATTCATGTGCTCCAAGGTTAAATTAAATGTATACATATATATATACAGTATATATATTTATATGACCTACATGCCCATATAGATGGCCTAAGAGGTGTGATCCTACTGACACATCGCCTTTAATTTAAATATATATATATATATATGTATACATATAAATATATATATATGTATATATATATATATATATATATATACCGTATAAATATATACGGTATATATATATATATATATATATATATATATATATATACCGTATAAATATATATATATATATACACATATATATATTTATATATATATATATTTAAATTAAAGGCGATGTGTCAGTAGGATCACACCTCTTAGGCCATCTATATGGGCATGTAGGTCATAGAAAGTTGAATGTAATGATAACTTGATATCTGCGATCTCATGAGTGGTTTCCGAGATATCCACTTTTTTCTTATATGTAAATGAGCTGAAAATCTCTTTGTGCCAGATTAATCTACGACCATGTAGACATTTTAGGAGGGTTGATCCTACTGACAGATCCCGTCTAGGTGAAAGAAATGTTAAAAGTGGACATGAGGGACAGTATCTGTATTCTAATCTATAGTTTGTATGCCAGAAATGACACTTGCTAAACAATAGTGACCATTAAGTACAAAGCATTATTTCCTTTCTAGATTTTGGTTATGTCATAGTAGTATCAGGGGAAAAGGAAAGTTGATATTGTTAAGTTTGTCAGAAGAAAGAATCTAGTAAGTGCTTATTAGGAAAACAAAAGTGGGAAAACATACAGTGGGGCAAAAAAGTATTTAGTCAGTCAGCAATAGTGCAAGTTCCACCACTTAAAAAGATGAGAGGCGTCTGTAATTTACATCGTAGGTAGACCTCAACTATGGGAGACAAACTGAGAAAAAAAAATACAGAAAATCACATTGTCTGTTTTTTTATCATTTTATTTGCATATTATGGTGGAAAATAAGTATTTGGTCAGAAACAAACAATCAAGATTTCTGGCTCTCACAGACCTGTAACTTCTTCTTTAAGAGTCTCCTCTTTCCTCCACTCATTACCTGTAGTAATGGCACCTGTTTAAACTTGTTATCAGTATAAAAAGACACCTGTGCACACCCTCAAACAGTCTGACTCCAAACTCCACTATGGTGAAGACCAAAGAGCTGTCAAAGGACACCAGAAACAAAATTGTAGCCCTGCACCAGGCTGGGAAGACTGAATCTGCAATAGCCAACCAGCTTGGAGTGAAGAAATCAACAGTGGGAGCAATAATTAGAAAATGGAAGACATACAAGACCACTGATAATCTCCTTCGATCTGGGGCTCCACGCAAAATCCCACCCCGTGGGGTCAGAATGATCACAAGAACGGTGAGCAAAAATCCCAGAACCACGTGGGGGGACCTAGTGAATGAACTGCAGAGAGCTGGGACCAATGTAACAAGGCCTACCATAAGTAACACACTACGCCACCATGGACTCAGATCCTGCAGTGCCAGACGTGTCCCACTGCTTAAGCCAGTACATGTCCGGGCCCGTCTGAAGTTTGCTAGAGAGCATTTGGATGATCCAGAGGAGTTTTGGGAGAATGTCCTATGGTCTGATGAAACCAAACTGGAACTGTTTGGTAGAAACACAACTTGTCGTGTTTGGAGGAAAAAGAATACTGAGTTGCATCCATCAAACACCATACCTACTGTAAAGCATGGTGGTGGAAACATCATGCTTTGGGGCTGTTTCTCTGCAAAGGGGCCAGGACGACTGATCTGGGTACATGAAAGAATGAATGGGGCCATGTATCGTGAGATTTTGAGTGCAAACCTCCTTCCATCAGCAAGGGCATTGAAGATGAAACGTGGCTGGGTCTTTCAACATGACAATGATCCAAAGCACACCACCAGGGCAACGAAGTAGTGGCTTCGTAAGAAGCATTTCAAGGTCCTGGAGTGGCCTAGCCAGTCTCCAGATCTCAACCCTATAGAAAACCTTTGGAGGGAGTTGAAAGTCCGTGTTGCCAAGCGAAAAGCCCAAAACATCACTGCTCTAGAGGAGATCTGCACGGAGGAATGGGCCAACATACCAACAACACTGTGTGGCAACCTTGTGAAGACTTACAGAAAACGTTTGACCTCTGTCATTGCCAACAAAGGATATATTACAAAGTATTGAGATGAAATTTTGTTTCTGACCAAATACTTATTTTCCACCATAATATGCAAATAAAATGTTAAAAAAACAGACAATGTGATTTTCTGGATTTTTTTTTCTCAGTTTGTCTCCCATAGTTGAGGTCTACCTACGATGTAAATTACAGACGCCTCTCATCTTTTTAAGTGGTGGAACTTGCACTATTGCTGACTGACTAAATACTTTTTTGCCCCACTGTATATATGTACTATTTATAGTATCTGATATTTTTTTTAATGTCTTGGAGCAGACGACGTAGTCTCATTAACAGGCCGGGCAAAAATGAAATGCACTGCTCTTTTGCATTGAGCCCTTTCACATTTTACATGTATGTGCATAGTTAAGAATCTTAATAAACTATTCCAGTTTTTAATACTCTGTGGATATTTAACAATTCAGTTTGCTGCACTTAATCAACCACAATTTTGAGGGAAATTGGATGATTGTGCATAAAATATTGGGCCTCCATATTCAACTTCAGATGAAAGAGCAAATTTTTTAATAGTGAAAAATTGCCAGGAAACGTAAAAGAGAAATTAGTAATAATTACATACAGTGAAGTGGTTTAGTTATATTGTAAATTAATAGCTGAAAGTGAAACTTTAAGCAACTTTCACAACTTGTAAAATTAGCTACTAGGTTCATTTAAATGGGTTGTCCAGCCACAGCGTACAAGACTGCAGTCACTCTTTGTAAGTGCAGACTTGTGAATCCTCAGAGAGCGAACTGTGTGTTGTGATGATTCTCCATTTTGGAAGCAGCCGGTCATGTGACTACAAGTATGAGATTTGCATAGTTCTGGCCACATTCCGACTAGACTGTTTCCAGCCTCACTATTATATCGAGCCAGGATGGACACATCTAGTTGGCGCATGACCGCATGTATGCAAATTACATACTTGCTGTCACAGACCACCAGCCTACTCCCAGTGCTGGCATCGGTGAATCCTCACAGTCGTGGGAATTCACAAGTCTCCACTCACAAAGAGTCACTGCAGACTTGTACTCTAAAGCTGGGCAACCCCTTTAATACACTAAGTTCCTCAATTTTTTTATCTCTGGTTACTAGATTGCACGATTTAAAGGTGTCCAGAACACTAGCATCACAGGCAAAAATAAAACACCTCAATGTGAATGAAATGTACAGGGCAAGTTGCCTAAATCTCTACTTCACTTCCTGATCATCAGTGTTATGACCTGGTGGTTAGGACAAGAATGGACCTGATGGTCAAGAGCACCCGGAAAGACCTGATAGCTACAAAAATACAGGACAAGCTCTGGGAAGTGGAAACTCTGCTGACCGCACTCCCTAATCCTATCACACACACTAGAAATAGCCGTGGATTGCTCCTAACGCTCCCTATGCAACTCGACACAGCCTAAGAAACTAGCTAGCCCTAAAGATAGGAAAATAAAGCCTACCTTGCCTCAGAGAAATTCCCCAAAGGAAAAGGCAGCCCCCACATATATTGACTGTGAGTAAGATGAAATCACAAACACAGAGATGAAATAGATATAGCAAAGAGAGGCCCGACTTACTGAACAGACAGAGGATAGGAAAGGCAACTTTGCGGTCAGCACAAAAACCTACAAAAAGCCACGCAGAGAGTGCAGGGAAAAAAAACCTTCCGCACCGACTCACGGTGCGGAGGCGCCCCTCTGCGTCCCAAAGTTTCCAGCAAGCAAGGCAATATTCACAATAGCAAGCTGGACAGAAAAAATAGCAAACAAGAAAATAGCAAAGAGGAACTTAGCTTCTGCTGGAAATAACAGGTAACCAGAACGATCCAGGAGCGAACTAGACCAATAGTACAACATTGACAGCTGGCATGGGGCAAAGATCTAAGTGGAGTTAAATAGAGCAGCCCACTAACGACTTAGCCTCGTCACCTGTGGAAGGAAACTCAGAAACACCCACAGCCACCAGAGGAAGTCCATGGACAGAACCAGCCGAAGTACCATTCATGACCACAGGAGGGAGCCCGACAACAGAATTCACAACAGTACCCCTCCTTGAGGAGGGGTCACCGAACCCTCACCAGAGCCCCCAGGCCGACCAGGATGAGCCAAATGAAAGGCACGAACCAGATCGGCAGCATGAACATCAGAGGCAAAAACCCAGGAATTATCTTCCTGACCATAACCCTTCCACTTGACCAGGTACTGGAATTTCCGTCTCGAAATACGAGAATCCAAAATCTTCTCCACCACATACTCCAACTCCCCCTCAACCAACACCGGGGCAGGAGGATCAACGGATGGAACCACAGGCGCCACGTATCTCCGCAATAACGACCTATGGAACACATTATGGATGGCAAAAGAAGCTGGAAGGGCCAAACGAAATGACACAGGATTGATAACCTCAGAAATCTTATATGGACCAATGAAACGAGGCTTAAACTTAGGAGAGGAAACCTTCATAGGAACATAACGAGACGACAACCAAACCAAATCCCCAACACAAAGTCGGGGACCCACACAACGCCGGCAGTTAGCGAAACATTGAGCCTTCTCCTGGGACAATGTCAAATTGTCCACCACATGAGTCCAAATCTGCTGCAACCTATCCACCACAGTATCTACACCAGGACAGTCCGAAGACTCAACCTGCCCTGAAGAGAAACGAGGATGGAAACCAGAATTGCAGAAAAACGGCAAAACCAAAGTGGCCGAGCTGGCCCGATTATTAAGGGCGAACTCAGCCAACGGCAAAAAGGACACCCAATCATCCTGATCAGCAGAAACAAAGCATCTCAGATATGTTTCCAAAGTCTGATTAGTTCATTCGGTTTGACCATTTGTCTGAGGATGGAAAGCCGAAGAAAAAGACAAATCAATGCCCATCCTAGCACAAAAAGATCGCCAAAACCTCGAAACAAACTGGGAACCTCTGTCCGAAACGATGTTCTCCGGGATACCATGTAAACGAACCACATGCTGGAAAAATAATGGCACTAAATCAGAGGAGGAAGGCAATTTCGACAAGGGTACCAAATGGACCATCTTAGAAAAGCGATCACAAACCACCCAAATGACCGACATCTTTTGAGAGACGGGGAGATCCGAAATAAAATCCATAGAAATATGCGTCCAGGGCCTCTTTGGGACAGGCAAGGGCAAAAGCAACCCACTGGCACGAGAACAGCAGGGCTTAGCCCGAGCACAAGTCCCACAGGACTACACAAAAGAACGCACATCCCGTGACAAAGACGGCCACCAAAAGGATCTAGCCACCAAATCTCTGGTACCAAAGATTCCAGGATGCCCAGCCAACACTGAACAATGAATCTCAGAGATAACTCTACTAGTCCATCTATCAGGGACAAACAGTTTCTCCGCTGGGCAACGGTCAGGTCTATCAGCCTGAAATTTTTTGCAGCACCCGCCGCAAATCAGGGGAGATGGCAGACAAAATTATCCCCTCTTTGAGAATACCCACCGGCTCAGGAACACCCGGAGAGTCAGGCACAAAACTCCTTGACAGGGCATCAACCTTCACATTCTTAGAGCCCGGAAGGCACGAAACCACAAAATCAAAACGGGAGAAAAATAACGACCATCGAGCCTGTCTCGGATTCAACCGTTTGGCAGACTCAAGATAAGTCAAATTCTTGTGATCTGTCAAGACCACCACGCGATGCTTGGCTCCTTCAAGCCAATGACGCCACTCCTCGAATGCCCACTTCATGGCCAACAACTCTCGATTACCAACATCATAATTGCGCTCAGCAGGCGAAAACTTTCTAGAAAAGAAAGCACATGGCTTCATCGCCGAGCCATCAGAACTTCTTTGCGACAAAACAGCCCCTGCTCCAATCTCAGAAGCATCAACCTCAACCTGAAACGGGAGAGAAACATCTGGCTGGCACAACACAGGGGCAGAAGAAAAACGACGCTTCAACTCCTGAAAAGCCTCTACAGCTGCAGAAGATCAATTGACCACATCAGCACCCTTCTTGGTCAAATCAGTCAACGGTTTAGCAACACTAGAAAAATTAGCGATGAAGCGCCAATAAAAATTAGCAAAGCCCAGGAACTTTTGCAGGCTCTTCACAGATGTCGGCTGAGTCCAATCGTAAATGGCCTGGACTTTAACAGGGTCCATCTCGATAGTAGAAGGGGAAAAAATGAACCCCAAAAATGAAACCTTCTGAACTCCAAAGAGACACTTTGACCCCTTCACAAACAAGGAATTTGCACGAAGGACCTGGAACACCATTCAGACCTGCTTCACATGAGACTCCCAATCATCCGAAAAGACCAAAATATCATCCAAATACACAATCAGGAATTTATCCAGGTACTCTCGGAAGATCTCATGCATAAAGGACTGAAATACTGATGGAGCATTGGAAAGCCCGAATGGCATAACCAGGTACTCAAAATGGCCCTCGGGCGTATTAAATGCTGTTTTCCATTCATCGCCCTGTTTAATACGCACAAGATTATACGCCCCTCGAAGATCTATCTTGGTGAACCAACTAGCCCCTTTAATACGAGCAAACAAATCAGACAGCAACGGCAAAGGATACTGAAATTTGACTGTAATTTTATTAAGAAGGCGGTAATCAATACAAGGTCTCAAAGAACCATCCTTCTTGGCCACAAAAAAGAACCCTGCTCCTAACGGTGATGACGACGGGCGAATATGGCCTTTCTCCAAGGATTCCTTTATATAACTCCGCATAGCGGCATGCTCTGGCACAGATAAATTGAACAATCGGCCCTTAGGAAACTTACTACCAGGAATCAAATTAATTGCACAATCGCAATCCCTATGAGGAGGTAGGGCACTGGCTTTGGGCTCATCAAATACATCCCGATAATCCGACAAAAACTCTGGAACTTCAGAAGGAGTGGAAGACGAAATTGACAAAAATGGAACATCACCATGTACCCCCTGGCAACCCCAGCTGGACACAGACATAGATTTCTAGTCCAATACTGGATTATGAATCTGCAGCCAAGGCAACCCCAAAACGACCACATCATGCAGATTATGCAACACCAAAAAGCGAATATCCTCCTGATGTGCAGGAGCCATGCACATGGTCAATTGGGTCCAGTACTGAGGCTTATTCTTGGCCAAAGGCGTAGCATCAATTCCTCTCAATGGAATAGGATACTACAAGGGCTCCAAGAAAAAACCACAGCGCCTAGCATACTCCAAGTCCATCAAATTCAGGGCAGCGCCTGAATCCACAAATGCCATAACAGAATAGGATGACAAAGAGCAAATCAGAGTAACGGACAATAGAAATTTAGACTGTACCGTACCAATGATGGCAGACCTAGCGAACCGCTTAGTGCGCTTAGGACAATCGGAGATAGCATGAGTGGAATCACCACAGTAAAAACATAGCCCATTCCGACGTCTGTGTTCTTGCCGTTCAGCTCTGGTCAAAGTCCTATCACATTGCATAGGCTCAGGCCCATGCACAGATAGTACCGCCAAATGGTGCACAGCTTTACGCTCACGCAAGCGTCGATCGATCTGAATGGCCAAAGACATAGACTCATTCAGACCAGCAGGCATGGAAAATCCCACCATGACATCCTTAAGGGCTTCAGAGAGACCCTTTCTGAAGATTGCTGCCAGGGCACATTCATTCTACTGAGTGAGCACAGACCACTTTCTAAACTTCTGACAATATATCTCCGCTTCATCCTGACCCTGACACAGAGCCAGCAAGATTTTCTCTGCCTGATCCACTGAATTAGGTTCGTCATAAAGCAATCCAAGCGCCAGGAAAAACGCATCAACATCACGCAATGCCGGATCTCCTGGTGCAAGGGAAAATGCCCAGTCTTGAGGGTCACCACGTAACAAAGAAATAATAATCTTTACTTGTTGAACAGGGTTACCTGAGGAGCGAGGTTTCAAGGCAAGAAACAATTTACAATTATTTTTGAAATTCAAGAACTTAGATCTATCACCAAAAAACAAATCAGGAATTGGAATCCTAGGCTCTGACATCGGATTCTGAACCACAAAATCTTGAATGTTTTGAACCCATGTAGTGAGATTATCCATCCAAGAGGACAGACCTTGAATGTCCATGTTTACACCTGTGTCCTGAACCACACAGAGGTAAAGGGGAAAAGAGAGACAAAACACACTGCAAAGAAAAAAAAATGGTCTCAGAACTTCTCTTATCCCTCTATTGAGATGCATTAATACTTTGTGGCCAGCTGTACTGTTATGACCTGGTGGTTAGGACAAGAATGGACCTGATGGTCAAGAGCACCCGGAAAGACCTGATAGCTACAAAAATACAGGACAAGCTCTGGGAAGTGGAAACTCTGCTGACCGCCATCCCTAATCCTATCACACACACTAGAAATAGCCGTGGATTGCTCCTAACGCTCCCTATGCAACTCGACACAGCCTAAGAAACTAGCTAGCCCTAAAGATAGGAAAATAAAGCCTACCTTGCCTCAGAGAAATTCCCCAAAGGAAAAGGCAGCCCCCACATATATTGACTGTGAGTAAGATGAAATCACAAACACAGAGATGAAATAGATGTAGCAAAGAGAGGCCCGACTTACTGAACAGACAGAGGATAGGAAAGGCAACTTTGCGGTCAGCACAAAAACCTACAAAAAGCCACGCAGAGAGTGCAGGGAAAAAAAACCTTCCGCACCGACTCACGGTGCGGAGGCGCCCCTCTGCGTCCCAGAGCTTCCAGCAAGCAAGGCAATATTCACAATAGCAAGCTGGACAGAAAAAATAGCAAACAAGAAAATAGCAAAGAGGAACTTAGCTTCTGCTGGAAATAACAGGTAACCAGAACAATCCAGGAGCGAACTAGACCAATAGTACAACATTGACAGCTGGCATGGGGCAAAGATCTAAGTGCAGTTAAATAGAGCAGCCCACTAACAACTTAGCCTCGTCACCTGTGGAAGGAAACTCAGAAACACCCACAGCCACCAGAGGAAGTCCATGGACAGAACCAGCTGAAGTACCATTCATGACCACAGGAGGGAGCCCGACAACAGAATTCACAACACATCAGCTATTGATTAGAGTGGATCCTCACAGACTTACTGTCCAGCACACTACTTCCATGCAGAGAAAATTATGTAAAATACAAAGAGAGTTCTCACTAGTAAATGAAATCTGCAGTGTGAATGCTGGGGTGGAAAGAACAGGAAGTCTGTGAGGTGCAACGTCGGTCAATACCTGCGGAACAGGAAGTCTGTGAGGTGCAATGTCAGCCAATAGCTGCAGAACAGGAAGTCTGTGAGGTGCAATGTCAGCCAATAGCTGCAGAACAGGAAGTCTGTGAGGTGCAATGTCGGCCAATAGCTGCAAAACATGAAGTCTGTGAGGTGCAACTTCAGCCAACAGCTGCAGAACAGGAAGTCTGTGAGATGTAACGTCGGCCAATAGCTGCAGAACAGGAAGTCTGTGAGATGTAACGTCGGCCAATAGCTGCAAAACAGGAAGTCTGTGAGTTGCAACTTCAGCCAACAGCTGCAGAACAGGAAGTCTGTGAGATGTAACGTCGGCCAATAGCTGCAGAACAGGAAGTCTGTGAGGTGCAACTTCAGCCAACAGCTGCAGAACAGGAAGTCTGTGAGATGTAACGTCGGCCAATAGCTGCAGAACAGGAAGTCTGTGAGGTGCAACTTCAGCCAATAGCTCCAGAACATGAAGTGTTGTCAGAAACAAGATTGTAGTTTTGGCATGCTTTCATGTACAGCTAATCTACATGCAGCAGGTTTCTGACTGTGGTTGTAAGGACCTGTAGCTTACAGAGCAAACAGAGAACTCACATTTCGAGGGTGAAAAAATTAATGACCTTGGCATGTTAAATGATTCTAGTAAGTCATTTACAAATGTGCCTCGTGTTTCACTATATAGAAGACTTTACTAGTTAATATTATTATTCAGAAATCATAATTATGAGAATCAGGACAATGTTGCTGGATTAGGTCAAGGAGGCAATACATGTATCCATGCAAAAGGGCATTAAAAAAGGACAGTAGACAACATGCAGGAAAAAGGGTTGTTAAAGCCATACCAATGGGCACGGGGCATCCAGCCCATCCAGCCCTGGCACCCCCGGATCACCAATTTCTCCTTTAAAACCTCGGTGTCCCTGTTCATAGAAACTATTTTTATTATTCCATAAGATGTCATAGACTTCCAATCTGATAGCAGCAGCTTGTATGAAGGCAAAGCTGTAGGACATTAAACTTGGATTTAATACACTGAAATAAATTTGAGTTTTCCCTCTAGGAAGAAAAGATGTTCAGCCTTTGATTATAATGTATAGGACCTTCTGTTTAGTACAAACTTCTTCTAAATGATGTAGAAGTTCATCGCAGGACATTCACCCTCATGTGAATGCTGGAAAATACCTCAAAAAATATTGAATAGACTGACAACTGGACAAATATTAAATCCATTTGTTGTGTCCAGCAGCTTTGCCACTTATGGATATGTTGTCACCTGTTGTGACAGTACTATTGAGGAAGGGAAGAAGCTTTAAGTAGTTGAGGCAATGATCTTCATGACACCTGGAAGGAGTAATATTGTTAACAGGACATGAAAAGTCATACATTTAACCAAGCAAATACATTCATTTACAATCCATCCTGTGTTCTTCGCATCCTCAAATTCTAATAAAATACATTGTAAAAATCAAACATACCAATGGACAGGGTGCATCTAATCCAGGCGCTCCTTGGTCTCCCTTATCCCCTTTAGGCCCCCTAGAGCCTTTCTTCCCCCTTTCCCCCTGCAAATAATAATTAAGTTCAACAAGAGATGTCATGATTTGTAGGATCATCCACTTCAAAGTTGTTTTATAGAACTTTGTATAATACATATAAACTAAAATATAATATATTGTAAGAAAAATATTGAGATCTAAATTGTGTTTTGTGTATGCTTTTTATATCTACGTGAATATGTAATTTATCATCATTGAAATGAGGTGAGGTGGAAATTATATATCTTCTAATGCATCATATTAATATACGATCTGACTGTGACCCGGTCAGTATGGATCGGGTCAAGTTGTTCTCATTACGTCATCACATATGTTAAAATACACCATAAGAAACTTTGTACAGTTAACTAGCAAAATAACTGAAAATAATCTGTAATGGAACGTTACAGACACATTAAAAAATACAAAGGAAGGGAAGACCCTAGTGCAAAAACATCCAAGTCATAAGCACCCAAAAAATATGTATAACACCATGGTATATATGACCATCTATAGTAGCACATAGTAATAAAGTGTATTCACTGGCTCTCATATGGACAAGTGTCCTTCATGCATAAAATTAGCAAGGAGACCAGTATATAGTGCATATCAAGAGTCAGATTTCTTACCCATGGTGAGGTGAGTAGTGCTTAATGACTCCGGAAAGCCCCCTGACGCGCGTTTCGCGTTGCTTTTTCTTTTGACTTTTTAATGGTTCTTTAATAAATATTGATTCTTAAGCATTTTCCGTATAGAACTCCATTTTTTCTTTGTATTAGTGATATTAAAGTTGTTGTTCATTGAAAAAAAAAAATATAATGTGTAAGCTATGCAATTTACTAATAAACTTCACAGCTGAAATGTGCCCTGATCATCAAATACAAGCTCCAGTCCCTGGACCCCACAGGTCCTCTTCCAGTTTGTCCAAGTTCTTTGGTGGCACAAGACATAGAGAAGAGGCTGGCTTAATGAAATGGTCTGTCCTGTACATGGTCATGTGCAAACACTGGAAAGGCTAGCTTGTGTCAGGTACATACCAATGAGAAACTGCTGAAAGTTGAGACACTTTTCAGATGTGAAGTATATAAGTTCCATAATTTATTCAATTAAGCACAAAAACCTAAAATAATTTTAATCGGAAAACCCATTAACGTGGCATTCTGTGAAGCAGAGGCTCCCAATGTTTGTTTTTTTTTGAGGGAGGGGGGGTATGTTCACATATAAGTTATATAAAATTCTGCTAATGAGCTGATTAACAGTTTTCTCTATAAACTTAATGGTAAAAACCTGTAAATCAGCAATGTAGGCTTGGGGGTAGGATAACTACAAGTGCTTCTCACTAAATTAGAATATGATCAAAAAGTTAATTTATTTCAGTTCCTCAATACAAAAAGTGAAACTCATATTATATAGTCATTACAAACAGAGTGATCTATTTCAAGTGTTTATTTATGTTAATGTTAATCATTATGGCTTACAGCCAATGAAAACCCAAAAAGTCATTATCTCAGTAAATTAGAATACTTTATAACACCAGCTTGAAAAATTATTGTAAAATCCGAACTGTTGGCCTACTGAAATGTATGTTCAGTAAATGCACTCAATACTTGGTTGGGGCTCCTTTTGCACCAATTATTGCATCAATGCAATGTGGAATGGAGGCGATCAGCCTCTGGCACTGCTGAAATGTCATGGAAGCCCAGGTTGCTTTGATAGCAGCCTCCAGCTCGTCTGCATTGTTGCGTCTGGTGTCTCTCATCGTCCACTTGACAATATCTCATAGATTTTAGGTCAGGCGAGTTTGCTGGCCAATCAGGCACTGTGATACTGTTGTTTTTAAACCAGGTATTGGTACTTTTAGCAGTGTGGACAGGTGCCAAGTCCTGCTGGAGAATTAAATTTCCTTCTCCCAAAAGCTTGTCGGCGGAGGGAAGCATCAAGTGCTCTAAAATTTCCTGGTAGACGGATGCGCTGACTTTGGTCTTGATAAAACACAGTGGACCTACACCAGCAGATGACATGGCTCCCAAACTATCACTGATTGTGGAAACTTCACACTAGACCTCAACGAGCTTGGATTGTGGCCTCTACACTCTTCCTCCCGACTCTGGGACCTTGATTTCCAAACAAAATGCTAAATTTCATCTGAAAACAACACCATGGACCACTGAGCAACAGTTCAGTTCTTTTTCTCCTTGGCCCAGGTAAGACACTTCTGGCGTTGTCTATTGGTCATGAGTGGCTTGACACAAGGAATGCGACACTTGTAGCCCATGTTCTGGATACGTCTGTGTGTTGTGGCTCTTGAAGCAATGACTACAGCAGCAGTCCACTCCTTGTGAATCTCCCCCAAATTTTTGAATGGCCTTTTCTTAACAATCCTTTCAAGGCTGAAGTTATCCCGGTTGCTTGTGCACCTTCTTCTAAAACACTTTTTCCTTCCACTCAATTTTCCTTTAATACGCTTGGATACAGCACTCTGTGAACAGCCAGCTTCTTTAGCAGTGACCTTTTGTTGCTTACCCTCCTTGTGGAGTGTGTCAATGACTGCCTTCTGGGAATCTGTCATGTCAGCAGTCTTCCCCATGACTGTGGAGTCTACTGAAACAGGCTAAGGGACCTTTTTAAATACTTAGGAAGCCTTTGCAGGTGTTTTTGTAAATTATTCTAATTTACTGAGATAATGACTTTTGAACATACACACCTGGTATATGCTGACTGTTGCATAGTTACATAGGTTGAAAAAAGACCAAGGTCCATCAAGTTCAACCTTTCTCCCACAATAAAGTTTGCGCGTAATGAATCTCATGTCATGTTCCCTTTAAGGATCATTGTTTTTATATGATTTAAATGTAAACCAAAAATGTTTCTAATGTTTGGTGACGAATAGTGATGAGCGAATATACTCGTTACTCGAGATATCTTGAGCACGCTCGGGTGTCCTCCGAGTATTTTTTAGTGCTCGGAGATTTCGTTTTTCTTGCTGAATGATTTACATCTCTTAGCCAGTATAAGTACATGTGGGGATTCCCTAGCAACCAGGCAACCCCCACATGTACTTATGCTGGCTAACAGATGTAAATCACTCAGCTATGGCAAGAAAAACTAAATCTCCGAGCACTAAAAAATACTCGGAGGACCCCCGAGCATGCTCGAGAAACTTCGAGTAACGAGTATATTCGCTCATCACTAGTGACAAACTTTAATTGAAGCCACTATTGCCACTAATAATCGGTATCACATCCCTCCAACCAAAATTGTTTATATGGTAGAGACATGACCTAGTGTCATTATACTCAGTGCTGCTAAGTCTCTTTTTATGACTTGATGTTTTTCTTTTAATTTGGTAGTTAACTGTACAGATCTTTAGTAAGAGCAAAAGAGATCACTTATAGTCTGATTCATGTACTGTGGCACATAATGAACATACAGAACTGTACACTGTAACTAACCTATCATTAATGCACATGATAGTGTGTGTGTTTAGGGTTTTAAAAGGAATCTTTTGACATGTTTTTACTATATTATCTGAAATCGGTATGATGTAGGGGCAGAGACCTTGATTCCAGCAATGTATTACTCACAGTTCTGCTTCTTGTCATTTTGATAAAATCACTGTTTTCTCTGTTGCAGATCAGAATGCTGAGCTGTGTATAACCTCACTCACACCGCTGATTGGCCGCTTGCTGTACACACTGTTCATAGGCAGAAAGCTACTAATCAGTAGTAGGGGCGGGTTTATTGGACTACATGGCATGAGGCAACTAGTCCTCTAGTGATAATCTCCTGCTGATAAAACACTGATTTTATTGAAGCTAAGTGTATTAAATGATACATAACTGGTATCAGGGCCTCTACACGATGCTGCTTTCAGAGTAAATCACAAAAACCTGGTAACAGATTCCCTTTAAAGTGATATTTTGATTTGGCGCACAAACAAAGTGAAGCAGTGACCTATATCAGCTATGCTTTATATTATGCCTATTTTTTTATATTCTGGCACAGCGATTTTTTTTCTCATAAAGTCTTAGGGAAACACATGATGCATTGGGGCTCGTACAGACGACCGTATTTTCGGTCTGAGTGCAAGCTGTCAAACATCGGAGCATATTCGGACCAATGTTATTCTATACGGCCGTGCACAAGTCTGAGGGAGTGCACATGTCTGTGAACAGAGTGCCGATGGTCCTGTGCGATGAGTTACCATACCAAATCTATCTACCGTATCTGACTCTTGGGCAAATCTAAGGTCCCAATGCACGATGTCACAAGGAGCATGGATTGCCGCCTTATATTGTACCATGACACATTCAGAATTGTAATGTAAATTGAGTTTTCACCATTTCATTGGGTGCAGTGAAGCCAAAATGCTGCTCATTTCAGATATGTGATGTGTGATGTATATACACAGCCTGAATCAGACAACAAATGACGATTCTAGTGGTAATGTGGAAATACTGATGACATATTTCATGTATAAAGCAATGTTAGGAGGCATGGTACAGTTTATTATGTCTATTTTTTGTATTTATTATACTGTGGAGGAAGCTTACATGTCTGTTTAATATAGATTAGATCATTTAGGACATGATTAGGCAATTACATTGAGGCATAGTAAGGTGTGATTTGCAGAATGAATATAGGATGTGAAAAGCAGGGGAATTAAAACCAAGGAAGAGGGCAAATCAACAAAGAAAGGATAATCCAGGAGAAAAGTGGAGCAGGCTACAGAGGAGGTTGGAGGAAAGACCCAGGTAAATAGGCACAAGTTAAGGAAAAGGATAAAGGGGACAAAGGTGAACCTGTGGAAAGCAAAGAAAATACACACACAATAAAAGTGAAGAAAAGGAACTGTAGCAAGTGAGCATTGCACAAGGGCGAAGTGGGCACATTTCATTTGGTGTTTCCAGTAACCCCACTACGTGTCCGCTGTAGACCACAGCGTTACAAAATGTAGAAATGGTCTCATTACACAACAGGTTCCTTATCTGACCTTACAGTATTAATGTCACCGAACACTGAATCAATAATAGACACTTTCTTTTTTTGTTGTTGTGTATTTTAACAGGAAACCAATGCTTTTTATTTGTTAGGTATTGTAACAGGAAACCAAATGAAAAGTGCAACAAAAGTTTTATTTTTGTTCAGTAGATAACTTAGAACACGACAAATAAAATAAAAAAAGTTAAGTATACTTAGTAGAAAAGCTGCCATTAGGATTTTTTTGTCATCTGGAGATTATTGGAGGCAAGAAACCTTTGACACAGTTGTAATAACAGAATAAAGCCACATCTGAACACTTTTTGTTAGGCCGGTTTCACACGTCAGTGGCTCCAGTATGTGAGGTGACAGTTTCCTCACGTACCGGAGACACTGACACACATAGACACAGTGAAATCAATGCATCTGTTCAGGTGTCATTGATTTTTTGCGGACCGTGTCTCCGTGTGCCAACCACGGAGACTTGTCAGTGTTCGTGGGAGCGCACGTATTACACGGACCCATTAAAGTCAATGGGTCCGTGTGAAACACATACCGCACACGGACGTTGTCCGTGTGCAGTCCGTGTGCCGTGCAGGAGACAGCGCTACATTAAGCGCTGTCCCCCCCACGTGGTGCTGAAGCCGCGATTCATATCTTCCCTGCAGCAGCATTTGCTGCAGAGAAGATATGAATAATAGTGTTTAAAATAAAGATCTATGTGCCCTCCCGCCCTCCCACCCCCTGTGCGCCCCCCCACCCCTTGTGCGCCCCCCCACCCTCTGTGCGCCCCCCCGCTGTTCTGAAAATACTCACCCGGCTCCCTCGTTGGCTGTCACTGCTTCCTGTTCTGGCCTCATCTTCTCCTGTATGCGGTCACGTGGGGCCGCTCATTTACAGTAATGAATATGCGGCTCCACCTCCCATAGGGGTGGAGCCGCATATTCATTACTGTAATCGGCGGCCCCACGTGACCGCATACAGGAGAAGATGTGGCCAGGACAGGAAGCATCGACAGCCAACAAGGGAGCCGGGTGAGTATTTTCAGAACAGCGGGGGGGCGCACAGGGGGTGGGAGGGCGGGGGCCACATAGATCTTTATTTTAAACACTATTATCCATATCCTCTCTGCAGCAAATGCTGCTGCAGGGAAGATATGAATCGCGGCTTCAGCACCAGATGCTGGTACGTGTGGTACCCAGCACGGTGCATGTGGTACCCAGTGGGCACACGGGCGGCACACGTGTGCCGCACGTGTGCCACACTGATGTGCCACAGAAATGTAGGGGCACACGGACACGGATAATTCTGGTACTGATTTTTTCCGGTACTGGAATTATTTGGACGTGTGAAACCGGCCTTACCACCTCTTTTCTCTGGGTCATAGAAGGATGTCCATGGCAGAGACCACTCTACATGTCATCTCTGTTATATTTCTGATGGGATTTTCTTTTAAGAGAAATAGTATGGAACAAGATAGACTATATCCATCAGGACTAGATCCCTGCTAGTAAAAAGTGGTTGCTAAAGTTTAGATTCCTGTTAATGTGTAGTTGACGTGACAGAAGTTTTGATCAGCAGAAATCTGGTTCTTAAAACCCTCACTGATTGCTTTAGTGAGGGAGCAGAGGAGTTCAAGGTTTTTTTTTTTTCCACTTTCAGAAAAGTAGACCCGAAATGCTGGAAAATACCTAAAATAACAAACTCACACTCCCTGGGTCCAGCGACGGCTGCTCCAGTCTCACTGTATTGGATGCAACAGTATCGCCGTATCAACAGCACACATCACTGCCGACCACTGCAACTAATCACTGAGCTCAGCAGCTGTGCTGATCTAGTCAGTATGAGTTCACTCATTGATTACAGCGATGGTGAGATGTCACCGCTACAGCCAAAACACTGAGAACTGAACATGAGCGGAAAGTTGTCACTGATACGGAGAGGATGAGAACCTGTTGTGTTTTTAATTGTAGGCATTTTAAAACATTTAACGTCAACTTTCCCAAAAGTGGAAAACCCCTTTAATTATGTGCCCCTTTGGATGTGATCTGTGATCTACAAAGCTCTCCGAGCAGAGTTTATGAGTCTGTGCACCTCTCACCCCACCTCTCCAAAAAACACCAAGCAGACCGGATCATAGCTGAAAAGACTGAGTACTTATGTCCCTTCATTTCAGAAACTAGTGGAGGTTTCAAGACCCAGAGAAATGAGTGTGGAAACTGTTAACCGGACCACCTGACTACCAATAATGTCTTGTTATGTGGCAGAGGGGCATTGTGTATCACAACCCTAGAGTGACTGCTAGCTGTGTCCTTAGACATTTTATACAAAAAAAAAAACATTTTCTAAGTATTGTTACTACTATCTTAAAGGGACACTGTCACTTGAATTTGGAGGGAACAATCTTCAGCCATGGAGGCGGGGTTTTTGGGTTTTTGATTCACCCTTTCCTTACCCGCTGGCTGCATGCTGGCTGCAATATTGGATTGAAGTTCATTCTCTGTCCTCCGTAGTACATGCCTTTCATTTGCAATCTTGCCTTGCGCAGGCATGTACTATGGAGGACAGAGAATGAACTTCAATTCAATATTGCAGCCAGCATGCAGCCAGCGGGTAAGGAAAGGGTGAATCAAAAACCCAAAAACCCCACCTCCATGGCTAAAGATTGTTCCCTCCAAATTCAGGTGACAGTGTCCCTTTAACTTATTTCGTGATATAAAAATCTTGATGACAGCTTTCCTTCATGTTATTTAAGGTGGAATGATAATAAAATGCGCTCTGTATGCTGGCATATGAAACAAGCTGGAAGATAACGGGCATATTTGTCTTTTTAATAAACATGCAAAATATAAAAATGAGGACAAAAAAGATTTACTACTCAACACACAGTTTCACAACAAGGAATAACACAGTGTAGCATGCTCAAAAGAAGCGGATTGACTTCTAATTTGTACTTCTTTATAAATATTACATATGATACAAGTCTACAAAACCTTTTCTGTATTTATTATTTAGGGCACGTTCACATGATCAGTATTAGGTCAGTATTTTACATCAGTATTTGTAGCCAAAATCAGGAGTGGAACAATCAGAGGAAAAATAGAATAGAAACGCATCACCACTTATAGATTTATCACCCACTCCTGGTTTTAGCTTATAAAATACTGATGTAAAATACTGACCAAATACTGGCCGTGGTCTTAGAGTAAGTGTATGCAAGTGAAAGTACTCATTGTGTACTGGAGTTGTCAGGCCATTTCAACCCACAATCATTCCACCTCATTAAGAAATGCATTAGTAATAGATTAAGATCATTTGAAAGTTAAAGATTCTTACCCGACTTCCCTTCTCACCAGGTGATCCCTGCAAAGACAAGCATTTAGATTTTCATTTATATACACAATTGAGCCACAATTGGGGCCACAAATGTTTGGTTATCCCCCAATTAAAAATATATAATCATTCATAAAACAGTACTACACTTTGTGCACAATTATTAGGCAATTTGTATTTTGATGATTACTTTTATTACTAAACAACTATAGTGCTGACAGTCAGACAGTAGGTTTGGCAGTTGATTTTGAGTCCATCTTCGACCCGAAAAGATTCCAATAACCTATTTTTAACAATACCAGTCCAAAAGAGTACCTTACCTCCACCTCTGTGTTCATTACTGTTCCAACCACGGGGCCATTCATCTGGTTCGTCAAGAGTCACTCTCATCTAATAAATCCATAAAACCTTTAAAAAAAATCTGTCTTCAGATATTTATTGGCCCTGTCTTGATGTTTCCACTTCTGTGTATTGTTCAGTTGTGGTCTGGTTTCAACCTTCCTTACATTGGCCATGTATCTGAGCACTGGAGTATAATGGATTCCTGGTCGCTTCACGTTGGATTCTTCTTCTCAGATATTTATTGGCCCTGTCTTGATGTTTCCACTTCTGTGTCTTGTTCAGTTGTGGTCTGGTTTCAACCTTCCTTACATTGGCCATGTATCTGAGCACTGGAGTATAATGGATTCCTGGTCGCTTCACGTTGGATTCTTCTTCTCAAATCTTCGGCAGTTAATATTCATCTTTTTTTCTTAACACTTTTTTGCAACTCTGTTGACACTTGCAACAACACTTCTGATAGCTCTGTGATCGTGCCCCAATATTTTAGAAATTTGAAGAGTGCTGTATTCCTCTGGAATTTTTTTAGTTTTCAGAGAGTTTTTTCTTTCTGTCTCATTTTGCCAAAGGAAAACAAGCTGCGTAATACGTCTGAACTCCTTGGTAAATGGTATTGTATCCTTAGGCCTCACCCTCCCTCATTACACAATAATACATCACCTGATCTGCTTCATTTAATAAGCATTCATGTTTATACAGCTTGGAATGAAAAAACCTGCATAAAAATGTGTATATGATGAAAATACTCACTTGTCTAATATTTGTTCACGCAATGTATGCTCTTCTACTTACAAGTTTGAAACATGACATTGAATCTGTTGGATATCACTCATATGGATCAAGCTAGAATTCTATAGGTTTATGGTACAAAAAATGGAGTTGGACATTGATGACCTAGATAATAATCTGATCAGAGTAGCTTCAGCTATTATACAGCGGCTTTTCTGCCCCATCTGTGTCTACATCTAGCCGAAAGATTTGATAATGGTAGCTTGGTGGGGAAGATGATGGGTTTCAGACCCCCCACAATCTTACATTGATGACATTTCTTAAGGAAGGATCATAAATATAAATATAGTGGACAATCCCTTAGAAGAGTGGTTTTTAAAAGAAATGACGCCATGTAAATAATAAAATATGACACAGTATTTCAGCAAGTAGCTGACACTAGGTTGCTTATGACCAGGTTCATATACTGTTGACAAAAATAGGCCCCAAAACATAGTCCACACACATATATATATATAATCCTACTAGTATACGTACAGGTGGCCCCACTGGTCCAGTTGGTCCTACAACACCAGGATCTCCTTTATTGCCCTGTAAAACCAATTTATGAAATATAATATAGCATTATCAATATAGTATACAGTTAGGTCCATATATATTTGGACAGAGACAACATTTTTCTAATTTTTGTTATAGACATTACCACAATGAATTTTAAGCAAAACAATTCAGATGCAGTTGAAGTTCAGACTTTCAGCTTTCATTTGAGGGTATCCACATTAAAATTGGATGAAGGGTTTAGGAGTTTCAGCTCCTTAACATGTGCCACCCTGTTTTTAAAGAGACCAAAAGTAATTGGACAGATTAAATAATTTTAAATAAAATGTTCATTTCTAGTACTTGGTTGAAAACCCTTTGTTGGCAATGACTGCCTGAAGTCTTGAACTCATGGACATCACCAGACACAGTGTTTCCTCCTTTTTGATGCTCTGCCAGGCCTCCACTGTGGTGGTTTTCAGTTGCTGTTTGTTTGTGGGCCTTTCTGTTTGAAGTGTAGTCTTTAACAAGTGAAATGCATGCTCAATTGGGTTGAGATCAGGTGACTGACTTGGCCATTCAAGAATATTCCACTTCTTTGCTTTAATAAACTCCTGGGTTGCTTTGGCTTTATGTTTTGGGTCATTGTCCATCTGTAGTATGAAACGACAACCAATCAGTTTGGCTGCATTTGGCTGGATCTGAGCACACAGTATGGCTCTGAATACCTCAGAATTCATTTGGCTGCTTCTGTCCTGTGTCACATCATCAATAAACACTAGTGACCCAGTGCCACTGGCAGCCATGAATGCCCAAGCCATCAAACTGCCTCTGCCATGTTTTACAGATGATGTGGTATGCTTTGGATCATGAGCTGTACCACGCCTTCGCCATACTTTTCTCTTTCCATCATTCTGGTAGAGGTTGTTCTTGGTTTCATCTGTCCAAAGAATGTTCTTCTAGAACTGTGCTGGCTTTTTTAGATGTTTTTTAGCAAAGTCCAGTCTAGCCTTTTTCTTCTTGATGCTTATGAGTGGCTTGCACCGTGCAGTGAACCCTCTGTATTTACTTTCCTGCAGTCTTCTCTTTATGGTAGATTTGGATATTGATACGCCGACCTCCTGGAGAGTGTTGGTCACTTGGTTGGCTGTTGTGAAGGGGTTTCTCTTCACCATGGAGATTATTCTGCGATCATCCACCTCTGTTGTATTCCGTGGGCGCCCAGGTCTTTTTGCATTGATGAGTTCACCAGTGCTTTCTTTGTTTCTCAGGATGTACCAAACTGTAGATTTTGCCACTTCTAATATTGTAGCAATTTCTCGAATGGGTTTTTTCTGTTTTCGCAGCTTAAGGATGGCTTGTTTCACCTGCATGGAGAGCTCCTTTAACCGCATGTTTACTTCACAGCAAAACCTTCCATATGCAAGCACCACACCTCAAATCAACTCCAGGCTTTTTATCTGCTTAATTGAGAATGACATAACGAAGGGATTGCCCACACGTGTCCATGAAATAGCCTTGGAGTCAATTGTCCAATTACTTTTGGTCCCTTTAAAAACAGGATGGCACGTGTTAAGGAGCTGATACTCCTAAACCCTTCATCCAATTTTAATGTGGATACCCTGAAATGAAAGCTGAACGTCTGAACTTCAACTGCATCTGAATTGTTTTGTTTAAAATTCATTGTGGTAATGTCTATAACCAAAATTAGAAAAATGTTGTCTCTGTCCAAATATATATGGACCTAACTGTATAATCAGAAAATCATATAAATACACATCACTTCTTAATCTTTTTTTTAATATAGGCTTAGACTCTTGTAGAACTCTTGAATCTATGTACTTAGATGTGGAGATGAGTCATTTAGGTTAACAACATCAGTTTCATGTTGCCACTGCATTGTAGAAGGCCGATGCGGGTGGAGAAATTCCACCCATGTTCAAAATAAGTGTTTTCGTTAAAACAATTAGATGATCCACCCTTGTTACTGATGTACTTTGCATTAAAAAAATTCCTTGGTTCTGTCACTTATTGAGGTGGTGAGTAGGATTTCTTCTCATGTAGCGGGTTTTTCTGATGCTAGAGAGTGGCGCCATGGGAGCAGATTCTGTTACCCTAAACAAATGATCTCCACATCAATTCCAGGAAGGATCAGCCGGCAGCAGCCGTCTATGAATTACACAGGGATCTGAGTTGTTGTGCAACAACTAGAGGTTAGTTGCCTGACTCACCCACCTTCATCTCTTTAATCTCAGGTGATCCGGGCATTTTTTTGTGTTTTTCCATGTACTTAGATGGTAACGTCTAAACAAATCACATTTTTTTTATTTTGTTTCTCTGTTGCAAGTATATTAGCAATCAAAGTATTTGGCATCTGATAAGTTAATTCTTGCTCAATTCAAATAAGTGTTGTCATTAGGTTACCGCAACAGTGTGGAGCCAGAAGACCACAGCATCTGATTGCTCCTACTCCGGCGCTGAGAAGCACTTCTCCTTCATTTTAAATCTGTTTATTCCTTCTGGCAGAACAGGGGGTAATCAGCCATGTTGGCAATCCCTGTGGTCACAGCAGAGCATGGTTAGCCACTCCTTTCCCCTTTATAATCTGGGCTCTGTTGCAAATACTTGTCAGAGTTAGCATTTGCTGCATGGCTAATGGAGGGAGAGGCGTTCATATGAGAATACAGTTGAAGGAGTTATCAGCGACTGTTGCTTGGTTTGTATGTGTGGTAATTCCCTATCCTCTATTGTGCTTTACATCTCCACTCCCCAATTCATTCTTCTGTTATATGTGAGTGAATATTATGTATGCCTGGAGTTTTGTGTTTGTGTTGCCTTGTTTGTCGGGTTGCTGTACTACAGTGCATAGTAGTGCCCCTCTTCCCTGGGTGCGGAAAGAGAACAGACGAAGGGCTAATTCAGGAGATAAGGCAAGGGTGGAGGCCCTGGCATCTTCGCCATCTGAAGTATCCCTAGTGTTAGGGACAGGGAAGGAGCCGACAGCTGTGCTGTGAGGTGTTATCACATAGTTTTCACTGGGGGCTTGTATTTCTTCCCCTATATTATGTTGACCAATCATAAGCAAGCAGGAACACTCAGAGGAAAAAAGGACATGCCCTCACCATAGCTTAGGGTAGCCTATGCCTGTGTGAGGCATTTAATGGCAGACAGCTCTGCTCTCACTTCTGAGTAGTTACAAGTTGCTAGGAGTACTAAATTATGTTACAAATTATGGTAGGAATGTGCTTTTATTTTTGAATGTTGCTGCCTGCCTGGTAAATGATTGGTCAACATCATACGGGGGAAGAAGTACATGCTTCTAGTGAAAACTCTGATAACACCCACTTGGACTTAACAATAATTATCTTATTAAGTGCCAAGTACTTTGATTGCTAATATACCTGCAACGGAGAGGCTAAATAAAAAAAAAAGGTATTATTCCACTCTGTAGCGACAGTTACATTGTGTCTAGTTAAACATGAAAAATTTGGTGAAAGGTGCTCTTTAAGAAGATAAAGGTGACTTCACATTTCACAGGCTAATTTAAGGTAACCTTTTCGAGATCTGTGGTAATTGTATTAATTATGGCATGCTGTAATTACTAAGACAAGCTAAACCATGTAATATGGGAGTTACACTAAAATGGTTTATATGGAAATGGGAAATTTAATCTATAACAGACATTAACCACTGGTGACTTCAGCTCCAACAATGTCTGTTCAGTTTTATATTAAGTTTCTGGTGCTAATTGTAAATATGTCTTTGTTTTTTCCAGATTGGCTCTAGTTTCTGAGATATTTAATAGTTAATTAAATAATTGCAGACTGTGAGCCCTCGCGGGCAGGGTCCTCCCTCCTTATGTACTCGTGTGCCTTGTTATCTGCTCATGTTTAATGTATTTGTCTATATTTGCCCCGTATTCACATGTAAAGCGCCATGGAATAAATGGCGCTATAAAAATGTATAATAATAATAATAATAATAATTACAGTAGAATTCCGGCTGCAAAAAGTCGCTTTTATTGCATTGTAAGAGTACAAAATTGAAATCCAGAATAATTACTGGTATATGTGATACTTCATTACCTAAGACACTATTAAAGAGTCAAAAGACCAAAAGCTATTGCATTTGCTATCACACACAAGTCGGGCTAGGGGAATGCATTATTTCCATGCATGAATTATCTCAAAAACTAGAACCGATTCAGCAAAATTAGTGGAATTTTTTAATTCAGCACCCTGAAAATACCCTAAATCCATTCAATCAACCTTTGCACCTGAAAAATATTTTTTTTTGTGTACCTGTGTAATGTATAGAAAAGAGGGCTGAATATACGGATTCCAACACTGTAAGTATTGTGTAAACTCACTCTACTATACTGTTTTTCTGAACTTTAGAGTGCAGAGGATGCATGAAAATAGAGGTTGTGGAACATTTGTAGACTTATGGCAGGGAAGTAAAAGTGAATTCAGAGCTATGTTCAAAGTAGGAAGAATTTTTTCCCAACGCAACGCTTGCTACACTCTAAAGTCCTCTTTTTTGTAGTTATTAACCTAAAAATATTAATATTTTACCCTCTCTCCTTTTGGTCCTGCTGGTCCTGGAACACCAATTGGTCCGGGGGTCCCCTATTACATAAAGAGAAATGGTTTGTTATCGTGTTGACAATATTTAAGTCTTAGTAGTTGGGAAACAGGCGAGTAGAAGCAAGGTCCATTGGGCAGGCAATCGAGTTATCGTTGGCTAGTTACAATTTTCAGCACTGAGTCTAAGAGACTTTTTAACATCTTAGAGAAAAACTAGACAAGACCTGAACATTTATCTTAAATAAGCAATGATCTTTAGCTCCAAATACTTAAAAATGCCATCCTAACTCAAAGCTGAAAATGGTAACTGGACAGATATATTGGTTTAGTCACATATTTAAGCACTGTAATTAATACATATTGAAATGGATTATTAAAAAAGGAAAGGGGCTTGCATCATTTCAAGAAGGTAGCTTAGCATGCAATTTGAAAATCACCATGCTGCAGAAATGGATGCATTTTATAGATCAAAAGGTGAGGCGTCATAGTTTGATTTTTACATCCTACAATGATTCCCCTCATACTAAAAACACGTGCGATAGTAACCAATCCATGTGGTCAGCTCTTCAGTATGTAATTATTATTGTCATATTGTACTTAATTTCAACACATTAGTCTTCTCATATCCTCAACACCGGAACCTTAGGTAACACAGCAACAGTTTCACCACATTAAAAAATATTAATCATGAAATTTCAGACAACTTGGCTGAATCATTAAAAAAAAAAAAAAACATTGAATTGTTTGTTGGGAACACAGCACCATGTCAATTTTGTAAAATCAAAAATTGTGGGCTAAGAGCCCTAAAAAAACGAATTTATACTATTGTTGTCACTAACAAGTTTACAAAGTAGATGCCACCTAGAAGACACAATATCGTTGCTGTAACTTTATTGCCTTTATGTGATTCAGATTTTCCATTGGAAATTTAGTTTCTCTTGTGTTTGCAAAATTCAAACTGAGATAAAAAATTAAAAAGATTAATCATTACATGGATCCATAGCCACTAAAAGTAGGTCTAATTTAGTAAAACAAGCTAGCATTTTAATCCCTAAGGTAGGATGTATGGACAGGGACATACATTTCTGTCTTAATTTATGTCACTTTTATGGCGTAAATTGCCCAACAGATACAAATCCAGGTCCCTCCTTCGGAATTCTGACTAATTTTAAAAAAGCATGGTGGCGCAGTGGTTAGCTCAGCAGCCTTGCAGCGTTGGAGTCCTGGGTTCAAATCCCACCAAGGACAACATCTGCAAGGAGTTTTATGTTCTCCCCGTGTTTGCGCGGGTTTTCTCCGGGTTCTCCGGTTTCCTCCCACATTCCAAAGACATACTAATATGGAATTTAGATTGTGAGCCCCATCGGGGACAACGATGATAATGTGTGTAAACTGTAAAGCGCTGCGGGATATGTTAGCGCAATATAAAGATTTATTAAGGCAGAGTTTTTACATTTTGTAAATCTAAATCTTAAGTTCATGGTGATGTAGTTATACAACTGTGCTTTAAAATTAAATACATTTTAGCAAATGTCTATTATATGATTGTTTCTGTGTGACTTAAAATGCTAAGTTAATGATATCATCTATAATGATGCATTTAAATATTTTATATTATTGGAAAATCTGAGTGCAAACCGAGCTGATCCATTGTACATACTGTGGTGGACAGATACTTTTGGTGCTGCTTACCAAGTGAAAAATATCAGCAAGTAGCTGGGTAACATCCAAAATCAATTCCAAGCATTTGAACAGCACTACTAGACATTAGGTTTCTGCCAGACTCTGCTAAATGTAGAAGGAATTCTCAAGAACAATTTATAGTCAGGTTTAAATTGCAAAAAATGTCTTCTCCAGCACAATATATGCATCTTAGATTGTACTTTTGGTTATCAATATTGTTTTATGTCTGGCAAAAGAGAATCAAATGGTATGCATGTTTCATTACTTTAAAGAGGTTGAACCAAGTTTGGAAGTTATCCCCATCCAAATGTTAGCGTGCTGGAGGTCCAAAAACTGGGATTCCCACTGATCCCGAGAATCGGGGCTTTGAAAAGCGAGGTGGTTGATCATGTTGAAGACCAGCTGAACATTGGGTTCAAATATCTCTCTCCAGACATCCCAGTAAGAATGAATGGAGAGGAGGTTCACATGATTGACAACAGCTCCTTTGGGGTTCTTTAGATCCCCGATTCTCAAAAACAGTTGGGGTCCCACCAGTCTTACTCCCAGCGATCAGGAAGTTACTCCTTATCCAAAGGATATAGGATAACTTACAAACTTGAAATAACTCCTTCAAACACAATGTTCTATAGAATTTAAGGAGACAACTTGAAACCTATCATAAAAATGCAATGTAAATAAGACTGAGTTTTAATGCTGCTTGTAGGTTGGGGGGAGCCATATGATAGTGAAGAGGCTGCAGTTAAGAGCAGATGGGGCAAGGCAAGGTATAAGGAGAGGAAGGTAGGAAGGTTAGTTCAATGGAGTTAGGACTCACCGGTGGACCAATTCTGCCGTCTAAACCTGAGGCACCCTGGACACCAGGGCAGAATGTAAATACACATGGAATGGACAGGAGAATGGAAGGGGGGGGACAATGAGGGAGGGGAAAGTGAGTGAAGCAGCAACTAAAAACATACATACACTTATATTCCCTTACAATCAAGGACAACAAAGGATTCAAGTTAAAAGTAATGTGTGTAGTTATAGCACATAGACATTAGGTATGGTCACATTTTCAATAATTAGATAAGGACAAGTATGGAAATCTAAGCATATGATATTTTCAAGGTTTTTAGGCTTGAGCTGTGTGAAATGTAGATTACTTGGTATTTTTTTGCTAATGTAAAACTTTGGGTATATGTCAAACATACTGTAATAAGATAGACCTGTTACAGTAATTGACCATACTAAACTCTATAAGTCCTTAAAAATATTGTGCGAGACTAAAGAATTAATGAGCTTTCTGTAAATGGGAGATGAACAGCAGTATTCGGCACTAAACAATATACGGGTGGTCTGCTATGTTTTGCTCTGTACATTGCTTATGTCTGACCACTGCCGTAGCAGATTTCAGCAGATCAATGGTAACAGGAGTCAGTCCCCCACTTATCTCATATTGATGACCAATCCTACAGAAAGGTCACGATTTATTTAGTACCGCATGACCCCTTTCACACTACTTGCAATTAAAAAATGGCTGCACGCTCATGAACTGAAAAAGAGAAGTTGCAAAGATGACACTCCTTCTCGGACATCATTCAGTTACTGCCGAAGCAGATCCACACAGGCTTCCTGCGCTGCCCACCCACTCTCTTGACTCTACCTATAATCTCTGTAATGCATTGAGCTCTGTTTCATAGTATTCCCTCCTGCATTTGTACCAGAAAACAAAGGAAAGCATCTGAAAAGAGCAAAGTGCTGTCAATGTTACCAGCAGTATGAGTGGGAGGGCAGGAAGTGATGTTACAGAAGGGAGGGGCTTTGACTTGGTAAAATTCATTCATTTTGGAATTACCTGTAGTGTTAAAGGGCCACTGTCACCCCCTCCAGCCGTTATAAACTAAAAGAGCCACCTTGTGCAGCAGTAATGCTGCATTCTAACAAGGTGACTCTTTTAGTTTTTTGTTCATGTATTCCCAAAATGAAGCGTTTTGAAACTTATCCAAAATACCTGTCTTTATCCAGGGAGGCAGGTCCTCACTCCCCAGCTTGAACCGCTATTCTGCCATCACTCAAATCTTCAGGGGCTTTCGGCGCCGCCCCCTCTGCGCTGTTTTCGCTTCAAAACCGGCACCTGCGCTGTGTACTACTGTGTTGTGCAGGCGCAGTAAGCTCTGCCCGTCTGACGTCCCAGCCAGGCTTGCAGACTGCGCCTGTGTGAACAGTGCGGCCACCCACCTTGGGAATCCCTGTGCCGCAGTGTGTTATACATTATGCACAGTGCGGGGCTGGGATTCCTTGGCATGCGCACTGCGTGTGTCAGCGGGGGGACCTGGGTGAGTGGCTGACACACGCAGTGCGCATGCCCAGGAATCCCAGCCCCGCACTGTGCATAATGCATAACACACTGCAGGGCAGGGATTCCCCAGGTGGGTGGCCGCACTGCCCGCACAGGCGCAGTCTGCAAGCCTAGCTGGGACGTCAGATGGCCAGAGCTTACTGCGCCTGCACAACACAGTAGTACACAGTGCAGGCGCCAGTTTTGAAGCGAAAACAGCGCGGAGGGGGCGGCGCTGAAAGCCCCTGAAGATTTGAGTGACGGCAGAGTAGCGTTTCAAGCTGGGGAGTGAGGACCTGCCTCCCTGGATAAAGACAGGTATTTTGGATAAGTTTCAAAACGCATTATTTTGGGAATACATGAACCAAAAACTAAAAGAGCCACCTTGTTAGAATGCAGCATTACTGCTGCACAAGGTGGCTCTTTTAGTTAATAACGGCTGGAGGGGGGGTGACAGTGGCCCTTTAAGGACTTATAGTGCCAAAAATTCTTTTAAAATAAGATTGATGGGATCATAGAATCATAGAATGCTACAGTTAGAACTCAGATTAACCCCACCCACACCACTGATTGGCAGCTGTCTACCTGTACTGTGCATAAGCTGCCAATCAGTGGTGGGGGCGTGTTTATACAGAATTCATTAATATAGAGGACTACATGGCAGCAGGTTTACTAGTCCTATAGTGATAATCTCCTGATGATAAAACAGTGATCTGATCAAAATTACAGCAAGCTGCTCAGTAAGAGACACATCCCTGAAATTGGGGTCTCTCTACGTCAGGCTGCTCTCATATAAGATAGCATAAACCTGGTGATACAGTAGATCCCCTTTAAACAATTATAATATGTTTCAGGGGTCTGTGTCCCTAGTCGCATCACAACTGACCAGCCATCGGAACAGAGATGGTAAAATCCTTATTTAAATGCTGCCATAAGTCTCTTCTTTCCTAGATTTCCAGTAATAAAAGGTGATGTTTGGAGTATTGCAATTTAGTGACTTTGAATTGAATGGAACTGAGGTGCAATATTACACTAACACCAGGAGATGTTTTTAGAAGAAATCAAGAATGCTTTTCTAATTCTATTTTACCCCTTTTAAGTCCTAAAATAGATGTATTAAGCTTTTTTTTTTAATTTGACAAAGACCTCACTTTTGGGCTACTTTCGAGTACTTAGCATCAATGCTTTTGGAAGCCATTATTATAAGAAAATCCAATCATTGTATTATTTAGTTAACAAGAGCATGTGAGTGACATGCCAAACAACCAGAATGTGAAGTTAGAGGGTTAAACCATATCACTTTTTCTGTACCAGAACATGCTTATCATTAGCATAACCCATTGTCACACTAAAATATTACTATTAGCTGAAGCAATTAAAAACCACATGTAGTACAAAATAATCAAGCACAATAGCAGCTCAATAATTGCAGAGAAAAATGCTTAGTTTTTTACTGTGATATAAAATCAAATATATTCATATTTAACAGACCCTCAATCCCTGAAAAGAGCATTCCCATGTAATCGTGGAACCTGACATCTGATACCTACTGTCCAAACCATGGGCAGCGTGTATCAGCCACTGGCTGTAGCATCCCAACCATGAGTGTTTGTCTCTGAAATGCCGCATACTTTTAATAGCTGCTGGGTGACCGAATTGGCCTGTACACTAGTCGCACAGGCGGGTATCTGGTGGCTCCTCCCCGACCGCTGACACTGACTGACAAGCCTCTGCCCACATTAGCATATGATTTGCCAGCCACTGTCAGCAGGCAGGGAGAAGCCGCCGGGATCCTGCCTGCATGACTAGTCACTCGTGCAGCTCAGTCCCAGCCAGATATTAAAAGTATATCTTTTTATGATAACTTGAAGCACAGAAGGTACCTGATAACCTGTCTCTACAGTCTCTTGAGCTGTGAATTCAGTACTGGTATCAATGCATAGCTGTCACATTTATAATTTACGAGTGTGGAAAAGATAGGTGTCAGAGCATACAAGATTTTTAATGGTAACATGGGTGAATAACAAACAAACTTAGAATCTATATTATTTCCCCAGGATGTCTTGATGGAAAGCTTTTCAATCGCAGCTTGCATTGTGATTATACTTTAAATTGTTGATGAAAAATTTACATAGCATGCATGTAATATATACTTACTGGCAAACCCAGAGGTCCTTTGTCTCCTTTATCTCCCAGGCTTCCCTTCTCCCCTTTCATACCATTCTCTCCTACTTCGCCCTGCAGATAACAAAATATCAAAAAATTGAACTGATAACAAGTAAAGAGGGTTCCTAGATAGAGTCAATACAAACAATTGGACCCGTAATCTGGCAAAACCCAAAGAAAATAATCTAATGAGCTATAGGTCAAGGTAGCTGTGTAAGGAGGTTTAAACAGGACCTGTCACCTGCCAGAAATATGCATTTTTTTATGGTGCAAATGCCGTTTTTCTCTTAAGGCCATGTTCACACATTCATTATTTGGTCAGTATTTTACATCAGTAAGCTAAAACCAGTAGCGGGTGATAATACAAAAGTGGTGACGTGTTTCTATTATACGTTTCCTCTGATTGTTCCACCCCTGATTCTGGCTTACAAATACTGATGTAAAATTCTGACCAAATGCTGAATGTCTGAACGTTGCCTAAATCTGACGTTGTTTTTCATTTTTTTTGCGCCACTTTGTTCCTGAGATATGTCCCCCTCTTCTCTGTATATACAGTGCCTTGCGAAAGTATTCGGCTCCCTGGAACTTTTCAACCTTTTCCCACATATCATGCTTCAAACATAAAGATACCAAATGTAAATTTTTGGTGAAGAATCAACAAGTGGAACACAATTGTGAAGTTGAACGGAATTTATTGGTTATTTTAAATTTTTGTGGCAATTCAAAAACTGAAAAGTGGGCGTGCAATATTATTTGGCCCCTTTACCTTAATACTTTGTTGCTCCACGTTTTGCTCTGATTACATCTGCAAGTCGCTTGGGGTAAGTGTCTATCAGTTTGGCAATCGACAGACTGAAATTCTTGTCCATTCTTCCTTGGCAAACAGCTTGAGCTCAGTGAGGTTTGATGGAGATTGTGTGTGAACAGTAGTTTTCAGCTCTTTCCACAGATTCTCGACTGGATTGAGGTCTGGACTTTGACTTGGCCATTCTAACACCAGGATACGTTTATTTGTGAACCATTCCATTGTAGATTTAGCTTTATGTTTTGTCTCCACTATGCTGTATCGTCTGGACGCTGCAGGTTGGACACTGCGGATGTACGCAGCATCCAATCTGCAGCGTTTACTGACCGTGGGACAGTACCCTAACTCTTCTCTTATGAGTATTCTTCCCAATCATGTCCAGTTGGCTGACAAGACTAGATTTAAATACATGGATGGAAAAGGCCTTATCTCATGAATGGAAAGGCATGGAAACAAAGCATTAACAATGTCAGGTTCAGAAAAACAGGCATTTACACCAAGCATAAAAAAATAGTACATACCGGTAGTTATGGCAAGTGAAACATTGTTTACTATTATACCTGGTACCATATTACAATTCATATAGCAGAATCTATCCTAGTGACTCTCAGGGCAGACTAGGTCAGTTTACAGAAATCCTAATTAAACAGAGGATTAGAGCTTGTCAGCATATTTAGGCAAAAATTGGAGTGACCTGATTGCTGGAAGAAATGAATTGATTTTACAAATATACTTTCCCAAGCAGTAGAAGTGAAGATGACGGCACTCATCAGTGGTCACTAGGGTTGAGCGACTTTTACTTTTTTAGGGTCGAGCCAGGTTTCGCGAAACCCGACTATCTCAAAAGTCGAGTCGAGTGAAATCGGCCGATTATGGCGAAAAGTGGGGGGTCGACCGAAACACGAAACCCAATGCAAAGTCAATGGAATTTTTTTTCTCTCTCTCTCTCTCTCTCTCTCGTCCCTGAACAGAAAAGCTGGTGTTACACATTGCAAATCGCTACAGCGCACAAGCGACAAGATGGCGATAGGCGTCCACGCCCCTAAGACCTATGTCATCACTCTGCCCACGCTCCTTCATTGGCTGAAAAAATGGTGCCAAGCGCGTCATATGAAACACAACTTTGGCGCGAAAGTCGCGTACCGCATGGCCGACCCCACACAGGGATCGGGTCGGGTTTCATGAAACCCAACTTTGACAAAAGTCGGCGACTTTGGAAAATGAACGATCTGTTTCGCTCAACCCTAGTGGTCACCAAATCATGGAAAATCTTATTATTTCACAGCAAGGAGTAAAAATCAGGTAGGAGAGAGTACAGGCAAATAACAGCAGGCTATGGCTGTTTTGTGTCTGTTGTGAAGTGTCAATAACACAAAAACAGATGTATTCTGCTGAAGGTTTGCTTGTACTATCGCCACCTGATTTTTATTGTTTGCTATGAAATAATAAAGAAGATTTACCATGATGTTGCGAGTATCATCATCTTCACTTCTACTGCTTGGGATGTTCAGTGATTCCTTTCATTTAACAGGGCACCACTGATTATTACGGCAGCTAGCTGAGTGTGTGGATGATATTTCAACATGCATTTTTGGGAGGAAGATGGCAGTGTCAAGGGCAGGGGAGAAACAATCACGGTCACAACCAGGAAGAGGCCCATGCGGCAGAGGGGCTAGCCGATGCTAGAGAACACTTCAACTGGATGTGTGTCCTAGGACATGCAAAGACCCGCCTGGTCTGTACGTGGCAATACACGCTGCCGGCCAATAAGAGGTCAGCATCTGATGTCGGTGGGCACGTGACTGAGGATGCATGGCAATGACATCATGCGCTCCCGTTGCTTGTACGCAGCTGCCGGTTTCAGAAGAGAAGGCCAATCGGCCGGGGACAGGACATAATGTGAGTATAATCATTTATTTTTTTTTCTATGCATTAAAGAACAGCGGCAAAATGGGGGACATGTACCAGGATGGGCAACATATATACCAGGAAGGGGATATATATATATATATACACATATATATATATATATATATATATGTATATATATATGTATATATATATATATATACATATATATATATATATATATAACAGGATGGGGAACGTACATACCAGGATCAAGCCCAGGATAAAAGACATATAAACCAGAATGCTAGATATGTATAACAGGATGGGGCCAAGGATAAGAGGCATATATACCAGGATGTGGAACAGATATACCAAGATGGGAGAACATATATACCAAGATGGAGGTCCTATATAACAGGATGGGACCCAGGATAAGAGACATATATACGAGGATGGGGCCAGGATAGGGGACATATATACCAGGATGTGGAACAGATATACCAAGATGGAGGTCCTATGTAACAGGATGGGACCGAGGATAAGGGACATATATCCCAGAATGGGTGCTATATATATCAGGATAATGTATGCAAACTGTAAAGCGCTGTGGCATATGTTAGCGCTATATAAAAATAAAGATTATTATTATTATCAGGATAAGGGACATACTGTCATTGTCAAAAGTGTTGGCACCCTTGAAATTGTTCCAGAAAATAAAGTATTTCTAAAAAAAATTTATTGCAAATACTCATGTTTTATTATACACGTTTATTTTCTTTGTGTGCATTAGAACAACATAAAAAAGAAAAAAAAAAGGCAAATTTCACACAAAACCCCAAAAATGAGCCAGACAAAATTTTGTTGTACACCCTTTGGAATAAATAATTGCAATCAATCACTTAGCATAACCATCAACAAGCTTCTTACACCTCCCAACTGGAATTTTGGAATACTATTATTTTGCAAAGTACTCCAGGTCTCTCATATTTGAAGAGGACCTTCTCCCAACAGCAGTTTTAAGATCTCTCCACAGGTGTTCAATGGGATTTAGATCTAGAGACATCTTTGGTCGCCACTAGCGCTTTGTTTCCATCCATTTCTGGGTGCTTTTTGAAGTATATTTGGGGTCATTGTCCTGCTGGAAGACCCATGACCTAAGACGCAGACCCAGCTTTCTGACACTGGGCACTATACTATATTACAACCCCAAATCCTTGGTAATCTTCAGATTTCATGATGATTTGCACACAGTCAAGGCACCCAGTACCAGAAGCACCAAAACATCTTTGAACCTCCACCAGATTTGACTGTAGGTACTGTGCTCTTTTCGTTGTAGGCCTCTTTCCATTTTTGGCAAACAGTAGAATGTTCTGGTTTACCAAAAAGCTCTATCTTGGTCTCATCTGTCCACAAGACACTTTCCCAGAAGGATTTTGGTTTACTCACAATTTTGCAAACTAAGTCTAGCTTTTTTATGCGCTTAATATAAAAGTACCAGAAATATGAACAATACTAGTATTGTTCAATAATCACGAAAATTATATGGGGAACTCCCAGTACAATTTAGGAGACAAAAATACGGAAAATTGTGTATACTGACTCCAAAATAGATATGAAATGGTAAAATAGGCTATTTAATTAAAAATTGCATTTTATTGAAAAAGTCAAAAGAATTCATATTCAACAATACAATAAGTATTCCAAATAAAAAATAATTAGTAGGTCAATTGGTGAGGACAAAAAAATGTGAGAACACTAAAGACTCATAAATGTAATAGGTAATAGGGTAGCAGAAGTAGATTCTTACACATTAGTAAAATAGTTGAAAATTAGTCTCAAACCACAGACAGAAATTCATTAAAAAAAATCTCACTGTAGTAATATGGTATAGCCACTAGATGGCAACCAAGTACAATTGTGTACAAAAATCATGTAAACAGGGCCTAGTACCAGAGTGATAAAGGAGATCAAAGCACACAAGTATCAGTAATGTTGTACATGGACTGTGATTGAAAAATCGGCAACATTATATCCACACCCAGGGAGATTAGCTACAGTGCCATGGGTTGTAAACTACTTGATTATGTTGTGCATCATAGATAAAGGAACATCCATATCTCTGGAGATGGTCTTGTAACATTGTAAATGTTAATATTCTTCAACAATTTTGGTTCTCAAGTCCTCATACAGTTTTCCACTCTTTTTGTTCTCCAAGCTTAGTGTGGCACACACAGACACACAATGCAAAGATTGAGTCAACTTCTCCCCTTTTTATCTGGTTTCAGGTGTGATTTTCATATTGCCCACACATGTTACTTGCCACAGGTGACTTTGAACGAGCTTCACATGCTTGAAACAAAGTTGTTTATCCACAATTTTGGAAAGGTGCCAACAATTTTATCGAAATAATGTCTAATTTGCCTTTTTTTTTTCTGTTTTTCTGTGTTGTTCCAATACACGCAAAGGAAATAAACTTATATACAACAAAACGTGTAATTGCAACAATTTTATGGAATAAATACTTAATTTTCTGGAACAATTTCAAGGGTGCCAACAATTTTCGGTCATGATTGTACATACTAGGATGGGCCAGGGATGGGGGACATATATATCAGGAAGGAACCCAAGATGGAGGACATTGCTACATAATGGGGGAGGGGTGCAACTTGCATCTACTTATAGGATTTAGAACGCTACAATGGCCCATATATGTGACTAACACGCAGAGGTGACGGTGTGGGCACTCAGATCTAAATTTGGCACCAGACTCTGGTTACATCAATGGCCAAGCGGCTTCCTTTTTGTCTCACAAATATATAAAGAAGAAAGAAAACGATTGTGACGGGGATGAAATATATCACAACAATCATTTAAACAGTTACATTTTATTATATGGATTCATTAACCCTGCTGTTCTGTTCGGTCTGGGGAGACCTATTTTGAACTTTGGTATTTTTTGGGGTGTTCAAGATGCGGTTCTGAAACTTGTGGTTGATTGACTTAAATGAGGATGGGTCGGTCGGCCACGGGTTTCAGAGCCGCATCTTGAATATTTTAAAGAATATTGAAGTTCAAAGTCGGTCATTTTTGACCAACAGAACAGCAGGGTTAAGAACATGTATATGCAAAATAGTTAACGCAAACACCAAAAGACAAATAGAGACACCTTAAAAAATGGTGTGATACATACATGAATGTGCCTACATGTAACCAAATGTGTATGTGGCAGGTGAGCTATACATGGAAGTTTCACAAGTACATGTGTACAAAGAAAGCACAATCGTAGGTGATCAAAAAAGTATGATCTTATAGTAGTAGGTAAAATAAGTGCCTGTATGCATGTACATGAAACGTTTAATAGAATTATTTAGCTGATAAAGTTAAATGTAGAAATATCCCAAAGGTAAATAATAATGAATATTAGTAGTAGTAAAGTAATATTTACATATAACCAAGGGAAAAACGCGTGGTGAAACGGGTCTCGTGGTAGGTGCGCTGATCACTGTCATGCAGCACTACCTTGGTTCCCTTGCAATGTATTTATTATATTAGATACATCACTAAAGCCCTTGTGCAGGCATGAAGACAACATATGTAAATGTGCACACAATATGATTAGAAATAAATTGTTTTATGCTTACCTTATGGCCAGGAAGTCCAGGCGGGCCCTTGAAATTAACATATGCATAAAAGATTATATTAGAAAAACTGACGTTGATTAATGCCAATGATTTTATTCTTGAAATATAGAGTATGTTAGAGCTAGAGAAATAATAGAAAATAAACCAGTAAACAGTGTTCTATCATTAAATCATGTCTAGTATAATGGTTTGTTGGACCAAACAAATATATTTTGGGTATTTTTTGCACTTCTTCCACACACACCCCAAACATCAGCACTACAACTGCACACATAAGCTTGCACTTAGAAGGAAACACTTAAACCATATATTAAATTGAATCTGTCACCACAACTATTAATATGGGCATACAGGTTACAGACTGCTGAGGAGAGTGATCCCTGTGTGTCTCATATCAGACGCCTTGTTGTTGATAAGTCATCTTTTATCACTTCTTCCATGTAAGTCGCCTCTCACACTGGTACTTCTGCTCCCAGTATTTCGGTGTGTCGGGGAACGCTGAGAGTGGAAGTACCAGTGAGTCGCCAACACCAGTGCAATAGAAACATGAAGCCAGTACCCTGAGAAGGGCGAAACACTGAATAGGAGTGATGGCACTGGGACTGCGCAGGCGCAAGAGTACAGGATGAAAGCTCAACGTCACAGTCACACAATGCCGCTGTGGGAGGCGATCAGATGATAATGACGTCTGAGCCTGGAAGAGATCATTTACATAAAGGGATAAAAGATGATTTCTCAACAAGCAGGCATCTCTCATTCAAGACCAAGGCTGAAATGTCAAAATGTATACACGGCAGATTGCTTATGTGAAATAAAATTTTCATAATAAAGCAGGAAAGTCAAAGGTCTGGGAAGTGCTTTGACACACCCAAAGCACTTGAGCCTCATTTACATATTAATGAAAACTTTTTTTTCCAGTCAGAGAGCAACAGATTGCATAAGTAAAAATATGGATGACAACATGACAATGTAAACAGTTTTGGGGGAAGGATGGGTGGAAGATTCTGACAAATTCCCATTAAACGATCCTTATTGAGTACAATAACAGATAAGAATGGTTTAGAAAAGTGATTATAGAGCAGGATCCTAGAGGAACATTTTAAGAGCTCTGCTCCACAATATGGAGCATCATGGATCAAGCTTTAGTGCACCATGTCCAACAACACAACTATAAAAAAAATTCTAAATAATGACTGAATATAGAAAACATTCAGTAAAATATAAAATATGTAGCTGAAATGAGAAATGGCTAAAGGATTCCTGCAAAGCACACAGGGTCTATGGAAAGGGTTATCCAAATGCTTAAATAGGATAGCTGCCTCGGCTTCATTATTACACAAGATTAAGGCCCCGTCACACATAGCGACGCTTAAGCGATCCCGACAACGATACGACCTGTCAGGGATCGTTGCTGCGTCGCTATGTGGTCGCTGGTGAGATGTCACACAGTGCGATCTCCCCAACGACGCAGCAGCGATGCGGCGACCTGTAGCGACCTGTACAACGATGCTATTTCATGACGATTCAATGGGACGTCCTGTCAACGAGGTCGTTGGTAAGGTGTCAAACACAGCGATGTGTGCTACCCAGCGGGACCTCAACGATCAAAAAAAGGTCCAGGCCATTCCGACTCGACCAGCGATCTCACAGCAGGGGCCTGATCGCTGCTACGTGTCACACATAGCGAGATCGCTACTGAGGTCGCTGTTGCGTCACAAAACTTGTGACTCAGCAGCGATCTCGCTATGTGTGACGGGGGCTTTAGTATGGAAGACGCAGGAAGACATTGCTGAGAAGAACCAAAGACACAACACAATTGGTCAATGTCACAAATAGATAGAAAAGTGCATAAGAAGAAGATATTTAAAGCATTAGAACTTACTACAGGCCCAGGAACACCCGGAGAACCAGGAGGTCCAGACACCTAGAGCCACACAAATATAACAATGAAACATATACCTGCGATCACAGAAGAAATCAAAGTATATTTCATACATAAATTGAAACTAGAAGTCAGAAAGCACGTTACGTTATGTTCATTCTGCTACTGGGGTAAGTGATAACAAATGTTAGCTTGTTATGAGGGTCTGGACAGGGATTGAAAAACAAGGGAGGGTAATTTATCAGGAATTATTTGATGCAAAAAAGTGGTCACTCCTCCTAATTATAGTGTATATCCATGTCAGGCAATATATTGGTAATGTGAATAAAATGGTACCCATAGCGATGCACACTCCATATTGGAGCGGACATCCTCAGCTAAGGTTCTAATTCTCCTTGTACAGATATTGTCATGTTTCTTGGTCCGTTAAAGGAATTGTATCATCACAAAATTGTCTATTGATTAAGTTAGCTTTTCATGTTTACGTACTGTATATTTTGCATATTGTTTTCTTATGTATCATATGACTGAGTAACAAAAAATAAAATACTTACAGTTTTCACACTGACCGCTGTATCTAACATTAAACTCATTTTTCCTACTCTTCATATGGATATTAGGAGCAAAAGACTAATTCAACCCATGTTTCTGAGTAGTTTCTGAGCTGCAATCTGGGTAAAGGTCAATGTGAAGGGAGGAGGAGTAAGTGAGCTGTGACACTACCTATTGTGAGTAGTGTCATCTACTGTAAATAGTGGTGCTACCTTTCATTGTAATTTTGCCATTGATACTAATGAGACTGCTGAAAATTTTTCTATACAAGATAGGAAGTATTATTCACATGGATGAAAAATATATTTACCGTGTTTCCAGAATCTCCTTTCTCCCCTGTCTCTCCTTTCTCTCCCTAGTTAAAAAAAAAAAAATTGACATAGTATATGTGCAATAATTGTGTAATTGTATAATAATATAATATAATAATAATATAATTGTGTAATAATATTATTGTGTAATAATATAATAATAATATAATTGTGTAATAATTATAAATGCGGTAGGCAGAAAAAAAATTGATATTTTTTTTCACTATGAAGTTTTGTAAGACCCACTCATCTTACCAGTGTTCATCTTACTTTTGGAGCACACACAGAATGATTTATAAGCTCGATAGAAAGTCTAAGGACCTGTACCATGCTCTGCTAGCACTTTAGCATGAGCCGAGCACTTTGGCACCTTGGTGCCATTGGTTAACTTACGGTATTTACTGTATCAGAATATTGTGGAGCTTAATAAATTCTAAGATAGAAATTCGACACTTTACTCGCTCAATTATAATTTTATAACCATGAAAAATTAGATTACGTTCACACCTTTCAAGCCAGTCAGTCCTACTAAGGTATATAGCTACATACAGAGACATACCTAGATTAATGCAGAATTTACTTGAGAGAAAAGCTTACTGTAAGTCCTGGAAGCCCAATTGGGCCTAGAAGACCTGGAGGTCCTAGAGGTCCATGTTCACCCTGCTCTCCTTTTTCTCCAGTGGGGCCATCAAGGCCCTAAAAGACAAATATTTCCCCAGGTCAAAACTGATACTATAACTATACAAATCAGCAGTAAAAATTTCAAGAAAGTCAATCAAGTATCTCTTTGAGTAGAAATGTCTATAATATAACTGTAATACTAATTTATTGTGTACAGAAGCAATTAACATATACCCTTTTCAAGAGTTCTGAATTACATTTGGCACCTTAATCAAATAACCAAAGCTGTGAATATTTTTATGCTCCATCCTTTCGTTCTTAGGGCTGAAAAGCCACCACTATAGGTGTTTAGCAGCTGCTTACTTCTTTCTACACAGTACTTCTCTGCAGCTCTCCTTCATCTCCCTCTGCCTCTTTCCTACTGTGCAGCATCATAGGAATCGTCAGATATCTTTAGATTCCTATGACGCTGCACAGTAGGAAAGAGGCAGAGGAAGATGAGGGAGAGCCGCACAGAACTACTGCGCATGCCCAAGATTCCCAGCCCCACATTGTGAATCAATCAGAAGAGACTGCGGGGCGGGATCTCGGGCCACATGTCCACGCAGACGCAAGAAGGAAGACATCATGTGTTGTCAGTGGACGGGCAGCGCTAACTGCGCATGACCAAGACAAAAGATTACAGTGCAGGCGCTGGGTAAATAACTGAATGCTGAGGAGGCAGCGCCCAGAAGAAAGGAGGAAATTACTGATGGCTGTGAGGCGTCTGTCAGGGGGGAAAGACCTGCCCCCCTGACAAACTAGAGGTATGAGGGACAAATTATAAAAACGATTCTTTCAGCGGTGGAAGGGACCCGAACTAAAAGAGCCACCTTGGCAGAATGCAGCATTAGTGCTGCACAAGGTGGCTCTTTTAGTTAAAAACGCCAGGGGAAGGGGGGGTGACAGGTTCCCTTTAAGCTAATCTTGCCAGAATTCAGGTGTAATTTGTGTCACAAAACTGTCTTTAATGACCTAGGCCATGTTTATAATGTGTTTCAGACACTTTTAACAACTTGTCCAACTAGGAGGTACGGCCTTGCTGAAAAGGCAAGATTTATCAGAAAATGGGCATGGTTTAACATGCGACACAAGGCGCTTAAAAGCAAACTAATAAATAAGCGGTGTAACCTTAAAATAGACAGTCTTAACAATAGACACATTTATCAAACTGCATGAACCATTTTGATAAATTTGCCACATTTTAAGATTGTCTATACTAAGTCAAAGACTTAGAAAGTATTAATAAATATACAGCATTATTCTACCAAATATTACTTCAAGAACAGAAGATTTAAGAATAGCAATTTCACAGTTTTGATAAATATGCCCTATTGACTACTTATCCAGAGGATAATCCACCAATATTAGCTGGGTATGTTCTGCACTGTATACATTTATTATATGTTGTTCAGTATTTTGTAAATTTTTACATTATTACTTACAGGTGAACCTGTTAGTCCTACATCTCCCTTATCGCCTTTTGGCCCATGTAACCCTCTGGGACCTGAATCGCCCTTTGGTCCTTGAAGTCCATCCTGTCCTGGTGGACCTGGAGGTCCAGACTCACCAGTTTTCCCACGAGGTCCCTGAAACCATGTGATAATTTAATGCAGCTGAATATTCTTACTGTGTAAGTAAATACAACCATAGCGCAATACAATCCTACAATAAAATATGTAACTCAGATAATGGGCTAAGCCTATGCAATGTGACCGCCTACCTGTTGGTTTTTTTTCTTATTGACTTCAAAATGGAAGCAGGAGGAAAAACAGTGACCAAAAAGACTTTTAATTTGAGGTCAAGTGTTTGGCTTTTTTATTTCCTTAAAATTCAACAAAACTTTAGGCATAAAATGACACTGTACATATAACAGATAATAGAGGTAATCACAGTTTACCTTGTCTCCATCATGGCCAGGAGGACCAGGTAATCCAATTTCACCCTAAGAGAGAAAAATAATAGCCAAATTACATAACAGGCTGAAAGTAAATGATTCATAATTTGGGGACATAAATTTAGAAAACGAGCTTAAACTAAAAATATTTTAAAATATGATGTATTATCATATTTTTTGGACTATAAGACACATCTGACCATAAGACGCACCCCAAATTTAGAAGAGCAAAAATAGGGAAAAAAATTTAATGTCAAAATGGGGTTCCGTCTTAGAGTTCGAATTAAGCTTACAGGGGCGGCGGTAGTGCAGGCGACAAGAGCAGGGTTGCCGCTGCTGGAAGCCTTCATTGAGATGAGTCCTAAATCTGCACATCTGCTGGCAACATTTTCCTCAAGCCCACAACCAGGAGATCAATGGCTCTTGTCTCGCATCACACCGCAGGGACACCCCGTACTCCCAACCCAGGGCCTGCAGCATTGCACCACTCTCGCCAGCTTCCTGCAGCGTTGACCCTGCCTCTTGTGACCCCGCTCCACTGCCACTACTGCCGCCATCCCCCCCCGGTAAGCTATATTCGTACTATAAGACTGACCCCAATTTCCTCTCAAATTTTTGGGGAAAAAGTGTGTTTTATAATCCAAAAAAATACGATATTTTAGCATGACCCTTAAGCCACAAAATAAAGACAATGTGGAATATTTATCAAGCTAAAGGTGCTAACATTCTGGTGTGACATTCTCTAAAAAGCTGCTTGTCAGGTCCTATACAATATTTATTATTTTTTAGACTCTTATCTGCAGATTGTAATTATTGCAGCTTTAGGAAAATACAATAGTAAAAGCAAAACATAAAAAGTACATTTCAAGTTAATCGTAATTGTATGGGTTTGTTTTAAATTATTGTACCTTTTGCCCTGTTAATCCTGGTGGACCTGGAGGTCCAGGAGGGCCCTGGAAATAAAAAAAAATATGATTTATACATAATTTGTCAAATATCATTATGACATTCAATTGTGTTAATTTTTTTTTTAAAACACTTACGGTATTTTCAATAGAAACATAATAAATGTATAACAACAAAACATGCACAATAAATACAGTGGGTATTCAGATCCCTTTACATTTTTCAGTCTTTGTTTCATTGCAGTCATTTGGTAAATGCAAAACAGGTCATTTTTTTCTCATTAATGTACACTCTGCACCCCATCATAACTGAAAAAAAAACAGAAATGTAGAAATCTTTGCAAATTTAATAATAATAATCTTTATTTGTTATAATAATCTTTATTTTTTATATAGCGCTAACATATTCCACAGAGCTTCACAGGTTGCACACATTATCGTTGCTGTCCCCGTTGGGGCTCACAATCTAAATTCCCTATCAGTATGTCTTTGGAATGTGGGAGGAAACCGGAGTACCCGGAGGAAACCCACGCAAACACGGAGAGAACATACAAACTCTTTGCAGATGTTGTCCTTAGTGGGGCTTGAACCCAGGACTCCAGCACTGCAAGGCTGCAGTGTTATCCACTGCGTCACCGAAAAAGAAAAACTGAAATATCACATGGTGATAGGTATTCAGACCCTTTGCTCAGACACTCATATTTAAGTTACACGCTCTCCATTTCCTTGTGATCCTCTTTGAGATGGTTCTACTCCTTCATTGGAGTCCAGCTGTGTTTAATTAAACTTATAGGACTTGATTTGGAAAGGCTCACACCTCACATCTCACAGTGCATGTCAGACCAAATGAGAATCATGGTTAAAGGAACTGGCCAAGGTCCTCAGAGACAGAATTGTGGCAAGGCACAGATCTGGCAAAAATTACAACATAATTTCTGCAGTACTCAAGGTTCCTAAAAGCACAGTGGCCTCCATAATCCTTAAATGGAAGAAGTTTGGGACGACCAGAAGTCTTCCTAGACCTGGCCGTCCAGCCAAACTGAACAATCGTGAGAGAAGAGCCTTGATGAGAGAAGAGCCCCAATTCACTGTGATTGAGCTCCAGGGATGTAGTAGAAGATGGGATAAAGCTCCACAAAGTTATCTATCACTGCAGCCCTCCACCAGTCTGGCCTTTATGGCAGAGTGGTCCAATGGAAGTCTCTCCTTGGTTCAAGATATATGAAAGCCTGGATAGAATTTGCTAAAAAAACACATGAAGGACTCCCAGACAAGAAGCACCCCAATTCACTGTGACTGACCTCCAGAGATGTAGTAGGAGATGGGAGAAAGCTCCACAAAGTCAACTATCACTGCAGCCCTCCACCAGTCTGGCCCTTATGGCAGAGTGGTCCAATGGAAGTCTCTCCTTGGTTCAAGAAATATGAAAGCCTGCATAGAATTTGATAAAAAACACATGAAGGACTCCCAGACTGTGAGAAATAAGATTCTCTGGTCTGATGAGACGAAGATAGACCTTTTTGGTGATAATTCTAAGCGGTATGTATGGAGAAAACCAGGCACTGCTCATCACCTGCCCAATACAATCCCAACAGTGAAACATGGTGGTGGAATTAATACTTATGACCATGTGATATTTCAGTTTTTCTTTTTAAATAAATTTGCAAAAAAATCTACATTTCTGATCTTTATCATTCAAGATGAGGTGCAGAGTGTACATTAATGAGAAAAAAATGAACTTTTTTGAATTTACCAAATGGCTGCAATGAAACAAAGAGTGAAAAATGTAAAGGGGTATGAATACTTTCCGTACCCACTGTATCTTTTCCATAATATTTTTGTATTATAGAGAACATTTTAGAAAAGAGAAAACATTTCAAAAAGTATAAAATACATAACTTTCTGTTAAAATAATAACAGCATAATAAAAAATTTAAGAAATATTCAAATGCTTAATCATCTTGTAGCACCACCATGTGGCAATTGAAGCATTACACAACTTAGCATTAAAATCGGTGAGGCACCTAAGTAATTTACATACATGTCCTCCAGACAGGGGTTTTGAATAGGGTATATATTTTTCTTACCTTTTCCACCATATCAGTAGTGATTTTTACAAATGAAATCATGTCAGTATAATTTTTTAAAGAATTTTGCTATATGGGGCATTTCTACTACCATGATCCTAACACTGACAGTAATAATTATTTAGTGAGAAATATTCTGTATAGCCAATTCACATGCTGAATGTCCTTGTAATCAGGTATTGGTTTAAACTTAATTGAGACCGTGGTTGTGCCAGAGAAAAGGTGAACTACTAGGAAGCTTGACTGATCACGATTGATTTCAGTACTTTGATTATGTCACTACAATCATTGTTGTTTCTGCCAAATAATTAATTATGAATATGTTTTAGCATATAGTCTACTACAACACATAAATGCAAAAAAGAAATATCTTTGAGAAACAAACTCTGTCCTCAATCTCAATCCTGCAGTATGTAAGCATTCTCATAGGAGACAATTAAAAATACATCTAAGCATACACATGCCAAAAAAACATACATCACTGGGCAAAAGTTATGACACATCTCTTTATTCAGTAGTTTTCCTTGCTCTTATTGCAATATTCTCATTGCAAATTCAGACTGAAGGCAGCAAAACCGCAAAGGTACATACCGTATATGGAAATTCAAAGTACCCTCTTTTATTCTGATGACTGCTTTATACCCCCTTAGAATTTTCTCAAACAACTTAATCAGGTAGACACATAGAAAGGCTTTTGACCATCTTAAAGGAGTTCCCAGAGGTGCTAAGCACTTGTTGGTTGATTTCTTTTGGTTGCTACTAAATCCCAGAACCAAAATCTGTGCTGTTCCATGTATGTTGTTATATATGTTATATTTTACTCTGCTGCCACCCAATGGCGTTTTTTCCGTATGGCTGCTTGTTATTCATTTATTCTTATGGGCATGTCTTTCACTTCCGGTTCAGGGGTCAAGTCTTCTCTTCCTCTAGCAGCCATTTCATTTTCAGTTTACTTTCTGTTGTGAGAGGACGCTCTTTAACGGGCTTAGAAAGGCATCAGTCTTTCGACCTCTCTTGCTGCTCACACTTGCAGTTATACTTGGTGCTACATCTTACTGTACCCTGTCTACACCTGCATTTCTGGAGAAAGTACTGTATTACCAGTTATCGGCTGTATGTCCAGATTTCCAAATAAACAAGTCTGGATTGCACAATCCCTGGTGTGCATCATCTCTTCGGACGCTGAGCAGCATTGGTCCTGTCTGCCTCATATCGAGGAAATACTTGCACTGCAGGACCGTACATCCTATTTTCTTACAGTATATATATTTGTATACATAATATTTTGGCATCATATCATGTTTTATGCGCAACCAAAATGTACTTTAGCCTGAAAATACTATTGGTATTAATCCTGTCTTCCTCCAGCTCTATCTCTCTAGTACATGATGGACATCTTAGCATTAACCAGAATCCATCTCATTAACCCCTTCATGACCCAGCCTATTTTGACCTTAATGACCTGGCCGTTTTTTGCAATTCTGACCAGTGTCCCTTTATGAGGTAATAACTCAGGAACGCTTCAACGGATCCTAGCGGTTCTGAGATTGTTTTTTCGTGACATATTGGGCTTCATGTTATTGGTAAATTTAGGTCAATAAATTATGCGTTTATTTGTGATAAAAGCGGAAACTTGGCGAAAATTTTGAAAATTTCGCAATTTTCACAATTTGAATTTTTATTCTGTTAAACCAGAGAGTTATGTGACACAAAATAGTTAATAACTAACATTTCCCACATGTATACTTTACATTAGCACAATTTTGGAAACAAAATTTTTTTTTGCTTGGAAGTTATAAGGGTTAAAATTTGACCAGCGATTTCTCATTTTTACAACGAAATTTGCAAAACCATTTTTTTTAGGGACCACCTCACATTTGAAGTCAGTTTACGGGGTCTATATGGCTGAAAATACCCAAAAGTGACACCATTCTAAAAACTGCACCCCTCAAGGTGCACAAAACCACATTCAAGAAGTTTATTAACCCTTCAGGTGCTTCACAGCAGCAGAAGCAATATGGAAGGAAAAAATGAACATTTAAATTTTTAGTCACAAAAATGATCTTTTAGCAACAATTTTTTTGATTTCTCAATGGTAAAAGGAGAAACTGAACCATGAAAGTTGTTGTCCAATTTGTCCTGAGTATGCTGATACCTCATATGTAGGGGTAAACCACTGTTTGGGCGCACGGCAGGGCTTGGAAGGGAAGGAGCGCCATTTGACTTTTTTAATGAAAAATTGGCTCCACTCCTTATCGGACACCATGTCACGTTTGGAGAGCCCCCGTGTGCCTAAAAATTGGAGCTCCCTCACAAGTGACCCCATTTTGGAAACTAGACACCCCAAGGAACTTATCTAGATGCATAATGAGAACTTTGAACCCCCAGGTGCTTCACAAATTGATCTGTAAAAATGAAAAAGTACTTTTTTTTCACAAAAATTTTTTTTTCGCCTCAATTTTTTCATTTTCACATGGGTAATAGGATAAAATTGATCCTAAAATTTGTTGAGCAATTTCTCCTGAGTACGCCGATACCTCATATGTGGGGGTAAACCACTGTTTGGGCACACGGCAGGGCTCGGAAGGGAAGGCGCGCCATTTGACTTTTTGAATGGAAAATTAGCTCCAATTGTTAGCGGACACCATGTCGCGTTTGGAGAGCCCCTGTGTGCCTAAACATTGGAGCTCCCCCACAAGTGACCCCATTTTAGAAACTAGACCCCCCCAAGGAACTTATCTAGATGCATATTGAGCACTTTAAACCCCCAGGTGCTTCACAGAAGTTTATAACGCAGAGCCATGAAAATAAAAAATAACTTTTCTTTCCTCAAAAATGATTTTTTAGCCTGGAATTTTCTATTTTGCCAAGGGTAATAGGAGAAATTGGACCACAAATGTTGTTGTCCAGTTTGTCCTGAGTACGCTGATACCCCATATGTGGGGGTAAACCACTGTTTGGGCGCACGGCAGGGATCGGAAGGGAAGGCACGCCATTTGGCTTTTTTAATGGAAAATTAGCTCCAATCATTAGCGGACACCATGTCACGTTTGGAGAGCCCCTGTGTGCCTAAACATTGGAGATCCCCCACAAATGACCCCATTTTGGAAACTAGACCCCCCCAAAGGAACTAATCTAGATGTGTGGTGAGGACTTTGAACCCCCAAGTGCTTCACAGAAGTTTATAACGCAGAGCCATGAAAAAAAAAAAAATAATATTTTCTCAAAAATGATTTTTAGCCTGCAATTTCTTATTTTCCCAAGGGTAACAGGAGAAATTTGACCTCAAAAGTTGTTGTCCAGTTTCTCCTGAGTACGGTGATACCCCATATGTGGGGGTAAACTACTGTTTGGGCACATGCCGGGGCTCGGAAGTGAAGTAGTGATGTTTTGAAATGCAGACTTTGATGGAATGCTCTGCGGGCGTCACATTGCGTTTGCAAAGCCCTTGATGTGGCTAAACAGTAGAAACCCCCCACAAGTGACCCCATTTTGGAAACTAGACCCCGAAAGGAACTTATCTAGATGTGTGGTGAGCACTTTGAACCCCCAAGTGCTTCACAGAAGTTTATAACGCAGAGCCGTGAAAATAATAAATACGTTTTCTTTCCTCAAAAATAATTACTTAGCCCAGAATTTTTTAATTTTCCCAAGGGTAACAGGAGAAATTTGACCCCAATATTTGTTGTCCAGTTTCTCCTGAGTACGGTGATACCCCATATGTGGGGGTAAACTACTGTTTGGGCACATGCTGGGGCTCGGAAGTGAAGTAGTGACGTTTTGAAATGCAGACTTTGATGGAATGCTCTGCGGGCGTCACGTTGCGTTTGCAGAGCCCCTGATGTGGCTAAACAGTAGAAACCCCCCACAAGTGACCCCATTTTGGAAACTAGACCCCAAAAGGAACTTATCTAGATGTGTGGTGAGCACTTTGAACCCCAAAGTGCTTCACAGAAGTTTATAACGCAGAGCCGTGAAAATAATAAATACGTTTTCTTTCCTCAAAAATAATTATTTAGCCCAGAATTTTTTATTTTCCCAAGGGTTACAGGAGAAATTTCACCCCAAAAGTTGTTGTCCAGTTTCTCCTGAGTACGCTGATAACCCATGTGTGGGGGTAAACCACTGTTTGGGCACACTTTTATGCTAGGCAATTCAGTAACACAATGTACATAGCGATCAGAGCACATACAGTGATCTGACAATAACCCAAAATAATAGAACGAGCTCTGAGACGTTGAAACTCTGTAGACCGCAATTCCTGATCCTCTCAAAACACAACTAGAGGCAGCTGTGGATTGCGCCTAAAGCTCCCTATGCAACTCGGCACAGCCTGAGAAACTAACTAGCCTGAAGATAGAAAAATAAGCCTACCTTGCCTCAGAGAAATACCCCAAAGGAAAAGGCAGCCCCCCACATATAATGACTGTGAGTAAGATGAAAAGACAAACGTAGGGATGAAATAGATTCAGCAAAGTGAGGCCCGATATTCTAGACAGAACGAGGATAGGAAAGATAACTTTGCGGTCTACACAAAACCCTAAAGAAAACCACGCAAAGGGGGCAAAAAGACCCTCCGTACCGAACTAACGGCACGGAGGTACACCCTTTGTGTCCCAGAGCTTCCAGCAAAACAAATAGACAAGCTGGACAGAAAAAATAGCAACAAATAGCAAAGAAGCACTTAGCTATGCAGAGCAGCAGGCCACAGGAATGATCCAGAGAAACACAAGTCCAACACTGGAACATTGACAGGAAGCCAGGATCAAAGCATCAGGTGGAGTTAAGTAGAGAAGCAGCTAACGACCTCACCAGATCACCTGAGGGAGGAAACTCAGAAGCTGCAGTACCACTTTTCTCCACAAACGGAAGCTCCCAGAGAGAATCAGCCGAAGTACCACTTGTGACCACAGGAGTGAACTCTGCCACAGAATTCACAACAGTACCCCCCCCTTGAGGAGGGGTCACCGAACCCTCACCAGAGCCCCCAGGCCGACCAGGATGAGCCACATGAAAGGCACGAACAAGATCGGGAGCATGGACATCAGAGGCAAAAACCCAGGAATTATCTTCCTGAGCATAACCCTTCCATTTAACCAGATACTGGAGTTTCCGTCTTGAAACACGAGAATCCAAAATCTTCTCCACAATATACTCCAATTCCCCCTCCACCAAAACCGGGGCAGGAGGCTCAACAGATGGGACCATAGGTGCCACGTATCTCCGCAACAATGACCTATGGAATACGTTATGTATGGAAAAAGAATCTGGAAGGGTCAGACGAAAAGACACAGGATTAAGAACCTCAGAAATCCTGTACGGACCAATAAAACGAGTTTTAAACTTAGGAGAGGAAACCTTCATAGGAATATGACGAGAAGATAACCAAACCAGATCCCCATCACGAAGTCGGGGACCCACACGGCGTCTGCGATTAGCGAAAAGTTGAGCCTTCTTCTGGGACAAGGTCAAATTGTCCACTACCTGAGTCCAAATCTGCTGCAACCTGTCCACCACAGTATCCACACCAGGACAGTCCGAAGACTCAACCTGTCCTGAAGAGAAACGAGGATGGAACCCAGAATTGCAGAAAAACGGCGAAACCAAGGTAGCCGAGCTGGCCCGATTATTAAGGGCGAACTCAGCCAAAGGCAAAAAGGACACCCAGTCATCCTGATCAGCAGAAACAAAGCATCTCAGATATGTTTCCAAGGTCTGATTGGTTCGTTTGGTCTGGCCATTAGTCTGAGGATGGAAAGCCGAGGAAAAAGACAAGTCAATGCCCATCCTACCACAAAAGGCTCGCCAAAACCTCGAAACAAACTGGGAACCTCTGTCAGAAACAATATTCTCTGGAATGCCATGCAAACGAACCACATGCTGGAAGAATAAAGGCACCAAATCAGAAGAGGAAGGCAATTTAGACAAGGGTACCACATGGACCATCTTAGAAAAGCGATCACAGACCACCCAAATGACTGACATCCTTTGAGAAACAGGAAGGTCAGAAATAAAATCCATAGAGATATGTGTCCAAGGCCTCTTCGGGACCTGCAAGGGCAAAAGCAACCCACTGGCACGAGAACAGCAGGGCTTAGCCCGAGCACAAATCCCACAGGACTGCACAAAAGTACGCACATCCCGCGACAGAGAGGGCCACCAAAAGGATCTAGCCACTAACTCTCTGGTACCAAAGATTCCAGGATGACCAGCCAACACCGAACAATGAAGTTCAGAGATAACTCTATTCGTCCACCTATCAGGGACAAACAGTTTCTCCGCTGGGCAACGATCAGGTTTATTAGCCTGAAATTTTTGCAGCACCCGCCGCAAATCAGGGGAGATGGCAGACACAATTACTCCTTCCTTGAGGATACCCGCCGGCTCAGACAAACCCGGAGAGTCGGGCACAAAACTCCTAGACAGAGCATCCGCCTTCACATTTTTAGAGCCCGGAAGGTACAAAATCACAAAGTCAAAACGGGCAAAAAACAACGACCAACGAGCTTGTCTAGGATTCAAGCGCTTGGCAGACTCGAGATAAGTCAAGTTCTTATGATCAGTCAATATCACCACGCGATGCTTAGCTCCTTCAAGCCAATGACGCCACTCCTCGAATGCCCACTTCATGGCCAGCATCTCTCGGTTGCCCACATCATAATTTCGCTCAGCAGGCGAAAACTTCCTGGAAAAGAAAGCGCATTGGTTTCATCACTGAGCAACCAGAACCTCTCTGTGACAAAACAGCCCCTGCTCCAATCTCAGAAGCATCAACCTCGACCTGGAACGGAAGAGAAACATCTGGTTGACACAACACAGGGGCAGAAGAAAAACGACGCTTCAACTCTTGAAAAGCTTCCACAGCAGCAGAAGACCAATTGACCAAATCAGCACCCTTCTTGGTCAAATCGGTCAATGGTTTGGCAACACTAGAAAAATTGCAGATGAAGCGACGATAAAAATTAGCAAAGCCCAGGAACTTTTGCAGACTTTTCAGAGATGTCGGCTGAGTCCAATCATGTATGGCTTGGACCTTAACCGGATCCATCTTGATAGTAGAAGGGGAAAAGATGAACCCCAAAAATGAAACCTTCTGCACACCAAAGAGACACTTTGATCCCTTCACAAACAAAGAATTAGCACGCAGGACCTGAAAAACCGTTCTGACCTGCTTCACATGAGACTCCCAATCATCCGAGAAGATCAAAATGTCATCCAAGTACACAATCAGGAATTTATCCAGGTACTCACGGAAGATGTCATGCATAAAGGATTGAAACACTGATGGAGCATTGGCAAGTCCGAACGGCATCACTAGATACTCAAAATGACCCTCGGGCGTATTAAATGCAGTTTTCCATTCATCGCCTTGCCTGATTCTCACCAGATTATACGCACCACGAAGATCTATCTTAGTGAACCAACTAGCCCCCTTAATCCGAGCAAACAAATCAGATAACAATGGCAAGGGGTACTGAAATTTAACAGTGATCTTATTAAGAAGGCGGTAATCTATACACGGTCTCAGCGAACCATCCTTCTTGGCCACAAAAAAGAACCCTGCTCCCAATGGCGACGACGACGGGCGAATATGCCCCTTCTCCAGGGATTCCTTCACATAACTGCGCATAGCGGTGTGCTCAGGCACGGATAAATTAAACAGTCGACCTTTTGGGAATTTACTACCAGGAATCAAATTGATAGCACAATCACAATCCCTATGCGGAGGCAGGGCATCGGACTTGGGCTCATCACATACATCCCAGTAATCAGACAAGAACTCTGGAACCTCAGAAGGGGTGGATGACGAAATTGACAGAAATGGAACATCACCATGTACTCCCTGACAACCCCAGCTGGACACCAACATGGAATTCCAATCCAATACTGGATTATGGGCTTGTAGCCATGGCAACCCCAACACGACCACATCATGCAGATTATGTAACACCAGAAAGCGAATAACCTCCTGATGTGCAGGAGCCATGCACATGGTCAGCTGGGTCCAGTATTGAGGCTTATTCTTGGCCAAAGGTGTAGCATCAATTCCTCTCAATGGAATAGGACACTGCAAGGGCTCCAATAAAAACCCACAACGTTTAGCATAATCCAAGTCCATCAAATTCAGGGCAGCGCCTGAATCCACAAACGCCATGACAGAATACGACGACAAGGAGCATATCAAGGTAACGGACAGAAGAAATATTGACTGTACAGTACCAATGGTAGCAGACCTAGCGAACCGCTTAGTGCGCTTAGGACAATCAGAGATAGCATGAGTGGAATCACCACAGTAGAAACACAGCCCATTCAGACGTCTGTGTTCTTGCCGTTCAACTCTGGTTATAGTCCTATCGCACTGCATAGGCTCAGGTTTAATCTCAGGTAATACCGCCAAATGGTACACAGATTTACGCTCACGCAAGCGTCGACCGATCTGAATGGCCAAAGACATAGACTCATTCAAACCAGCGGGCATAGGAAATCCCACCATGACATCCTTAATGGCTTCAGAGAGACCCTTTCTGAAAATGGCTGCAAGCGCAGATTCATTCCATTGAGTGAGCACGGACCATTTTCTAAATTTCTGGCAATATAGCTCTATCTCATCCTGAGCCTGACAAAGAGCCAGCAAATTTTTTTCTGCCTGATCTACTGAATTAGGCTCATCGTACAGCAATCCAAGCGCCAGGAAAAACGCATCGATATCACTCAATGCAGGATCTCCTGACGCAAGAGAAAATGCCCAGTCCTGAGGGTCGCCACGCAAAAAAGAAATGACGATCCTAACCTGTTGCGCTGGGTCACCAGAGGAACGAGGTTTCAAAGCCAGAAACAGTTTACAATTATTCTTGAAACTCAGAAATTTAGTTCTATCTCCAAAAAACAAATCTGGAATAGGAATTCTCGGTTTTAACAAAGAATTCTGAACCACAAAATTTTGTATATCTTGAACTCTTGCCGTGAGCTGATCTACACATGAAGACAGACCTTTAATGTCCATTGTAACACCTGTGTCCTGAACCACCCAAATGTCTAGGGAAAAAAAAAGACAAATCACAGTGCAAAGGAAAAAAAATGGTCTCAGAACTTCTTTTTTCCCTCTATTGAGAATCATTAGTACTTTTGGCTTCCTGTACTGTTATGCTAGGCAATTCAGTAACACAATGTACATAGCGATCAGAGCACATACAGTGATCTGACAATAACCCAAAATAATAGAACGAGGTCTGAGACGTGGAAACTCTGTAGACCGCAATTCCTGATCCTCTCAAAACACAACTAGAGGCAGCTGTGGATTGCGCCTAAAGCTCCCTATGCAACTCAGCACAGCCTGAGAAACTAACTAGCCTGAAGATAGAAAAATAAGCCTACCTTGCCTCAGAGAAATACCCCAAAGGAAAAGGCAGCCCCCCACATATAATGACTGTGAGTAAGATGAAAAGACAAACGTAGGGATGAAATAGATTCAGCAAAGTGAGGCCCGATATTCTAGACAGAACGAGGATAGGAAAGATAACTTTGCGGTCTACACAAAACCCTAAAGAAAACCACGCAAAGGGGGCAAAAAGACCCTCCGTACCGAACTAACGGCACGGAGGTACACCCTTTGTGTCCCAGAGCTTCCAGCAAAACAAATAGACAAGCTGGACAGAAAAAATAGCAACAAATAGCAAAGAAGCACTTTGCTATGCAGAGCAGCAGGCCACAGGAATGATCCAGAGAAACACAAGTCCAACACTGGAACATTGACAGGAAGCCAGGATCAAAGCATCAGGTGGAGTTAAGTAGAGAAGCAGCTAACGACCTCACCAGATCACCTGAGGGAGGAAACTCAGAAGCTGCAGTACCACTTTTCTCCACAAACGGAAGCTCCCAGAGAGAATCAGCCGAAGTACCACTTGTGACCACAGGAGTGAACTCTGCCACAGAATTCACAACAGCACACGTCGGGGCTCAGAAGGGAAGTAGTGACTTTTGAAATGCAGACTTTGATGGAATGGTCTGCGGGTGTCACGTTGCGTTTGCAGAGCCCCTGGTGTGCCTAAACAGTAGAAACCCCCCACAAGTGACCCCATTTTAGAAACTAGACCCCCCAAGGAACTTATCTAGATATGTGGTGAGCACTTTGAACCCCCAAGTGCTTCACAGACGTTTACAACGCAGAGCCGTGAAAATAAAAAATCATTTTTCTTTCCTCAAAAATGATGTTTTAGCAAGCATTTTTTTTATTTTCACAAGGGTAACAGGAGAAATTGGACCCCAGTAATTGTTGCGCAGTTTGTCCTGAGTATGCTGGTACCCCATATGTGGGGGTAAACCACTGTTTGGGCGCACGTCGGGGCTCGGAAGTGAGGGAGCACCATTTGACTTTTTGAATACAAGATTGGCCTGAATCAATGGTGGCACCATGTTGCGTTTGGAGACCCCTGATGTGCCTAAACAGTGGAAACCCCTCAATTCTACCTCCAACACTAACCCCCCCACACCCCTAACCCTAATCCCAACTGTAGCCATAACCCTAATCACAACCCTAACCCCAACACACCCTTAACCACAACCCTAACCTCAACACACCCCTAACCCTAACCACAACCCTAATTCCAACCCTAACCCTAAGGCTATGTGCCCACGTTGCGGATTCGTGTGAGATTTTTCAGCATCATTTTTTAAAAATCCGCGGGTAAAAGGCACTGCGTTTTACCTGCGGATTTAACGTGGATTTCCAGTGTTTTTTGTGCGGATTTCACCTGCGGATTCCTATTGAGGAACAGGTGTAAAACGCTGCGGAATCCGCACAAAGAATTGACATGCTGCGGAAAATATAACGCAGCGTTTCCGCGTGGTATTTTCCGCACCATGGGCACAGCGGATTTGGTTTTCCATAGGTTTACATGGTACTGTAAACCTGATGGAACACTGCAGCGAATCCGCAGCGGCCAATCTCGCTGCGGATCCACAGCCAAATCCGCACCGTGTGCACATGACCTAATTCTAAAGGTATGTGCACACACTGCGGAAAATGCTGCGAATCCGCAGCAGTTTCCCATGAGTTTACATTTCAATGTAAACCTATGGGAAACAAAAAACGCTGTACACATGCTGCAGAAAAGCTGCACGGAAACGCAGGGGTTTACATTCCACAGCATGTCACTTCTTTCTGCCGATTCCGCAGCGGTTTTACAACTGCTCCAATAGAAAATCGCAGTTGTAAAACCGCAGCGAAATGCGCAGAAACACCGCGGTAAATCTGCCATAAATCCGCAGCGGTTTAGCACTGCGGATTTTTCAAATCCGCAGCGGAAAAATCCGCAGAGGACCAGAATACGTGTGCACATACCGAAACCCTAAACCTAACCCTAACCCTAGTTCTTACCCCAACCTTAGTGGAAGAAAAAAAAAAAATCTTTATTTTATTATTGTCCCTACCTATGGGGGTGACAAAGGGGGGGGGGGTCATTCAGTATTTTTTTTATTTTGATCACTGTGATTTTGGAAGATGGCGGCGCCCAGGAAAGAAGGCGGATGGACCACGGGAGGCTCGGTAAGTAGGATTGGGTGGGGGGAGCACGGGGGGGGGTGGATCGGAGCATGGGGGGGTAAATCGGAGCACGGGGGGGTGGATCGGAGCACGGGGGGGTCGGATCGGAGCACGGGGGGGGTCGATTGGAGCACCGGGGGGTGGATCGGACTGCAGGGGGGTGGATCGGAGTGCAGGGGGGTGGGATTGGAGCAGGGGGTGAGCGGACAAGAGCACGGGGGGAGCGGACAGGAGGACGGAGGGGAGCGGAGCAGTGTAAAGGACAGATCGGTGGCTTGGGGGGGCGATCGGTGGGGTGGGGTGGGGGCACATCAGTGTTTCCAGCCATGGCCGATGATATTGCAGCATCGGCCATGGCTGGATTGTAATATTTCACCAGTTATAATAGGTGAAATATTACAAATCGCTCTGATTGGCAGTTTCACTTTCAACAGCCAATCAGAGCGATCGTAGCCACGGGGGGGGGGGGGGGGGTGAAGCCACCCCCCCTGGGCTAAACTACCACTCCCCCTATCCCTGCAGATCGGGTGAAATTGGAGTTAACCCTTTCACCCGATCTGCAGGGACGCGATCATTCTGTGACACAGCATATGCGTCACAGGTCGGATTCGCACCGACTTTCATGACGCATACGCTGTGTCACAGGTTGGGAAGGGGTTAATAGAATACTTAATCTTATTTCATTTACCTTTTGTAATTATGTGCTCCTGTTTTCTAGCATACCTTAAGTTGACTTTTCACAGCAACCATTTGTATATTTTCTCAATTTTTCCCTTGAAAGTCCTATCTAAAACAATAGAATAGTTTCCTATATTGACTATAGTTTTGCCTATTTTCAGACTAAATAAGGGGCAATTTACAAAACAGTATTGCAGTTGTATTTTCTCTCTGGTATTAAGTATGCAAATCCCAATTAAACTGTGGATCCTCTGACCTGAAATAATATGCTTATTTTTATCTTTGGGTCATGAGATCTGCAGTTGGGTCATGTCTTGGGGCAGTTACCTGCTATACTGAACTGTGAATTAACCCTAAAGAAAATTATATAAGCTGAACAGGGCTGAGCTGTAATACAATCCATGAACAAGGGAAGTGCTGATTGTAGAAAAAAAAAATCAGACCCATTTTTTTTATTGTTGCACAATCCCGTTACCCTCTGAGACCTCTGTCACAATTTATTTGTCATTTTGATATGTTCGAAGTTATTTTTACTCATTATTCATAGGCAGTTGCTCAAAGCTGAATCTCTTCAAAGACGTTGAAAATTTCCAAGTTTGAAGCTCAGTACAGATGTCCTTTATCATTGATGCTTAGTGGTGACGATTTGTGCATGTGACATTGACATATTTGTCCTCTACTTATTGGTTTGTTACCAAATATAAAAAGTATATAAATAATAAAAAGTTTATAAAAGATCAGCATTTTTAACCCTTTTCTGACATCGGGCATAATAGTACGCTGATGTCGAACTCCCCCTGTTTGTTGCGGGCTTCGGCACTGATCCTACACCTTTCCGTGCACATGCCGGCTGATATATACAGCTGACATGTGCCTGCAACAGCCGCGGGTGGAATCGCCATCCACCCGCGGCTGTTAACTAGTTAAATGCCGCTGTCAATCTCTGACAGCAGCATTTAACTCGCGCTTCCAGGAAGGGCACCCATCGGTGACCCCGTCACATCATCCCGGGTCACTGATAGGTTGGCATGACAACCAGAGGTCTACAGCAGACCTCTATGGTAGTCATAGCCAGATTGCTATGAGGACCACCCGGTGGTCAGTGCTCACAGCAAATGAGCATTTCTGCTACACACAGGCGATCTGATCATCGACTGTATGTAGCAGAGCCGATCACAGTAAAGTACTGCAGCTTCTAATCTCCCATGGAGACTATTGAAGCATGCCAAAAGTAAAAAAAAGTTGTAAAAAATGAAATAAATAAAAGTTCAAATTACCCCTTCACCCCATTCAAAATAAAACAACCAAAAAACACAAAAATACGCATATTTGGTATCACTGCATTCAGAATCACCCGATCTATCAATATAAAAAAAGAATTAACCCGATGATTAAATGGCGTAACGAGAAAAAAAAGTCAGCGCCAGAATTACGTTTTTTTGGTCGCCGCAACATTGCATGAAAAGGCAGTAACGGGTGATCAAAAGAAAGTATCTGCACCAACATGGTATCATTAAAAACATCAGTTCAATGCACAAAAAATAAGCCCTCACCCTACCCACGATCATGAAAAATGGAGACGCTATGGGTATCGGAAAATAGGTAATTTTTTTTAAACAAAATTTGGAATTTTTTTCACCACTTAAATAAAAAATAACCTATACATGTTTGGTGTTAATGAGCTCGTAATGACCTGGAGAATCATAATGGCAGATCAGTTTTAGCATCTAATAAACATGGTAAAAAAAAAAACCAACAACTGTGGGATTGCACTTTTTTTGCAATTGCATCACACTTGTAATTTTTTACCCGTTTTCCAGTATGTGATATGCTAAAACAAATGTATTTCAAAAGTATAACTCATCCTGCAAAAAAACAATCCCTCTCATGGCTATTTTGATCAAAAAATAAAAAAGTTATGGCTCTGGGAAGAAGGGGAGCAAAAAACGAAAATGAAAAAACAAAAATATCTCTGGTCGTTAAGCGGTTAAGAACCAAGATGGGTCTTTTACTTTTGTAACAGTCAATAAAAGGACATACTGTGTAGGCAGTGCTGTCACTCAGCAAAGGACTATGCATTTAAGGCAGACTGCTGATCAATATCTGTTAAATTAAATTGCATTAAGCCTGTGCATGGCTCGTTTTGGAAACACGTGGGAGAAAGATGGGAAATAGCAAGTTGTTAGAGACCAAGAAAAATATAGTATATAGAATTCCCCTCAAAGGCAAAAGGGAAAGCAGAAGTCTGAAATTCTTATATATGGATTAAATGCACAATGGTGCAGAATGATAAAGCCTATTTAAAGGGAACCTGATTGCCTTGCGCAGGCGTGTACTACGGAGGACAGAGAATGAACTTCAATCCAATATTGCGGCCAGCATGCAGCCAGCGGGTAAGGAAAGGGTGAATCAAACACCCGAAAACTCCGCCCATATGACCCAAAACCAGTCCCGCCAAATTCAGGTGACAGTTTCCCTTTAACACCTCTGCTTCCAAGGTGTCACCTGTACAAATTTAATCTTTATGTCATGTCATGGTGCAGGGCTAAAGCAGGTACTCTAATCCTGGGACACCACAATCATCATATGATGGATCATGCATTCCTTACCATTAGTGGCATTTGTTACTACAACTCTGGCAAAAATTAAGAAACCACCACATCAAAACCCTGTCATGTGCAGCCCAATCTCCAGACCTGAACCCCATTGAAAACATCTGGAATGTAATCAAGAGGATGATGGATAGTCACAAGACATCAAACAAAGAAGAACTGCTTACCGGTACATTTTTGTGCCAGAAGCAGCGTGAAAGACTGGTGGAAAGCATGCCAAGACGTATGAAAGCTGTGACTAAAAATCATGGTTATTCCACAAAATATTGATTTCTGAACTCTTCCTGAGGTAAAACATTAGTATTGTTACTAAATGATCATGAACTTGTTTTCTTTGCATTATTTGAGGTCTGAAAGCACTGGGTTTTTTTTTTTTATTTTGACCATTTTTCTTTTTAAAAAAAAAAATACAAAATTTATTGCTTGGAAATTCGGAGACATGTTGTCAGAAGTTTATAGAATAAAAGAACAATTTACATTTTACTCAAAAATATATCTATAAAGAGAAAAATCAGAGAAACTGAAAATGTTACAGTGGTCTCTTGATTTGTGCCAGAGCTGTAGTCTGAAATATTTTCCGATGTGTTTCACTGGTAAGTAAAGCTATTTTAACATCTAAAAAAAAGCAAGCCCCTGACAAAGCGAGCAATGCGATACATGATACTTCTGCCATATCTGATAACCCACCTGTATTGCTTCACTGAGGTTGCTATTATATTCCACAAGACTGGATTTCCCAGCTTCTCCCTTAGGACCCTGTGAAAACAAATATAGATCACTAATGTGTATTTGAAGTGTTGTAGCTTATAGGAATACACAGAATTCCTTTGTATTTACAACATTAAATATAATAAAATAATATTTTTAAATATTTTAATAGTGATAAATAGGGTTGAGCGAAACGGGTCGGCCACTTTCAGAAGTCGCCGACTTTTGGCAAAGTCGGGTTTCATGAAACCCGACCTGACCCCTGTGTGGGGTCGGCCATGAAGTCGGCGATCTTCTGAATGTGGTATCGGAATTCCGATCCCGATTTCCGATATGTTTGCAATATCGGAAATCGGTATCGGAATCCATATTTAATGTAAAATAAAGAATTAAAATAAAAAATATCGCTATACTTACCCTCTGACGCGCCCTGGTACTAACCGGGAACCTTCCTTCCTTCGAATCAGCGCTTCCAGGACCTTGCGGTGACGTCGCGGTGACGTCGCGGCTTGTGATTGGTGGCGCGGCCGCCCATGTGACCGCTCGCGCGACCAATCACATGCCGCGACGTCACCGCGACGTCACGCAAGGTCCTGCAAGCGCTGATTCTTAGGAAGGAAGGCTGCCGGAAAGAAGCAGGGCGCGTCCGAGGGTGAGTATATTCCTATATTCGCCACCAATCACAAGCCGCGACGTCACCGCGACGTCACCGCAAGGTCCTGGAAGCGCTGATTCGAAGGAAGGAAGGTTCCCGGTTAGTACCAGGGCGCGTCAGAGGGTAAGTATAGCGATATTTTTTATTTTAATTCTTTATTTTACACTTAAATATGGATCCCAAGGCCTGAAGGAGAGTTTCCGCTCCTTCAGACCCTGGGAACCATTAGAAACCCAATGCACTGCATTGGGTTTCGAGTTTCGGCCGACCCCGACCCCGACTTTTTTATAGGATCGGCCGATTTCACTCGACCCGACTTTTGAAAATGTCGGGTTTCGTGAAACCCGACCCGATCCTATAAAAGTAAAGGTCGCTCAACCCTAGTGATAAATGTTTTCGTCTAATCTGTTATCTTATAATTTTTTATTTTGCATCACAATGACTAAGAGGGCATAAGATTTTAAATGCACTTTAAGCCTGTGACTGTCACTGGTATGAATTATCCGTTTTTGTGTCTCTGGATATAAAAATGGATTTTGGACTTATGTGGTTTTAATGAAAATGGAATAAAAGTTATTTTTTGTGGATATCACCTTACGCTGGACTTCTGCTTCACCTTCATTCTACTTGCAGCACTGCATGATCCGCACGGTGGGACTGAGAGGAGGTGAGCTGATCTTTGTTGCTTTTTTCATTCTAGGCATGCTCTATGATCTATGCAGAGGTCATTGCGCAATGAAGGAGAGGAGATGAGCTTTGACCATCAACTATTGTGTGGTGCTATCCTATATATAAGTTTTTCCTTACATTGTGATTCTGTCTGCAATGATAATGAAAGCTACTGTACTAAAAAGGATCTATGCAGAATATGAGGCAGCAAGGTGTCTCAGTATTTAGCACTGCAGCCTTCAAATCCTACCAAGGACACCATTAATTCCAAAGCACTTTACAGACATCATTACCACTGTTCCCATTGGGGCTCACAATCTTAATTCTCTATCAGTAAATTTTTGGAGTGTGGGAGGAACCCAGAGTAGCAGAAGAAAACCCACACAAACACAATAAGAACATAGAAATTAAAGGTGCATCTCACAAAATTAGAATATCATCAAAAAGTTAATTTATTTCAGTTCTTCAATACAAAAAAAACCTCTTAGAGTCAATTACAGACAGAGTAATCTATTCCAAGTGTTTATTTCTGTTAATGTTGATGATTATGGCTTACAGCTAACAAAAACCTAAAAGTTGTTATCTCAGTAAATTAGAATACCATATATACTTGAGTATAAGCCGACCCCCCTAATTTTGCCACAAAAAACTGGGAAAACTTATTGACTCGAGTATAAGCCTAGGGTGGAAAATGCAGCAGCTACCGGTGAATTTCAAAAATAAAAATAAATGCTCCATACCGTTCATTATGGCCCCATAGCTGTGCCATATAGTGCTCTGCACCGTTCATTATTGCCCCATAGCTGTGCCATATAGTGCTTTGCACCGTTCATTATTGCCCCATAGCTGTGCCATGTAGTGCTCTGCACCGTTCATTATTGCCCCATAGCTGTGCCATATAGTGCTCTGCACCATTCATTATTGCCCCATAGCTGTGCCATATAGTGCTCTGCACCGTTCATTATTGCCCCATAGCTGTGCCATATAGTGCTCTGCACCGTTCATTATTGCCCCATAGCTGTGCCATATAGTGCTCTGCACCGTTCATTATTGCCCCATAGCTGTGCGATATAGTGCTCTGCACCGTTCATTTTTGTCCCATAGCTGTGCCATATAGTGCTCTGCACCATTCATTATTGCCCCATAGCTGTGCAATATAGTGCTCTGCACCGTTCATTTTTGCCCCATATCTGTGCCATATAGTGCTCTGCACCGTTCATTATTGCCCCATAGCTGTGCCATATAGTGCTCTGCACCGTTCATTATTGCCCCATAGATGCTCCGTATAAAGCTGTGCCATTGCTGCTGCTGCTGCAATAAAAAAAAAATGCCATACTCACCTCTCTTGCTTGCAGCTCCTCAGTGTCCCGTCCCGGCATCTCTCTGCACTGACTGTTCAGGCAGAGGGCGGCGCGCACACTATATGCATCATCGCGCCCTCTGACCTGCACAGTCAGTGCGCAGAGATGCCAGGAAGATGGAGCGGCGCCCGGCGGGTGGAACGTGGACAGGTAAATATGACATACCTGCTCCCGGCGTCCCGCTCCTTCTCCCGGACAGCTGGTCTTCGGTGCCGCAGCCTCTTCCTCTATCAGCTGTCACCGGCACTGCTCATTAGAGAAATGAATATGCGGCTCCACCCCTATGGGAGTGGAGTCCATATTCATTTCTCTAATGAGCGGTCCCACGTGACCGCTGTACAGGGGAAGAGCTGAGGCACCCGGAGACCGTGTGACAGGCAGGGGGAGCGTCAGGACCGCCGGGACTAGGTGAGTATGCCGCAGACCTCTCCCCCTCAACCGCCGACCCTGCCGCCCACCGTGACTCGAGAATAAGCCGAGAGGGGCACTTTCAGCCCAAAAATTTGGGCTGAAAATCTCGGCTTATACTCGAGTATATACGGTACTTATAACATCAGCTTGAAAAAATTATTTTAAAATCCAAAATGTTCACCTACTGAAATGTATATTCAGCAAATGCACTCTTTACTTGGTCGGGGCTCCTTTTGCATCAATTACTGCATCAATGCAGCGTGGCATGGAGATGATCAGTCTGTGGCTCTGCTGAGGTGTTATGGAAGCCCAGGTTGCTTTGATAGCAGCCTCCAGCTCATCTGCATTGTGGTGTCTCTCATCTTCCTCTTGACAATTCCCCATAGATTCTCTATGGGGTTAAGGTCAGGCGAGATTGCAGGCCAACCAAGCACAGTGATACTGTTGTTTTTAAACCAGGTATTGGTACTTTTGGCAGTGTGGACATGTGCCAAGTCCTGCTGGAGAATGAAATTTAAATCTCTAAAAAGCTTGTCAGCAGAGTGAAGCAGGAAGTGCTTTAAAATTTCCTGATAGACGGCTGCGCTGACTTTGGTCTTGATAAAACACAGTGGATCTACACCAGCAGATGGCATGGCTCCCCAAACCAACACTGATTGTGGAAACTTCACACAAGTATTGAGTGCATTTACTGAATATACATTTCAGTAGGCCAACATTTCGAATTTTCAAATAATTTTTCAAGCTGGTGTTATGAAGTATTCTAATTTACTGAGATAATGTATTTTGGGTTTTCATTGGCTGTAAGCCATAATCATCAACAATAACAGAAATAAACACTTGAACTACATCACTCTGTTCGTAATGACGCCATCTAATATATGAGTTTCACGTTTTGCATTGAAGAACTGAAATAAATTAAGTTTTTGATGATATTCTGATTTTGTGAGATGCACCTGTATGTTCACTTAGAAATACTTTTCCAATATATAGAATAGTAAAAATTTTACTCACCCGAGGTCCAGAAGTGCCATGTTCTCCCTTAACTCCTGCAGCTCCCTAAAAAATGGCAGAAATATAGAAGAATTGAGATGCTGATTTGTTTTCTCATTAAAATGGAGACATAAGCACTATAACCCTGCATATGAAATCACAGTTCAGGAAGGAAGATATAAATGTTCAATCATAAGGAAAGGTAAATGAATTATGTTAAGACTAACGATCATCTTTTGTAGAAGAGCTTAAAGAGGACATTTTATAATTGTTTTCATGTTGAAGTTGACGCATGATGTAATAGTGGTGGCTGAGTGGAATAAAATCTTTTTTTGTTATTTTTTAATTTTGCCTCTTCATTGATGAGATATTAACAATCAAATGATGTTCTCCCAATGAGTTAACTTTCATAACATCCAAGTGGGTGTTTTTGATACTTTTCACTGGAGGCATGCACTTCTTCTCCCTGTATGAGTTGCTATCCCTGGGGCCTGTACTTCTTCGCCCTGTATGAGTTGCTATCACTGGGAATGTGTACTTCTTACTGTATGAGTTGCTATCACTGGGGCATGTGCTTCTCCTCCGTGAATAAGATGCTATTACTGGAGCATGTACCGTACTTCATTCCCTATATGAGTTGCTATTTGATAACACCCACTTGGACTTAACAAAAGTCAACTTATTAAGTGTGAAATACTTTGATGGCTAATATCTCGGGAAGGCAGAGGAGTAATAAAAAATACTAAAAATGTTTTATTTCACTGTGCAGCTTGTATTACATTGTGTGTCCAGTTCAACATGAAAAATTAGGAGAAAGGTCCAGCTCTCAGTATATAAGAAAACAGTGTGAGCACAACTACAGGAAAGGGAAGGTGCTAAGGTTAGGTTCACCACCTGTAGAGATAAAAGGTAATAAACCTAGCACTCAACTTAAGTATGTATTTCAGGAAGGTTTATAGTAGTATGAACAAAACGTTTCGGTCCGTAGCAACCTTCATCAGTTACGTTATACTGATTTGTCGAGGATTCCTGTGGATCAGTTCTGATCCGCAGGCATCTTCCGCAAATCAGTATAACGTAACTGATGAAGGTCACTACGGACCGAAACGTTTTGTTCATACTACTATAAACCTTCCTGAAATACATAATTAAGTTGAGTGCTAGGTTTATTACCTTTCAGCTCTCAGTATAAGCATGGTCATTTACCTTTTCACCCTGTTGGCCTGGAACTCCTGGTTGGCCAATAGTACCAGCTTCTCCCTGTAAAATATACAAATGAAAACAAAAACAGCCATTTAACACATATACATTATCTTATACACTGCGTGCAGAATTATTAGGCAAGTTGTATTTTAGAGGATTATTTTTATTATTGATCAACAACTATGTTCTCAATCAACCCAAAAGACTCATAAATATCAAAGCTTAATATTTTTGGAAGTTGGAGTGGGTTATTTTTAGATTTGTCTATCTTAGGAGGATATCTGTTTGTGCAGGTCCCTATTACTGTGCAGAATTATTAGGCAACTTGTAATAAAAACCAAATATATCCCCATCTCTCTTGTTTATTTTCACCAGGTAAACCAATATAACTGCACAAAATTTAAAAATAAACATTTCTAACATGCAAAAACAAAACCCCAAAACATTAGTGACCAATATAGCCACCTTTCTTTATGATGACACTAACAGCCTTCCATCCATAGATTCTGTCAGTTGCTTGATCTGTTTACGACCAACATTGCGTGCAGCAGCCACCACAGCCTCCCAGACACAGTTCTGAGAGGTGTACTGTTTTCCCTCCCTGTAGATCTCACATTTTATGAGGGACCACAGGTTCTCTATAGGGTTCAGATCAGGTGAACAAGGGGGCCATGTCATTATTTTTTCTTCTTTGAGACCTTTACTGGCCAGCCATGCTGTGGAGTAGTTGGAGGCATGTGATGGAGCATTGTCTTGCATGAAAATCATGTTTTTCTTGAACGATACCAACTTCTTCGTGTACCACTGCTTGAAGAAGTTGTCTTCCACAAACTGGCAGTAGGTCTGGGAGTTGAGCATCACTCCATCATCCTCAACCCGAAAAGGTCCCACAAGTTCATCTTTGATTATACCAGCCCATACCAGTACCCCACCTCCACCTTGCTGGCGTCTGAGTCGGAGTGGAGCTCTCTGCCCTTTACTGATCCAGCCTCTGGCCCATCCATCTTGCACATCAAGAGTCACTCTCATTTCACCAGTCCATAAAACCTTTGAAAAGTCAGTCTTAAGATATTTCTTGGTCCAGTCTTGACATTTTATCTTATGTTTCTTGTTCAAAGGTGGTCGTTTTTCAGCCTACCTTACCTTGGCCATGTCCTTGAGTACCGCACACCTTGTGCTTTTTGTTACTCCAGTAACGTTGCAGCTCTGAAATATGGCACAACTGGTGGCAAATGGCATCTTGGCAGCTTCACACTTGATTTTGCTCAATTCATGGCCAGTTATTTTGCGCCTTTTTTGCCCAACACGCTTCTTGTGACCCTGTTGGCTCTTTGCAATGAAACGCTTGATTGTTCAGTGATCACGCTTCAAAAGTTTAGCAATTTCAAGACTGCTGCATCCCTCTGCAAGACATCTCACAATTTTAGACTTTTCAGAGCCCGTCAAATCTCTCTTCTGACCCATTTTGACAAAGGAAAGGAAGTTGCCTAATAATTAAGCACACCTTATATAGGGTTTTGATGTCATTAGACAACGACCCTCCTCATTACAGAGATGCACATCACCTGATTTACTTAATTGGTAGTTGGCTTCCAAGCCTGAACAGCTTGGAGTAGGACAACATGTATAAAAAGTATCATGTGATCCAAAAAACAACTTGCCTAATAATTCTGCACGCAGTGTATATGGAAAGGAACAGCTTTATGGGACACTTGTTCAGCTCACAGCTATATCCCCTTCTTATACACATGCAAACTAAAAGGTTGATAATTGAACATTTACTGTAAATACCTGATCATTTTTAACCCTCAAATCATGTCGGCGGAGTGTCAGTAGATGAAATAGGCAGTAGATGATATGTGGATTGGGATGACTTTGCTCTAATGTACACTATATGGACAAAAGTTTAGGGACATCTACACATTGCACCTACAGCAGCTTTTTAGAAATCCCCTACTAAACCTATAAGCATTCATATAGAGTTGTTTCCTCTTTAAAATGATAACCTCTTTGATTCATCTGGAAAAGATTTTACACAATTTTGGAGGTGTCTTTAGGAGTTTTTGCCCATTTATCCAGGAGAGCATTTGTGAATTCAGACACTGATGTTGGAGGAGACGGCAGGGCTCACAATCTTCATTCTAGTTCATTGCAAAGGTGTTTGATGGCATTGAGATCAGAATTCTATATGGCCATAGTTACGTTGTTGCTCACTAATCTCCCACAACCATGGCTTTATGGACCTTGTTTTGAGCACTGGGACACAGTCATGCAAAAACATCACAATTTTCCTATGGGGCCTTTGCCACCTACTGAAAAACTTCTCCACAGTTGTCATGACTCTGTCATTGGGAGTCTTGGGACCAGGGGCTCCTACCCTGTCCCTAACGCTAGAGGAGCCATAGCTTGCCCTGCTCCCTGGATTACTTCTGATGGTGAAGATGCTGGAGCCACGTACCTTGCCTTAGCTCCTGAGTCAACCCTCAGTCTGCACCCTTTACCCACCCAGGGAAGAGGGAAATAGTAGTGTACCGTAATACACCAACCAGACCAACAAGGTAATATGAATAGGAATAACAAAAAATACTAAACATACAAATATACTCACACAGACAACAGAAACAAACACCAGGGAGTGGAGGATGGGGTTAAACCAACGGAGGGGAAGAAATGGAATTATCACACACTCAAAATCTAGAAACAGTCACACATAAATCCATTAAACGCCTTTCTCCAAGAATGACCACCAACAACCTCCAGCCATGCCGCAAAAGCTATCCTCTGACAATGAGGGATAGCCAGGGCCTAGTTTTTATAGGAGATGGGAGTGGATAACAGTGCACAGCTGAGAGCCTTAAAGCAGGAAAGCTTCCTGGAGCTCTCAACTGAGCAGATTAACCCCTTCCCTGCTAAAATAGATTTACACCATTTAATATGAAAATGAAGTACTTTTAATCTGTGCAGGAGTAGGAGAAATCAGACACTGCGGTCTTCTGGCTCCTCTCTGTCGCGGTAAACCCGTGACAATAGTATTATCTCTTTTCTACCAAATTTGATAGCGGGCACAATGCAGTCAGGCAGGTAAAGTTCTCCTGGTATTCACCAAACCTAGGCTCATCCATCAGACTGCCAGACAGAGAAGTGTGATCTGTCACTCCACAGAACATTTTTCCACTGCCCCAGAGTTCAGAGGTGGCATGCTTTATAACACTCCATCTAATAGGATGTCACTTCTTACAAAGGTGTCATCTAAGTACAGTACCTTACTGAAATTCAATGAGATCATTTTATACACCTGTGGCAATGGAACAGAATGAAAAACCTGAATGTAATTATTAAGATGTGCATGCTGGTACCTTTCTCCTTATGGTGCGTGTGCATATTAATACACTATGGTGGCAAACAATTTTTTCACATGTTGATTTTCTTCTTTAGAAGCAATAGTGAGAATAGCTAAACAGTTTTAGGGGTGTTGTGTTACACAATTTGCATAATTTTAAGCGCGTCCTCAAAACATATTTGTTCAGAGCTGCCTTTTATGTTCCCTAATCTAAGTCAAGTCATTTTATGCGTAAAGGCGCGTGTGTAGCCCATTCACTATCCCCATCTACCCCCCACCCACTGAAGATGGCTGGACCATCATTGTAAATACATCATTGTAAATACACACCTGTACTTTGTATCTCCCCCACCTCATTGTAGATTGTAAGCTCTCACGAGCAGGGTCGTCTTATTTTGCTTTAATTATTGTATTGTTAACGTTGTTACTTATGACTTGCATTTGAAACTGTTAAACTGTAAAGCACTGCGGAATATGTTGGCGCTATATAAATAAAGATTATTATTACTAACACATCCTATGTAAACCATACTGTACAATAGCAAAATAGTTTAGATAAAAAAGTCATATCAGGATTGTTAAAAAAGCAGCACCACCAAGGCAGCCTAATAGACCCTATCTATATTATATTAAGAATATTATACTGCCAATTATTGGGTTCATGTCATGGCTGCCAATACTTGACTAAATACATGCAGAATGCTGAAATATGCTGACATTTTCTATCATTTTTGCCAAAATCTGTGATGGAGGTTGCAAATATGACCAAAGCCTTATTGTCATCATCAACACACTACTCCAGTTCCACCTTTGACCCTTTTTTAACACTACTTATATAAAGTTCTATCAGCTTTCTAGGTATCTAAACAAATGCATCAAATTCAACGAGTTAACCACATTATTTTAGTGATGTACGCTACACGTCCATTGACATCATTCCCTTTTCTATGAATAAAATGCTTCAAACTTTTATAAAAAAAAAGTAGGATGAACATTCAGCTGCTTTTATTGTTTGACCCTTTCCCATCTCCTGTGCCACAATTGAAAAAAATGTAAAGAAATGAATTGCCTCTCTGTCTTACAAAAGCCCAGTTTGTCACATTTTAACCTTCAAGGAAAAAGAAAAAATATAACGGTCAGACCTGTCTATCACAGATGTTCTCTGTGTTCACTAACAAGATCCTCTCCACCTGATATCAAAGGGATTTTTATCAGATAGACCATGTTTAACTCTACGGAGTGAATTTTAATCATATTCGTGGAAACATTTTTTTCTCCGATGTAAAGTGGAATGTGATTCTCATATCTGACAAATTATAAAATGACACAGATCAGAGCCATATTCTCCACTGGGAACAGTAAGGCATACCAGTCTCAGCAAACAAGGCATACTATGGCACTTTTTATGTAATGAACGTTGTTATAGCTGTATTATACTTTCTAGATATAATAAAATGTAGGGTCATGTACCCAATAACAGTAAGGCGGCCAATAGACTATATAGAATACAGTAGGAAAAAGAAGAACATTTCTCTGATAAGCTATATTACAAAGTTTCTTATTGCCCTTGTGTAATACTGATTTATAAAATAAAATCTAGACTGACGTTCACACTTGGGAGGGTTTGTACAAGGACATTTTTAGAGGGATAGGTCACACTTGTCAGGACAGGAGATATTGCATTGGGGATGACATGGAATATAGCTTTACTTGTCTCACTTTACTTCTCTTTTCTCCCTCCTGCATGATGTTTTTACTGATCGAAAAATGCTAATGGTAAGATCCCAACCAGGGCCGGACTGGCCATCTGGCAATTCTGGCAAATACCAGAAGGGCCTATCTGGTTATGGGCTGCCTTGTCTGCTATGTTGATAACAGAATCAGTGTTCTCAAGACACCCATACTGTTAAGAGTTGTGATGGAGCACAAAGTCGCTGACTCTTTCACTTACCCCAGCAGGCCACAGGCATTATTAGAAATACTGGTATTTTAGTAAGTCTTGCTTTCCTCCATGCAGGGTAATATTAGTAATATATCCCATCTGGTGCTTTGAAACGGGGACAACATGGGCCTGTGTGATTGCAAATGCCAGGTCTGAATTTCAGTCCCAGTCCGTAGCTGATCCCAACCATTATTTAATTCAGCACTGGTTCACTTTATTACATCAATGTCTGTATATATCATTGCATGGTATTAGCTACCCATATTTTTTTTTACTCTGGAATATTAAAAGTTATATTTTATTTATATCTGATCCTGCTTACCAATACTTAGATTTAGTGGATTCTTGTATCCCTTGTGTGGTTTTGCTTATCTGGAAAACGTTTGACCCAGGCCTAGAAACCCCTTGAAAATGATTAAAGCCTCTACATACATTAATGGAGTACGCAAAGATTTTACAATACAAGGAACTATCAAGAAAAGGGGCAGGAGGATTGTCTTATTGTAAAAGAGAAACTACTTATTCTATGAACTGCAGGACTCGATAAGGGAAGCCATTGTGGTCCTCCCCACTGAGCAGAGATTGCCAACATTTGACCAGAGGGGTTTCTCTTTGGTTTTACTCTGAACCAAACAGCAAGGTTTTCCAGAAGGTGAACTTGATAAATCAATTGAAATGTTATATTTAATGATCATTCTAGACGTTCTGTCAATATGTACATATGTTCAGTTCTCATATCATACACACCTTTGGTCCTGGAGGTCCTGGCAGTCCTGTGTTACCAGGTTCTCCTTTTATTCCACTGAGTGCATTGCCAAGATCTCCCTTTTCTCCCTATTAATACATATAAAAGAGACATTTTTTTTCTAGGTGCTTTGACAATGAAAACTCATTCCTTATTAAATTAAGGTTGAAAAAAACTTAGATGTACAACTAAGGATATATCAGCTATGCAAATAAATGTTGTTTAGCTTATTGTTTTAATGTGCAGAGATCAGTGACCGGAAGGACAGAATTATTGGATAGCCAAAAAAAGGATATAAAATAATGGTAGAATACCTATGAGGAGGCATTACAAGATAGAATGGCAATATGACATTCTACAATTAATTTCTAATGTGGTTCGGTACCTATATTTTTGCAGCCTGAGGTGAGGACTGAAATGACCTGATCTCTACCAAGCTACTTTTCCATTTGTCTACTGTTAGCACAAGGTCAATCCAACTCTAAGCTAAAGAGTTAAATCATAGGGGACTGCATTACTACAGTCTTAACAACCACAAGGTTGTCAATGGGATCATCAGACGGCTGACGAGGCTAGAGAATATGAACATCTGTCATCCAGGGGTGATTACTCCTTGTTGATCCTTATTAATAAGTTATCGATTGCATTTCCTTTTAACATTCTAGAAAAACTACAAAAAATGGTCGGTATATATTTATTTTGCTCAGACACTATGTGCATTTAACTTAGCAAAAATCTGTGCTATTTTTCAAATTCCAAATATCTAATTGAAACTAACATTTTTCTACATGTCCCCTACTGCCCTTTTCCTCTAATCCACTGATCTTGATAGAAGGAAGAAAAAGCCTCTCTGACTTTCATGTAATTCACTTAATTCATCTTGTAACACATTTGAAATAGAAGAACAAAGTAGTTTATCACACAGAGAAAATGACACAAGTCAGTGCTAAAAAGAATTCTTTGGGCACTCATCATCTTCACCTCGCTCTCAGTGGAAATTCAACCTCTAGCTTCCAGGATGCTTAAGTTTAACTTTTTTTTTAAGCAAATAGACCATGATTACATGCCTCAATCTTTTATTTGTGCTGCAAAGATAGAAATTCCAAAATGCAGAAGATTTAGCAATGGTAAGTGGTAACATTCACGGGCAGTCAAGGACACAAATCTAGAACATTAAACGACATGGAAAGTCAATCATGTTGTATAGCAGATGTTTTGCATAGTGATGTATAGCATCTGCTGTCAGGTAAGCACGATGTTTCTGGCTGAAACTAAGCAGAAAAAGAGCAAACAGAAAGATGTAAATGATATTACAGTTACCTTTACTCCTGAAGCTCCAGGTTCACCCTAAAAGAATGCATAGAAATAGGTATGTGCGGTTTAGATACATTGTGATATACATTGACTTATTTTTATCATTGCATACATTTACTTCAGAACATTGATTGATAAATCCTACACTAACACCGTCCTGGTCTTGACAACAAAGTTAAACGCTGAGCCAAAGTTAATAGAGGTCTCCTATACTTTAAAATCTGGTGTCACACAAAAGATATTACAAGGAGATATTGGAATGTCTCATGGCCTCCTCCTATTACCTGCATGATCAATGCCAAGATCTTGGAGGTCAGGAAGTCCGCCACGTCTTGGCATTGATTATGTTATGATCTTGAGGAAAGAAACCAGGAAGACCAAGACATTTGGATTCTGTAGAAGAAAAGATAGATCCTAAAACATACAAGAAGTGACCCTTTTCTGGACACTCCTCTCCAAGGCATGTCCATGAAAATTAGTAACTTGGTTCCACATTCACACTGTCAGATTTCAGAAATTCTGTTAAAGGGACTGTCTGAGAACATAAAATAATGCCACTTGTGCCTATAGCCTTTGACAGGTATGTCTGGTATGGAAACCTTTTCCCCGTTTAGAGGGGTTGTCTAGACTTGGGACAGAAGTCTGCAGTCACTCTATGTGGTGCACACGGTGTCGTGAGGATTCCCAATGTGAGTGGGGGGTCACATAATCCCACTGCGAGCTGGAGGTCACGTGATTGCATGTATCCGATTTGCAGACTTGAAGTCATGTGCCAGCTAGATGCATTCGGATTCTCTCAATAGAAGTGAATTAAGAAAATCTAGTCAGCAGGTGTCTGCAAATTGTTGACATGCAATCATGTGACCTCCGGCTCACAGTGGGATTATGGGACCGCCCCACTCACATTGGGATCCTGGAGAATCATGACAGTACACAATTCGGCAGTCTGCAGTCACAGAAAATGAGCACAGATGTTTGTTCCAAGCTTAGACAACCCCTTTAGGTGAAAATGGTGCACTGTAATACCAAATACCGCCCATAGACTAGAGAGGCTTTATCTGTTTTATTGTTTTTTTCTAATGTATACCTTGTCATTATTTGTACACTAGTCTGGAAATATCCCTGCAAATATGCATACACTGTATCAAGGACCGTTGAAACTTTGCAAGTACAAATAATTTTTTTTTCAAAACACATGGAATACCAGAGTATTTCCATATCACGTAAAGCTTTTGTTTACAGCCATACTATATGTGCACCTTTCTTACGAGGTGATGCTCTGATTACATATGATATAATGAATGATGGAGACACTTTTCAACAATTGTTCCTTATCTAGTATACATGTACTAATTAAACCTTGCATGAAGTCATCTGGGTGTTGTACTAAGACTGCAACATAATGCCTATTGTTTAATCTCTGGGGGTTCGACTGCCCGGACTCCCAATGGTCTTGTGACTAGAGGTCCTATGTCCCCTGTTTGATTGGAGCAGTGGTCAAACCCGTACTGCCTTGAAACTAACATAGATTGTACTGTATTTGGCTGTCTCACTCGCCCAAGTCCTCAATCATGCGCTATAATAACAGGCAACTGTGCAAAACCATCTCTATTCTCAAGAGCGGAAGGATTGATAATTCCATAGTTTCCAGCTTGTTTCCGAGGTCACCGGTCACCTCAGGCGTTATTGGTTTCCTAGGTAAGGAGACTGTGGTTGCAATCTGTTTGATATACACTCTGACGCTTTCATGATCACAGCGGCTTCAGTGCTTTCTTGCTTTTCTGATGTTGCAAAGGCAAAGCTAGCATTGCTAGCAGAACCGGAGTGCACAGTTCTGGCCAGCAACTCAGCCATACCGTCAGACTGAACTGTCAACCATCAAGAGTGCTCCGCCAAATCAGAATCTCTCAGAATTTCCCTTACCCCTTAGATTCCAGTCTTAGCCTTTCACTTAGCCAAATTAATCTCATACTTTGCACTAATGAGGGGCAATACCCTGTCTGCAAATTGAGATTATGATTTTGCTTTTATCCTAAGTCGTATGGCAAGGATTGTTAAAGGGTCGATATTGACTTTAAGGATGGCTACTTCCAGTAGGTGGCATAAAAGTTCAAGCACTCTCTGAAGACACAATTTGCCATTTCTTTTCAGTAACCGTTGTGTAAGCAAGTTTTAAATTGCCAGAATACAAAAAGTATTAATGGCAAAAATGTATTTAGCTGAATGTGTCTATCATGACCGGGCTTCTATATACACTGAAGCTCTAGCGCATGTATGATATATGTACAGGGAATATTACTGGCATAAAGCTTAATGTGTTCATATACATTTCCCTAATGTCTGCCATAAGAGTGCCCTTTGGTCATGTATAATTTCAATGCAAAGGCATTTCTATATTTATAAAAAAAAACCTCCAGTTACTGGAGTGAAGGCTGCCACGTAATATTTGAGGGAGTTAAATTTGCTCAATTCTGAGCCTTTAAGTTACAAGTAAATGCAGCAGGGTTGTTGCAGAAATTTCTGCAAATAAAAAAAATATTTTATTCATTTTTCTGCTGCATGTCCATGTTTTTTTTTTTTTTTTTTACCAGATAATTTTTAACCACAAAACCCATTTGCACCTGGATTTCTGCATTGATTGGTTATAGGGTGGATGCTGCACTGTCCCATCCATCTGAGCTGCACTTGTAAAAACCTACAGTATATGCTTGTAACCAAAATAACTTCACATAATAACTATTCCGATAAATGGAGCATATTTTCATCAGTTACGTAAGTTTCTGCACCAATATCTGCCACTTGTGAATCTATTCTGTAAGTGCGAATGGATAGGTGCAGCCCCCCACAGCACAAGGCACTTGGGGCACAAGCCCTGACCACCCTGCCTCTCCACGTAAACACTCATTTTCTTTTAGAACTAGTAAAACGTTTGAAATAATTTCTCTCGTTGCAGCTAAACGTTTACTGTATAATATAGTTGAAGTAGTTGGGGGTAAAAAGAAACAAACAAACGGAGCTTTTTCTACCCTGCACTGGTCAAGCATTGCCGTCACTGACGGCAATCATGGAGCTCAGTGGCTGTGAATAGGTAGATGGCACGAGCTGATGAAGTCAGTGATTGGTTGCAGATTCAAGCGGTTGTTCACAACTCAGACCACCCTTTCCCAATACCTATATTTCCCTCGTGTAAACTAATAACACATATACTCACCTCAGGTGTCTGCACCATTTCAGTGATGTCAGCATTGGCACTCTCAGGGATTACATGACATTGTTATGTCACGCAATCTCTGCAGTCACTTAGTGGCCGCTTTACCGTTCCCTCCTTTGAACAATTCACAAAAACTTCCACTTCCTTCTCTCACTTCCTCCGGATGTATGTAATTTGTCCAAAGGTGGAAAGTTAAGGGCCAGTGATTGTCCACAGGGATCACATGACATAACAAATGTCACATGATCCCCCTTAGAGAGCCAGTACTGACATCACTGGAATGGCGCCGGCACCGCTCAGTTTGTAAGAGGGCAACCTCGTTGTTACTTCACACATAGTTTGGGAATGGCATGAATGGCATTTGCATACAACTGTGATACATCGTTTTCCTAGAGGCACATACAGTACATGAACCCACACTTTGCCATGCAACAAAACAGTCACCTCTCAGAACTTGTGACCTCTGACTTCCAGTCAAAACCTACGTTCTACAAGATGGCGGAACGTTAACTGAGCAGTGCTAGAAAGAGCAAAAGAGGGCGGCTGGTAAATATATTATATGGGGAAGGGAGATTATATTAATGGCACCACTCCAGTGCTGAGATAGAAAAACGCTTGAGTGGTGCTTTAAGGCCGGTTTCACATGTCTGAGATTCACAGTCCGACGGACCACAATGTCCAGACGCTCGGGGGTCTCTTGACCTGAATTGAACAGTCTCATAGGCATTTATTAGGCTGTTGAGTGTGGGTTTAGACATAGGGGACTCTGAACTGTCAAACCTGTGAAATCAACTTTTACCGGAAGTTTGAGGGCTTGTTTGCAAAGTGCAGCTCCATTCTATGATCCTAAAATCAACTTTCTGTCACCCGCGGGACGTTTGTCAGCCCAGGTTCTCATCTACTAAGGTAAGAGTCACAACTCCTCCAGGCTTGTCCAGACATTGCGTTTGGCAGACTCAAACATATGTGTAATATTACAATTGCCATGTTAATACAACATTTAGGGGACATACTGTAGGAGTTATAGGTGTGGGGCGATTATGGGAAATGATTAGGTGGGAGGGGTGAATAATAATGCTGACAAAGTATATATGATAACGGAAGAGGATGTGAAGGAAGGTAAAGTTAAAGGAAGGGATGGGTCATACCTCTCAACTTTCAGAAACAGAAATCAGGGGGGTAGCTAAAGAAAAAGAGGATAGAAGATGAAAATTAGGGTTGCCGAACCACATAGGGGGGTGGAAGGTGGTGTGAACAGTATGACTATTGATGATGTGTGAGGAGGAGCAGGACACAGAGGAGAGGGGGCGAGTTATGGAGACAAGTGGAGGATGCACGGAGACAGAGTCAGCTGAGAGGTACACTGGGAGTCAAGGGTTAAACTACCATCCATTCCTTCTGAAAGATACCTTTGCTCCATGTTTCCCTGGCATCCCCGGCATGCCTCTTTCTCCCTAAGGGTGAAAGAAGAAATGAGAGAGAAGGGGATAGAGTAAGTGGAGGTAGACTAAGGTAGTGTCATGTCACTAAGGGTTTGGGATGGAAAGAATAGGTTAAAAGAGAACAAAAGAGATCTGTAACTCTAAATCCAGAAAGAACAAAGGTTAGACCACATATTATGCCACTGCCAGATCTATGCAGCTGGTTATATAGTTTGAATGTGTATTTACCACATGTTGCTCTTACTGTAGATGGAATATTTTTAGCCATTTTTATAATTATATCTCCCCTGTGGTTTCTCATCAGGGTGACAGTTCTGTAAGATTTGTCACTGACTCTGCTGCATTTTTTCGATATGAATGTACATGCGGATTGGTAAATAAGTTCCCTAATCCAGATCAACGCACTACATCCAACTTCCACTAGGGGGTGCTATTACATAAGGATCCAGCAGGACTGACCTGATACATTCCTTTACATCATCTGGGGCTGCTTTCTAAGCCTGAAATACGAAACCTGCCTCTAATCATACAAGGATCAGAAGTCCAGCATTAGCCGGTAATATTAGCAGGTTGTCGAAACCCTTCATGTGATCCCCGCAGGCAACGTCAGGTGTGTTTTCTATTTAACTCTGCTTGCATCAGCAACATTTTATTTTTTTTTTACTTTAAATTTATTTTCTGCGGTCAACGAAAGTATGAGTAAACTAGATTTTGAATACCATGAATGCATCTAACTCAGCAATCATATTCAATATATCCAGTTCTCCAGGGTTTTGTTACTACTATGTCACCCTGACCCCAAATAAATTGGGGTCTGAAGCTACTGGCTATAAATTCAGTCCTCTACTGTTACAGTTTCCATCCGATATGGATTTGTATAAGGGAACACTGATAAAACATGCTATCTCCACTGCGGGGCCTGGGGGGGGGGGGGGGGGTGATTGTCAGACCCTAACATGTTCCTTTGTAGATTTGGGGAAAGCTAGTCAGTAAAAATTAACTCTATTACAGCAACCGAAAAACAATTAATTATTGGTATAGTATTACAATTCATATAAGCAAAACAAATCGCCTAGAAAAGAATCAGAGGGAGAGAAAAAAGGGAGAAACGTTAAAAAAATAAAGAGAAACACAATATCACCACAAGAGGGCAGTCTTAGAAACCAATAGCTGAAAGGCAGAGTGAATACTAGTAAGACTATTATTGGCTATATGCAATGTTGTGATTGCTTTCTACTGCATTTTTTTTAGTTAGGTGTAGTGACTGAAAAATCACACTTCTGCTTATTGCATGATTTAATTAATTTTATTTTTTGGTAGATTGGATTTTTACGGATGTAGCGATACTAAATATGCTTCTAATTTTTTTAGTTGCTTTACTTATAGAGAGGATAAGGGCAGTGATTCAAGTATATATATATATATATATATATATATATATATATATATATATATTTATTTATATATACAGTATATACTCTTGTATATACAGTGGGGCAAAAAAGTATTTAGTCAGTCAGCAATAGTGCAAGTTCCACCACTTAAAAAGATGAGAGGCGTCTGTAATTTACATCATAGGTAGACCACAACTATGGGAGACAAACTGAGAAAAAAAAATCCAGAAAATCACATTGTCTGTTTTTTTTAACAATTTATTTGCATATTATGGTGGAAAATAAGTATTTGGTCAGAAACAAACAATCAAGATTTCTGGCTCTCACAGACCTGTAACTTCTTCTTTAAGAGTCTCCTCTTTCCTCCACTCATTACCTGTAGTAATGGCACCTGTTTAAACTTGTTATCAGTATAAAAAGACACCTGTGCACACCCTCAAACAGTCTGACTCCAAACTCCACTATGGTGAAGACCAAAGAGCTGTCAAAGGACACCAGAAACAAAATTGTAGCCCTGCACCAGGCTGGGAAGACTGAATCTGCAATAGCCAACCAGCTTGGAGTGAAGAAATCAACAGTGGGAGCAATAATTAGAAAATGGAAGACATACAAGACCACTGATAATCTCCCTCGATCTGGGGCTCCACGCAAAATCCCACCCCGTGGCGTCAGAATGATCACAAGAACGGTGAGCAAAAATCCCAGAACTACGCGGGGGGACCTAGTGAATGAACTGCAGAGAGCTGGGACCAATGTAACAAGGCCTACCATAAGTAACACACTACGCCACCATGGACTCAGATCCTGCAGTGCCAGACATGTCCCACTGCTTAAGCCAGTACATGTCCGGGCCCGTCTGAAGTTTGCTAGAGAGCATTTGGATGATCCAGAGGAGTTTGGGGAGAATGTCCTATGGTCTGATGAAACCAAACTGGAACTGTTTGGTAGAAACACAACTTGTCGTGTTTGGAGGAAAAAGAATACTGAGTTGCATCCATCAAACACCATACCTACTGTAAAGCATGGTGGTGGAAACATCATGCTTTGGGGCTGTTTCTCTGCAAAGGGGCCAGGACGACTGATCCGGGTACATGAAAGAATGAATGGGGCCATGTATCGTGAGATTTTGAGTGCAAACCTCCTTCCATCAGCAAGGGCATTGAAGATGAAACATGGCTGGGTCTTTCAACATGACAATGATCCAAAGCACACCGCCAGGGCAACGAAGGAGTGGCTTCGTAAGAAGCATTTCAAGGTCCTGGAGTCGCCTAGCCAGTCTCCAGATCTCAACCCTATAGAAAACCTTTGGAGGGAGTTGAAAGTCCGTGTTGCCAAGCGAAAAGCCAAAAACATCACTGCTCTAGAGGAGATCTGCATGGAGGAATGGGCCAACATACCAACAACAGTGTGTGGCCACCTTGTGAAGACTTACAGAAAACGTTTGACCTCTGTCATTGCCAACAAAGGATATATTACAAAGTATTGAGATGAAATTTTGTTTCTGACCAAATACTTATTTTCCACCATAATATGCAAATAAATTGTTAAAAAAACAGACAATGTGATTTTCTGGGTTTTTTTTCTCAGTTTGTCTCCCATAGTTGAGGTCTACCTATGATGTAAATTACAGACGCCTCTCATCTTTTTAAGTGGTGGAACTTGCACTATTGCTGACTGACTAAATACTTTTTTGCCCCACTGTATATATATATATATATATATATATATATATACACACACATTATATTGTTAAAAACATTTTCTTTGTCTTTTAGGTTTTGCTCCAGGACCTTCTGTACACATGCAGATCCTTACGTGGATGCACAGTTACTGTGTATATATATCCATTTGAAAGTTTACAAATTGATGCCATTTCATCGAAAGGAACACAAGGCACCAAAGCCCTACAGTTTATATTTTTTTGGGGGTGCGCTCAGAAAGAGGCTCCGCAGGCTTTGGAAGAAGGAGTCGGGTAACACCGTGGGAATCGCTGGACTACACTGGACCTGCAAGGGAACTTTGCTGTCTAATAAATTGGTGAATGAGGGACAGTGTCTTCTTTTTATTTCTCTCTTTTTATGTTTTTCAGGGTCTCCATTTGTGGCCTACTTAGAATTCTTAGAATTCTTTGGACTATGTAGGACCTGCATAAGATTTTTTTTATAAGTTGGTGAACCAAAGAAAGAGTCGGAGAGTGTTTCTTTAAATAAAGTGTTTTCGTGTGTATGTTTTTTTTCTTCTAGCACTGGGTTAGTAATGGGGGTGTCTGAATGACATCCCTCCATTACTAACACCAGGGCTTGATGTCAGCTGCGTTTTTGGACAATTCACAGCTGACATCAACCATAAATCCGATTGCCACTGCACCAGGGCAATTTGGAAGAGCGAAGGCAAAGCAGCAGAATTGGAGCAACTCATGTGATGCTCCATTTCTTGGGTGGCTGAGGGATGGTATCTTTAGGCTGGGAAGGGGCCAATAACCATGTTTCTTTCCAGCCTGATAATATCAGCTCACAGCTGTCTGCTTTACCTTTGCTTGTCACCAAAAATGGGTTGAACCAAATGTCATTTTTTCATTCATTTATTTATTAGGTTAATACATGTACAGTAAGCTACACATGCAACAGAATAATTATATATACCATGGATATCTATCCATCCATCTTTGCAAATCTTGAACACCTAAAAATCTGTCATTTCTATTCTGCATTCTATTCTGGTAGGTGGCTCACGGATGGCACATGGACGTGACGTGCATGACACATGGTGGGACACACCTACATATGGTCGGCCAGCAGAAAACCACACGGATACTAAAAACGGAACGTCTCACTTAGACATTTTTTTAAGCGGACCTGTGAAGGGGGCCTAGGATACTAAGAAGACAAATATTGCAGAACTGTTATTGAATTTGATAGCCTTGAAAGTTGTCAAAATACAAGAGATTTCTGTTGTTGAGAAATTTTTAGAGTTAAATGTTGTTATAATCAGCTCATAGTTGTTGAATCCAATCTGGTCCTCCATGGAAACCAGGGTAGGACAGTCTCCACTTTTGAGGCTGGCATCCTTGGACGAGCATCCTGAGTGCCTCTAGCACCTACTTAAGCCCCAAAATGTACATCATGAAGTCGTGAGCTCTAGTCACTATTATTTATTTAAACCTATCCTTTGACAGAAGGAGACATAACCCAGATTTGGTGACTCTCTTTAAAAAGGTATTCCACTTTCAGGAAAGTGGGCCCCACCGCTGCTCCAGTCCTGGTATTTAGGCAGCAGCAAGGATGTCATGTCAACAGTGCCCTTCTGTACCCTAGCCAGTCACTGAGCTCAGCAGCTGTGCCAAGGTTGACGCTGAGCTCAGTAACTGGCTAGAGCAATGATCGACATTGTTGATGTGACGTCAAACTGCAGCCAAAATACCAAGATCAGAACAGTGTTAGGGAGCCAGTGCTAGAACCAGGGAAGGTGAGTGTCGGCTTTTATCATTTTAGATATTTTGCACTTTTGTGAAAATGGACAAATCCTTTGATGTAACAAGTTTAACACGGAGGATTGGCATCTTCATCACCCTAGAATTAGTTCAAATCTTCTTTACACAGTTGAAGCACTACTCAACAAAGTGATCAGTTTGCAATACAGTGGCTTGTGAAAGTATTCACCCCCTTGGCTTTTTACACTATTTTTTCACATTACAACCTGTGTTTAAATATTTTTGTAATCAGATTTGTGTGTGGAGCATCAGCACTAAATAGTCTAAGTTGGTGAAGTGAGAAAAATATAGGCATGAATTAAATTTATGGGATGAAATAACTAAAAATTGGCATGTGCATATGTATTCACCCCTTTTGATATGAAGTCCCTAGAATTTCTATTGTAATTACCTTCATAAGTCACATGCTTAGTGAATGGAAGTCTACCTGTTAGCAATGTACAGTGTCATATGGTCTGTCAGTATATACACACCTATTCTGAAAGACCACAGAGGTTTCAACACCATTAATCAAGAGGCACCACTAATCAAACAACACCATGAAGACCACAGTGATCTCCAAACAAGTTAGGGACAAAGTTGTTGAGAAGTTCTAAAAAATATCCCAATCTCTGATGTTCCCCTGGGGCACCATCAAATCCATTTTTATCAAATGGAAAGAACATGGTACACAAGAAACCTGCCAAGAGAGGGCCGCCCATCAAAACTCTCAGCCTGGGCAAGGAGGTCATTAATCAGAGAGGCAGCACAAAAATCAATGGTAACCCTGAAGGAGCTACGGAGTTCCCAAGCAGAGACTGGAGTATCTGTCCATACGACCATAAGAAGCCGTACACTCCATAGAGGTGGTTTATATGAAAGAGTGGGCAGAAAAAAGTCTTTACTGCCAAAAGACATGGGAGACTTCCCAAAGGTATGGAGGAAGGTGCTGTTTTCAGAAGAGACCAAAATTTGAACTTTTTGGCCACCAAGGTAAGTGCTATGGCTGGTGCCAAACAAACACAGCTCAACACCTCAAGAGCACCATCCCCACAGTGAAACATGGTGGTGGCGGCATCATGCTGTAGGGATGTTTTTGGCAACAGGGATAAAACGCAAATTAAATGTAAACTGAATCATATAAATCTATATTCTTGACCTGAGTGGTATAGCTATTTAGACAGTAATTGCCACAATTAAAATCACTTGTGTATAACTGCATGGTGTTTGTTACTGCAGGACTGTCCACTTCATAGTTCTGTTTGGACTAAAAAATGTAAGTTTGGACCATTACATCCGTGGCTTCTCTGGAGTGTCAAAAGCACCAAAAAGCAGAAATCTTGACAGTATACATTATGAATGATCAGAGTCCTACCTTCAGTCCTGGTTCTCCCTGTTCACCCTTTAGCATGAGCGAAAAAAGAGAAGACACAACAGAAAACAATAGAGATAAAGAGCAATATAGATATCAGATTTGATGCAGAACTAAACAGAACATTCTTAGCATAGTTTGCCATGCAAACCCTAAGAGTCTATCTAAGACAAAGCACCTGCTGGCCAGGCATTAGCTTTATTGAGTTATGTGTGGAATGAAGGCTTAGCATACAAACACAGAAAGCACAACAAGCGTGTGAGAATGCAGGTATGTATCCTGCCAGTAATGTGCTGGCCCTGGGACGGAAATCCTTTTAAAACCAATGTTTTGTATTTATTATTATAGTGCCCTTGAAACCCACAGAAAGGTATGTAAGCATCACAGGTTTGTATCAAAATTCACCAAGTATTTAGTATAAGTTAGCACATTATTTTTCAGGACACTTTCTGTACTTTAGATTGTTGATACACTTTAAGCAAAAGGGATTTCTTACTTGTCTAGGAATAACAATGTTTTTTTTTTTACTTTTTTTTATTTAAAGAGATTCACTCTTGTCAATGGAGGTCCAACGAATAGGTGTGGCATGTAAAATTGGCAAATTGGACTAGTTAAACAGATGCACAGTTAGGATTCATTCACACATCAGTGATTTTTCTCATCTTTTAAAATAATGTTTTTTATCATCAGAGATTCATCAGTGCTTCTTATCAGACTTTGGTCAGAGCGTCAGTTTTTATCATCAGAGTTTCATCAATTTTTCTTGTATGAAAACAAGGGTTATTCTCAAGCTTCTCCTATTAAACAGTCCACGAAAAACAGACTGTGCATAGATGGTATGTGAGTTCTATAGTTCTAACTTATTCTTTCACAGACCCAAAGACTTGCATTGGTGAGTTTGATCTTTGACTTGCTAGCTCCTCTTCTCGCTCTCTCTCTCTCTCCCTTCATTAATTAAATCTCTGTTTCATTATCAGACTACTACCCTTATCTTTTTCTGTGCTGCAGTTGTACAATTCATTACTATCTTGAATATTTCAAAACAGTTGTAGGGCTTTCTCTTAGTATCTCTCTGATGAACTCTCACTATCCTAAAATCACCCTGAAATGGCTGCTGCATTCTCTGCCTTGGCTTTTCTACAGGTTATGATTATCCCTCTTGATTGACTGCTCTGAGCCATGTGACGTGAGTTCTGCAAGGCATTATGGGCAATCTCACACAGTTGATCCTCAGGTCATACAAACCTTCTGTGACTGATGCAATCTCCTACACTCTGTAAAAGGGCGGCAGGCATTTTTTTAGTGCTAGTCAAATTTGCCAGCACATGTGAATTTCATAAAATCCATTTATTCAATCTTCTCTACTCTTTACTGAACTGTAATTAAAAATGTCATTTTGATATGAATGTAATGCTACACTGAGCACCTTCTGCTGCAATTGTTCATTTTATGTATATGTGGTAGCTGCTTTTCATTATTCAGACCACACATTTAGTAGCAAGAGGTTGATGTTATGATGTTATAGGATATAAGGACATGTTTACTTCTTCATTGCAGGGATGAAAATAATAAGGTTTGTGTCATGTTATAATTGGGGAAACGGATACAACAGGAAAATGTGTTTAAAGCATGTTCAATTAATCATTTTAATATTATTCATTTAATGTCCTCATGAGTTTGAGTGGCGCGTCCATTTAAGATTAGCATGTAACCATAATATACCATTTGATAGCAGTACCACTGCCCTACAGCAGTTCAGAACAGTTTTGTTCTTTATTACAGATATTTAATAGAATGATATAAGGTAGAAATATTCCAGGATTACATGATGTATAAATAGTCTTGATGACCAAAAGTTAAGAAAAACTATGTGTCTGCTGGATGTAGACATATGTTGTAGGTAAAAGTACACATTATCAAACCTGTCCATCTGTTTGAGGCCTGCCCTAGACTGCGGAGACCCGTGTGTCATAAACAGTGCCTTCCCCCCTCCCACCAATCCCGCAATTAAATCACGGCCAGGCCTAGATGGGTTGAACAGGTCAGTCACAGTTTATTAATTACATACGAAGAGAAAGGCAATTATATTTCATAACCGGCTCCTTGCTGAAGGCCCTGTCTGCGACCGACAGGTGAGCAGGCCAATGAGCGGTTACGAACCTTTGCCCCTATCTTCACTTCCACTGTGACTTAAAACAGAATTATTCCTTTATATTATATAATATATTTTTTTCTAGCTGTGCAAAACATCGATGACTATATAAGGGAAGGATGGAGGGACAACAGCTTCCAGGGGTCAGCCGGGAAGAAAGAGAAAGGCACTGACCCTTGGTGCCTGAATTTAACCCATGTGGGTGTGGCCAGACACCCCTTCCCCTTTGCGCCATTGGTCAGTTGGGTGTCCCGATCACTGCATCACCTGTGGGAGTAGCGGGAGGGGGGAATTAGGCACCGCACTGTATGTCCTCTAGCTTTGGTTATAGGGGCTCTGCAGTCAAAGACACGTTACTTAGTCAGCACCGTGCCTGCCAGTACTACCATGAAAGATTTCATCACGCGCTTTTTTTAGAGCATCCTTAAAGAGGTTTCCGAACTTTCTGTAAAATGTATGTGTGTACCTAGGAAGCTGCAAGTGACTAGCACACTCCAAAAGTGTTGTGATGCAAAGTGGGGGTTTTATTTACATACAGTATTCACAAACGTTTCGGTCGTTACTGGACCTTCATCAGTGTGCTAATATACTAGTATGCTTAGAGAAGCCCCGAGTAACAAGGTTAGATTGCATCAATAAAAAGCCTGAAGACATATAGGTCGCGGGGGTAGGCACAAGCCGCAGAGATACAATGGTGTGTCACAAGTGACACTAACTGCTGGATGGAGCAGGAGCCACGCGGAATGTACTGCCAGTATGGGCTGCAAAATAGTGCGCATGAGGTAGAAACAAGCTACTGAGATAGGGTAATGTGTCACGGACTGATACTATCTGCTGAATGAAGCAGGAGGCACGCAGTATGTACTGTTATGGACCTGGTGGTTAGGAGCACCCGGAACAACCTGATGGTTAAACTCACACAGGACAAGCTCTGGGAAGTGGGAGCTCTGCTGACCGCAACCCCTAATCCTATCACACAACTAGAAATAGCCATGGAGCGTACCTAACACGACCTAGACGCCTCTTCACAGCCTAAGAGCTAACTAGCCCTAAAGATAGAAAATAAAGCCTACCTTGCCTCAGAGAAATTCCCCAAAGGAAAAAGCAGCCCCCCACATATATTGACTGTGAGATAAGATGAAAGTCACAAACACAGAAATGAAACAGGTTTCAGGAAAGGGAGACCAGACTTACTAAACAGACTGAGGATAGGAAAGGTATCTTTGCGGTCAGCACAAAAAACTACAAAAGACCACGCAGAGTGTGCAAAAAGACCTCCGCACTGACTCACGGTGCAGAGGTGCCACTCTGCATCCCAGAGCTTCCAGCTAGCAAGACAAAATCATGATAGCCAACTGGACAAGGAAACAATGAACAAATAATAACTAGCAGGGACTTAGCTTCTGCTGGAGTAGACAGGTCACCAGAAAGATCCAAGAGCGAACTGAACCAGTACAAGAACATTGACAGCTGGCATGGAGTAACGATCTGAGTGGAGTTAAATAGAACAGCCAGCCAAAGAAAAAACTACGTCACCTGTGGAAGGAACCTCAGAAGCAGCAGCTCCACTCACAGCCACCAGAGGGAGTCCATGGACAGAACTCGCCGAAGTACCATTCATGACCACAGGAGGGAGTTCGAAAACAGAATTCACAACAATGTACCACCAGTATGGGCTGCAAAATAGTGCTCAAGGGGTAGGCACAAACTGCTGAATGAAGCAGGGGCCACACGGTATACACCGCCAGTCTGGGCTGCAAGAATAGTGTGCACTATCTGCCTCATCAGCAACATGAAGCACGCGGTGGACACTTTTGGAGAGTGCTAGTCACTTGCATTTTACATAAAGGCTTGGGAACCTATGACGGTGCACCTCCTCTTGGCTGTGCTGAACATTTTCTATATAACTACCTAGGAAGCTGACAGCTTGTAATATACTCCCTGTCAGCATTCTGCATGGTGTCCTAAATATCACACCTAGTCATGTGAGCAGCTCTCTCCAGATTCTGGAGGAGCAGCTCACTCGTTGGCTAGAGTTTTCCTGTCTGCCAAAGACTGGTGGTAACAGCTCCCAGTCTTTGCCAGACCCTACCCTTCCTGCCTCATGCTCCAGCCTCTCCATGCAGAACAGAGTGTAAGGCCGGGATCAAACTAAACGTATGAAAATTGGTCCTAGTCTCCCTGCCGAGAGTCGCACAAGTGTTCTCCTTATTGTCATCCATGTATAAAGCGTTTGCAATGCGATGATGCGATTTTCTCGCACCTATGTATCCGTATGACATCCGTATAACATGCGTATGGTTTTACATTTCTCACTGCTTTTCCCCATCTATATATATAATTGTCTAAGGGTTTTTCCGTCTGTCTGTCTGTCTGTCCTGGAAATCCCGGCTCTCTGATTGGTCGAGGCCGCCAGGCCTCGACCAATCAGAGACCGGCACAGCATCGACGTAGAAATCCCGCGTCTCTGATTGGTCGAGGCCGCCAGGCCTCGACCAATCAGCAACGGGCACAGCGACGATGATGTCATAAAGGACGTAGACATCTCACGTTTCTGATTCAGCGACGGGCACAGTATCGACGTAGATGTCATAATGATTGCCATGGTGACGATGATGTCATAAAGGTTGCCTCGACCAATCAGCGACGGGCACAGTCTGCCGCGAATTCTGGAATCATCATTGTCCATATACTATGGGGACATGCATATTCTAGAATACCCGATGCGTTAGAATCGGGGCAACAGTCTAGTTGAATATAATGGCTCAATAGGCTGAAATGAGGAAAATGTGTGCGTATTTCTCGCAAGTCAGACGGATGGTCTGTGTGGTGTCCGATTTTCTTCTCACACCCATGGACTTGCATTGGTGAGACTCGTGCGATATACACGTACAATCGCAGCATGCTGCGATTTCACTCGCACTCTGAATACGCCTGAGAAAAAAAAACTGTGATGAGAGCTGCCCCATAGATTAACAGTGGTCCGAGTGCTATGCAATGTTTTCTCGCATAGCACTCGTCTGTATTCTACGCTAGAGTGACCCCGGCCTAAGGCAGCAGGGGAATGACTCAGCTGATTGGACCAACCAGGAAGGAAAAGACTTCTACATAGGTGAGTATAATGTGCTGTGTGCATCCATCCCTCCCTCATCCATCCATTCCTCATCCATCCATCCCTCCCTCATTCATCCATACACACGCATCCATATACACATCACTATAGACTGAGGATATGAAGCAGCTGATGGGTATTATGTGGTATATATGTAGATATACACACACAAACTTACACTCTTGCACACACACACAACACTATATAGTTTTCATCTCACAGTATTCGTATGTCATAGGGGTGATATGGGGTGATATGGGGGACATGTGAAGCTCTATCACCACTGTGGATGTGATGTGGGGACATGTGAAGCTCTATCCCCACTGTGGATGTGATGTGGGGACATGTGAAGCTCTATCACCACTGTGGATGTGATGTGGAGACATGTGAAGCTCTATCCCCACTGTGGATGTGATGTGGGGACATATGAAGCTCTATCACCACTGTGGATGTGATGTGGGGACATGTGAGGCTCTATCACCACCATGGATGTGATGTGGGGACATGTGAGGCTCTATCACCACTGTGGATGTGATGTGGGAGCCTGTGAAGCTCTATCACCACTGTGGATGTGATGTGGAGACATGTGAAGCTCTATCACCACTGTGGATGTGATATGGAGACATGTGAAGCTCTATCACCACTGTGGATGTGATGTGGGGACATGTGAGGCTCTATCACCACTGTGGATGTGATGTGGGAGCCTGTGAAGCTCTATCACCACTGTGGATGTGAAATGGGGACATGTGAAGCTCTATCACCACTGTGGATGTGATGCGGAGACATGTGAAGCTCTATCACCACTGTGGATGTGATGTGGGGACATGTGAAGCTCTATCACCACTGTGGATGTGATATGGGGACATGTGAAGCTCTATCACCACTGTGGATGTGATATGGGGACATGTGAAGCTCTATCACCACTGTGGATGTGATGTGGAGACATGTGACGCTCTATCACCACTGTGGATGTGATGTGGGGACATGTGAAGCTCTATCACCACTGTGGATGTGATATGGGGACATGTGAAGCTCTATCACCACTGTGGATGTGATGTGGAGACATGTGAAGCTCTATCACCACTGTGGATGTGATGTGGAGACATGTGAAGCTCTATCACCACTGTGGATGTGATGTGGAGACATGTGAAGCTCTATCACCACTGTGGATGTGATATGGGGACATGTGAAGCTCTATCACCAATGTTGATGTGATGTGGAGACATGTGACGCTCTATCACCACTGTGGATGTGATGTGGAGACATGTGAAGCTCTATCACCACTGTGGATGTGATATGGGGACATGTGAAGCTCTATCACCACTGTGGATGTGATGTGGGGACATGTGAAGCTCTATCCCCACTGTGGATGTGATGTGGAGACATGTGAAGCTCTATCACCACTGTGGATGTGATGTGGGGACATGTGAAGCTCTATCACCACTGTGGATGTGATGTGAGGACTTGTGAAGCTCTATCACCACTGTGGATGTGATATGGGGACATGTGAAGCTCTATCACGACTGTGGATGTGATGTGGGGACATGTGAAGCTCTATCACCACTGTGGATGTGATGTGGAGACATCTGAAGCTCTATCACCACTGTGGATGTGATATGGAGACATGTGAAGCTCTATCCCCACTGTGGATGTGATGTGGGGACATGTGAAGCTCTATCACCACTGTGGATGTGATATGGAGACATGTGAATCTCTATCCCCACTGTGGATGTGATGTGGAGACATGTGAAGCTCTATCACCACTGTGGATGTGATATGGGGACATGTGAAGCTCTATCACGACTGTGGATGTGATGTGGGGACATGTGAAGCTCTATCACCACTGTGGATGTGATGTGGAGACATCTGAAGCTCTATCACCACTGTGGATGTGATATGGAGACATGTGAAGCTCTATCCCCACTGTGGATGTGATGTGGGGACATGTGAAGCTCTATCACCACTGTGGATGTGATATGGAGACATGTGAATCTCTATCCCCACTGTGGATATGATGTGGAGACATGTGAAGCTCTATCACCACTGTGGATGTGATGTGGAGACATGTGAAGCTCTATCACCACTGTGGATATGATGTGGAGACATGTGAAGCTTTATCATCACTGTGGATGTCATATGGAGACATGTGAAGCTCTATCCCCACTGTGGATGTGATATGGAGACTTGTGAATCTCTATCCCCACTGTGGATGTGATGTGGAGACATGTGAAGCTCTATCACCACTGTGGATGTGATATGGAGACATGTGAAGCTCTATCACCACTGTGGATGTGATGTGGAGACATGTCAAGCTCTATCACCACTGTGGATGTGATATGGAGACATGTGAAGCTCTATCACCACTGTGAATGTGATGTGGGGACATGTGAATCTCTATCCCCACTGTGGATGTGATGTGGAGACATGTGACACTCTATCACCACTGTGGATGTGATATGGAGACATGTGAATCTCTATCCCCACTGTGGATGTGATGTGGAGACATGTGACACTCTATCACCACTGTGGATGTGATATGGAGACATGTGCAGCTCTATCACCACTGTGGATGTGATGTGGAGACATGTGACACTCTATCACCACTGTGGATGTGATATGGAGACATGTGAAGCACTATCCCCACTGTGGATGTGATGTGGAGACATGTGACACTCTATCACCACTGTGGATGTGATATGGAGACATGTGAAGCTCTATCACCACTGTGGATGTGATATGGAGACATGTGAAGCACTATCCCCACTGTGGATGTGATATGGAGACATGTGAATCTCTATCACCACTGTGGATGTGATGTGGGGACATGTGAATCTCTATCCCCACTGTGGATGTGATGTGGAGACATGTGACACTCTATCACCACTGTGGATGTGATATGGAGACATGTGAATCTCTATCCCCACTGTGGATGTGATGTGGAGACATGTGACACTCTATCACCACTGTGGATGTGATATGGAGACATGTGCAGCTCTATCACCACTGTGGATGTGATGTGGAGACATGTGACACTCTATCACCACTGTGGATGTGATATGGAGACATGTGAATCTCTATCCCCACTGTGGATGTGATGTGGAGACATGTGACACTCTATCACCACTGTGGATGTGATATGGAGACATGTGAAGCTCTATCACCACTGTGGATGTGATGTGGGGACATGTGAATCTCTATCCCCACTGTGGATGTGATGTGGAGACATGTGACACTCTATCACCACTGTGGATGTGATATGGAGACATGTGAATCTCTATCCCCACTGTGGATGTGATGTGGAGACATGTGACACTCTATCACCACTGTGGATGTGATATGGAGACATGTGCAGCTCTATCACCACTGTGGATGTGATGTGGGGACATGTGAATCTCTATCCCCACTGTGGATGTGATGTGGAGACATGTGACACTCTATCACCACTGTGGATGTGATATGGAGACATGTGAATCTCTATCCCCACTGTGGATGTGATGTGGAGACATGTGACACTCTATCACCACTGTGGATGTGATATGGAGACATGTGCAGCTCTATCACCACTGTGGATGTGATGTGGAGACATGTGACACTCTATCCCCACTGTGGATGTGATATGGAGACATGTGAATCTCTATCCCCACTGTGGATGTGATGTGGAGACATGTGAATCTCTATCCCCACTGTGGATGTGATATGGAGACATGTGAATCTCTATCACCACTGTGGATGTGATGTGGGGACATGTGAATCTCTATCCCCACTGTGGATGTGATGTGGAGACATGTGACACTCTATCACCACTGTGGATGTGATATGGAGACATGTGAATCTCTATCCCCACTGTGGATGTGATGTGGAGACATGTGACACTCTATCACCACTGTGGATGTGATATGGAGACATGTGCAGCTCTATCACCACTGTGGATGTGATGTGGGGACATGTGAATCTCTATCCCCACTGTGGATGTGATGTGGAGACATGTGACACTCTATCACCACTGTGGATGTGATATGGAGACATGTGAATCTCTATCCCCACTGTGGATGTGATGTGGAGACATGTGACACTCTATCACCACTGTGGATGTGATATGGAGACATGTGCAGCTCTATCACCACTGTGGATGTGATATGGAGACATGTGAAGCTCTATCCCCACTGTGGATATGATGTGGAGACATGTGAAGCTCTATCACCACTGTGGATGTGATATGGAGACATGTGAAGCTCTATCACCACTGTGGATGTGATATGGAGACATGTGACGCTCTATCCCCACTGTGGATGTGATGTGGGGACATGTGATGCTCTATCTCCACTGTGGATGTGATATGGGGACATGTGAAGCTCTATCACCACTGTGGATGTGATGTGGGAGCCTGTGAAGCTCTATCACCACTGTGGATGTGATGTGGGGACATGTGAAGCTCTATCACCACTATGGATGTGATATGGAGACATGTGAAGCCTTATCACCACTGTGGATATGATGTGGGGAAATGTGAAGCTCTATCACCACTGTGGATATGATGTGGAGACATATGAAGCTCTATCACCACTATGGATGTGATATGGAGACATGTGAAGCCATATCACCACTGTGGATATGATGTGGGGACATGTGAAGCTCTATCACCACTGTGGATGTGATGTGGACATGTAAAGCCTTATCACCACTGTGGATATGATGTGGAGACATGTGATGCTCTATCACCACTGTGGATGTGATGTGGGGACATGTGAAGCTCTATCAACACTGTGGATGTGATGTGGGGACATGTGAAGCTCTATCACCACTGTGGATGTGATGTGGGGACATGTGAAGCTCTATCACCACTGTGGATGTGATGTGGAGACATGTGAAGCTCTATCCCCACTGTGGATGTGATGTGGGGCATGTGAAGCTCTATCACCACTGTGGATGTGATGTGAAGACATGTGAAGCTCTATCACCACTGTGGATGTGATGTGGAGACATGTGAAGCTCTATCACCACTGTGGATGTGATGGGGAGACATGTGAAGCTCTATCACCACTGTGGATGTGATGTGGAGACATGTGAAACTCTATCACCACTGTGGATGTGATGTGGAGACATGTGAAGCTCTATCACCACTGTGGATGTGATGTGGGGACATGTGAAGCTCTATCACCACTGTGGATGTGATGTGGGGACATGTGAAGCTCTATCACCACTGTGGATGTGATGTGGAGACATGTGAAGCTCTATCACCACTGTGGATATGATGTGGGGACATGTGAAGCTCTATCACCACTGTGGATGTGATGTGGAGACATGTGAAGCTCTATCACCACTGTGGATGTGATGTGGGGACATGTGAAGCTCTATCACCACTGTGGATGTGATGTGGGGACATGTGAAGCTCTATCACCACTGTGGATGTGATGTGGAGACATGTGAAGCTCTATCACCACTGTGGATATGATGTGGGGACATGTGAAGCTCTATCACCACTGTGGATGTGATGTGGACATGTGAAGCCTTATCACCACTGTGGATATGATGTGGAGACATGTGAAGCTCTATCACCACTGTGGATGTGATGTGGAGACATGTGAAGCTCTCTCACCACTGTGGATGTGATGTGGGGACATGTGAAGCTCTATCACCACTGTGGATGTGATGTGGGGACATGTGAAACTCTATCACCACTGTGGATGTGATGTGGAGACATGTGAAGCTCTATCACCACTGTGGATGTGATGTGGGGACATGTGAAGCTCTATCACCACTGTGGATGTGATGTGGGGACATGTGAAGCTCTATCACCACTGTGGATGTGATGTGGGGACATGTGAAACTATATCACCACTGTGGATGTGATGTGGAGACATGTGAAGCTCTATCCCCACTGTGGATGTGATATGGAGACATGTGAGGCTCTATCCCCACTGTCGATATGATGTGGAGACATGTGAAGCTCTATCACCACTGTGGATGTGATGTGGAGACATGTGAAGCTCTATCACCACTGTGGATGTGATGTGTGGATATGTGAAGCTCTATCACCACTGTGGATGTGATGTGGGGATATGTGAAGCTCTATCACCACTGTGGATGTGATGTTGAGACATGTGAAGCTCTATCACCACTGTGGATGTGATGTGGGGATATGTGAAGCTCTATCACCACTGTGGATGTGATATGGAGACATGTGAAGCTCTATCCCCACTGTGGATGTGATGTGGGGACATGTGATGCTCTATCACCACTGTGGATGTGATGTGGGGACATGTGAAGCTCTATCACCACTGTGGATGTGATGTGGGGACATGTGAAGCTCTATCACCACTGTGGATATGATGTGGAGACATGTGAAGCTCTATCACCACTGTGGATGTGATGTGGGAGCCTGTGAAGCTCTATCCCCACTGTGGATGTGATGTGGGGACATGTGAAGTTCTATCACCACTGTGGATGTGATGTGGGGACATGTGAAGCTCTATCACCACTGTGGATGTGATGTGGGGACATGTGAGGCTCTATCACCACTGTGGATGTGATGTGGAGACATATGAAGCTCTATCACCACTGTGGATGTGATATGGAGAAATGTGAAGCTCTATCACCACTGTGGATGTGATGTGGGGACATGTGAAGCTCTATCACCACTATGGATGTGATGTGGGAGCCTGTGAACCTCTATCACTACTGTGGATGTGATGTGGGGACATGTGAAGCTCTATCACCACTGTGGATGTGATGTGGACATATGAAGCCTTATCACCACTGTGGATATGATGTGGAGACATGTGATGCTCTATCACCACTGTGGATGTTATGTGGGGACATGTGAAGCTCTATCACCACTGTGGATGTGATGTGGGGACATGTGAAGCTCTATCACCACTGTGGATGTGATGTGGGGACATGTGAAACTATATCACCACTGTGGATGTGATGTGGAGACATGTGAAGCTCTATCACCACTGTGGATGTGATGTGGGGACATGTGAGGCTCTATCACCACTGTGGATGTGATGTGGGGACATGTGAAGCCTTATCACCACTGTGGATGTGATGTGGAGATATGTGAAGCTCTATCACCACTGTGGATGTGATGTGGGGAAATGTGAAGCTCTATCACCACTGTGGATGTGATGTGGAGACATGTGAAGCTCTATCACCACTGTGGATGTGATGTGGGGACATGTGAAGCTCTATAACCACTGTGGATGTGATGTGAAGACATGTGAAGCTCTATGCTGTGGATGTGATGTGGAGACATGTGGAGATCTATCACCACTGTGGATGTGATATGGAGACATGTGAAGCTCTATCACCACTGTGGATATGATGTGGGGACATGTGAAGCTCTATCACCACTGTGGATGTGATGTGGAGATATGTGAAGCTCTATCACCACTGTGGATGTGATGTGGGGAAATGTGAAGCTCTATCACCACTGTGGATGTGATGTGGAGACATGTGAAGCCTTATCACCACTGTGGATGTGATGTGGAGACATGTGAAGCTCTATCACCACTGTGGATGTGATGTGGGGACATGTGAAGCTCTATCACCACTGTGGATGTGATGTGGAGACATGTGAAGCTCTATCACCACTGTGGATGTGATGTGGAGACATGTGAGGCTCTATCACCACTGTGGATGTGATGTGGGGACATGTGAAGCTCTATCACCACTGTGGATGTGATGTGGGGACATGTGAAGCTCTATCACCACTGTGGATGTGATGTGGAGACATGTGAAGCTCTATCACCACTGTGGTTGTGATGTGGAGACATGTGAAGCTCTATCACCACTGTGCATGTGATGTGGGGACATGTGAAGCCTTATCACCACTGTGGATGTGATGTGGAGATATGTGAAGCCTTATCACCACTGTGGATGTGATGTGGGGACATGTGAAGCTCTATCACCACTGTGGATGTGATGTGGAGACATGTGAAGCCTTATCACCACTGTGGATGTGATGTGGAGACATGGGAAGTTCTATCACCACTGTGGATGTGATGTGGGAGCCTGTGAAGCTCTATCACCACTGTGGATGTGATGTGGGGACATGTGAAGCCTTTTCACCACTGTGGATATGATGTGGAGACATGTGATGCTCTATCACCACTGTGGATGTGATGTGGGGACATGTGAAGCTCTATCACCACTGTGGATGTTATGTGGGGACATGTGAAGCTCTATCACCACTGTGGATGTGATGTGGGACATGTGAAGCTCTATCCCCACTGTGGATGTGATGTGGGGACATTTGACGCTCTATCACCACTGTGGATGTGATATGGGGACATGTGAAGCTCTATCCCCACTGTGGATGTGATGTGGGGACATGTGAAGCTCTATCACCACTGTGGATGCAATGTGGGGACATGTGAAGCTCTATCACCACTGTGGATGTGATGTGGGGACATGTGAAGCTCTATCACCACTGTGGATGTGATGTGGAGACATGTGAAGCTCTATCACCACTGTGGATGTGATGTGGGGACATGTGAAGCTCTATCACCACTGTGGATGTGATGCGAGGACATGTGAAGCTCTATCACCACTGTGGATGTGATGTGGGGACATGTGAAGTTCTATCACCACTGTGGATGTGATGTGGGGACATGTGAAGCTCTATCACCACTGTGGATGTGATGTGGAGACATGTGAAGCCTTATCACCACTGTGGATGTGATGTGAGGACTTGTGAAGCTCTATCACTATTGTGGATATGATGTGGAGACATGTGAAGCTCTATCACCACTGTGGATGTGATGTGGGGACATGTGAAGCTCTATCCCCACTGTGGATGTGATGTAGGGATATGTGAAGCTCTATCACCACTGTGGATGTGATGTGAGGACATGTGAAGCTCTATCACCACTGTGGATGTGATGTAGAGATATGTGAAGCTCTATCACCTCTGTGGATGTGATGTGGAGACATGTGAAGCTCTATCACCACTGTGGATGTGATGTGGAGACATGTGAAGCTCTATCCCCACTGTGGATGTGATGTGGAGACATGTGAAGCTCTATCACCACTGTGGTTATGATGTGGAGACATGTGAAGCTCTATCACCACTGTGGATGTGATGTGGAGACATGTGAAGCTCTATCACCACTGTGGTTATGATGTGGAGACATGTGAAGCTCTATCACCACTGTGGATGTGATGTGGAGACATGTGGAGCTCTATCACCACTGTGGATGTGATGTGGAGACATGTGAAGCTCTATCACCACTGTGGATGTGATGTGGAGACATGTGAAGCTCTATCCCCACTGTGGATGTGATGTGGAGACATGTGAAGCTCTATCACCACTGTGGATGTGATGTGGAGACATGTGAAGCTCTATCACCACTGTGGTTATGATGTGGAGACATGTGAAGCTCTATCACCACTATGGATGTGATGTGGAGACATGTGGAGCTCTATCACCACTGTGGATGTGATGTGAGGACATGTGAAGCTCTATCACCACTGTGGATGTGATGTCGAGACATGTGAAGCTCTATCCCCACTGTGGATGTGATGTGGAGACATGTGAAGCTCTATCACCACTGTGGATGTGATGTGGGGACATGTGAAGTTCTATCACCACTGTGGATGTGATGTGGGGACATGTGAAGCTCTATCACCACTGTGGATGTGATGTGGAGACATGTGAAGCCTTATCACCACTGTGGATGTGATGTGAGGACTTGTGAAGCTCTATCACTATTGTGGATATGATGTGGAGACATGTGAAGCTCTATCACCACTGTGGATGTGATGTGGGGACATGTGAAGCTCTATCCCCACTGTGGATGTGATGTAGGGATATGTGAAGCTCTATCACCACTGTGGATGTGATGTGAGGACATGTGAAGCTCTATCACCACTGTGGATGTGATGTAGAGATATGTGAAGCTCTATCACCTCTGTGGATGTGATGTGGAGACATGTGAAGCTCTATCACCACTGTGGTTATGATGTGGAGACATGTGAAGCTCTATCACCACTGTGGATGTGATGTGGAGACATGTGGAGCTCTATCACCACTGTGGATGTGATGTGGAGACATGTGAAGCTCTATCACCACTGTGGATGTGATGTGGAGACATGTGAAGCTCTATCCCCACTGTGGATGTGATGTGGAGACATGTGAAGCTCTATCACCACTGTGGTTATGATGTGGAGACATGTGAAGCTCTATCACCACTGTGGATGTGATGTGGAGACATGTGGAGCTCTATCACCACTGTGGATGTGATGTGGAGACATGTGAAGCTCTATCACCACTGTGGATGTGATGTGGAGACATGTGAAGCTCTATCCCCACTGTGGATGTGATGTGGAGACATGTGAAGCTCTATCACCACTGTGGTTATGATGTGGAGACATGTGAAGCTCTATCCCCACTGTGGATATGATGTGGAGACATGTGAAGCTCTATCACCACTGTGGTTATGATGTGGAGACATGTGAAGCTCTATCACCACTGTGGATGTGATGTGGAGACATGTGAAGCTCTATCACCACTGTGGTTATGATGTGGAGACATATGAAGCTCTATCACCACTGTGGATGTGATGTGGAGACATGTGGAGCTCTATCACCACTGTGGATGTGATGTGGAGACATGTGAAGCTCTATCACCACTGTGGATGTGATGTGGAGACATGTGAAGCTCTATCCCCACTGTGGATGTGATGTGGAGACATGTGAAGCTCTATCACCACTGTGGTTATGATGTGGAGACATGTGAAGCTCTATCACCACTGTGGATGTGATGTGGAGACATGTGAAGCTCTATCACCACTGTGGTTATGATGTGGAGACATGTGAAGCTCTATCACCACTATGGATGTGATGTGGAGACATGTGGAGCTCTATCACCACTGTGGATGTGATGTGAGGACATGTGAAGCTCTATCACCACTGTGGATGTGATGTCGAGACATGTGAAGCTCTATCCCCACTGTGGATGTGATGTGGAGACATGTGAAGCTCTATCACCACTGTGGATGTGATGTGGGGACATGTGAAGTTCTATCCCCACTGTGGATGTAATGTGGAGACATGTGAAGCCTTATCACCACTGTGGATGTGATGTGAGGACTTGTGAAGCTCTATCACTATTGTGGATATGATGTGGAGACATGTGAAGCTCTATCACCACTGTGGATGTGATGTGGGGACATGTGAAGCTCTATCCCCACTGTGGATGTGATGTAGGGATATGTGAAGCTCTATCACCACTGTGGATGTGATGTGAGGACATGTGAAGCTCTATCACCACTGTGGTTATGATGTGGAGACATGTGAAGCTCTATCACCACTATGGATGTGATGTGGGGACATGTGAAGCTCTATCACCACTGTGGATGTGATGTGGGGACATGTGAAGCTCTATCACCACTGTGGATGTGATGTGGAGACATGTGAAGCTCTATCACCACTGTGGTTGTGATGTGGAGACATGTGAAGCTCTATCACCACTGTGGATGTGATGTGGGGACATGTGAAGCTCTATCACCACTGTGGATGTGATGTGGAGACATGTGAAGCTCTATCACCACTGTGGTTGTGATGTGGAGACATGTGAAGCTCTATCACCACTGTGCATGTGATGTGGGGACATGTGAAGCCTTATCACCACTGTGGATGTGATGTGGAGATATGTGAAGCCTTATCACCACTGTGGATGTGATGTGGGGACATGTGAAGCTCTATCACCACTGTGGATGTGATGTGGAGACATGTGAAGCCTTATCACCACTGTGGATGTGATGTGGAGACATGTGAAGTTCTATCACCACTGTGGATGTGATGTGGGAGCCTGTGAAGCTCTATCACCACTGTGGATGTGATGTGGGGACATGTGAAGCCTTTTCACCACTGTGGATATGATGTGGAGACATGTGATGCTCTATCACCACTGTGGATGTGATGTGGGGACATGTGAAGCTCTATCACCACTGTGGATGTTATGTGGGGACATGTGAAGCTCTATCACCACTGTGGATGTGATGTGGGACATGTGAAGCTCTATCCCCACTGTGGATGTGATGTGGGGACATTTGACGCTCTATCACCACTGTGGATGTGATATGGGGACATGTGAAGCTCTATCCCCACTGTGGATGTGATGTGGGGACATGTGAAGCTCTATCACCACTGTGGATGCAATGTGGGGACATGTGAAGCTCTATCACCACTGTGGATGTGATGTGGGGACATGTGAAGCTCTATCACCACTGTGGATGTGATGTGGAGACATGTGAAGCTCTATCACCACTGTGGATGTGATGTGGGGACATGTGAAGCTCTATCACCACTGTGGATGTGATGCGAGGACATGTGAAGCTCTATCACCACTGTGGATGTGATGTGGGGACATGTGAAGTTCTATCACCACTGTGGATGTGATGTGGGGACATGTGAAGCTCTATCACCACTGTGGATGTGATGTGGAGACATGTGAAGCCTTATCACCACTGTGGATGTGATGTGAGGACTTGTGAAGCTCTATCACTATTGTGGATATGATGTGGAGACATGTGAAGCTCTATCACCACTGTGGATGTGATGTGGGGACATGTGAAGCTCTATCCCCACTGTGGATGTGATGTAGGGATATGTGAAGCTCTATCACCACTGTGGATGTGATGTGAGGACATGTGAAGCTCTATCACCACTGTGGATGTGATGTAGAGATATGTGAAGCTCTATCACCTCTGTGGATGTGATGTGGAGACATGTGAAGCTCTATCACCACTGTGGATGTGATGTGGAGACATGTGAAGCTCTATCCCCACTGTGGATGTGATGTGGAGACATGTGAAGCTCTATCACCACTGTGGTTATGATGTGGAGACATGTGAAGCTCTATCACCACTGTGGATGTGATGTGGAGACATGTGAAGCTCTATCACCACTGTGGTTATGATGTGGAGACATGTGAAGCTCTATCACCACTGTGGATGTGATGTGGAGACATGTGGAGCTCTATCACCACTGTGGATGTGATGTGGAGACATGTGAAGCTCTATCACCACTGTGGATGTGATGTGGAGACATGTGAAGCTCTATCCCCACTGTGGATGTGATGTGGAGACATGTGAAGCTCTATCACCACTGTGGATGTGATGTGGAGACATGTGAAGCTCTATCACCACTGTGGTTATGATGTGGAGACATGTGAAGCTCTATCACCACTATGGATGTGATGTGGAGACATGTGGAGCTCTATCACCACTGTGGATGTGATGTGAGGACATGTGAAGCTCTATCACCACTGTGGATGTGATGTCGAGACATGTGAAGCTCTATCCCCACTGTGGATGTGATGTGGAGACATGTGAAGCTCTATCACCACTGTGGATGTGATGTGGGGACATGTGAAGTTCTATCACCACTGTGGATGTGATGTGGGGACATGTGAAGCTCTATCACCACTGTGGATGTGATGTGGAGACATGTGAAGCCTTATCACCACTGTGGATGTGATGTGAGGACTTGTGAAGCTCTATCACTATTGTGGATATGATGTGGAGACATGTGAAGCTCTATCACCACTGTGGATGTGATGTGGGGACATGTGAAGCTCTATCCCCACTGTGGATGTGATGTAGGGATATGTGAAGCTCTATCACCACTGTGGATGTGATGTGAGGACATGTGAAGCTCTATCACCACTGTGGATGTGATGTAGAGATATGTGAAGCTCTATCACCTCTGTGGATGTGATGTGGAGACATGTGAAGCTCTATCACCACTGTGGATGTGATGTGGAGACATGTGAAGCTCTATCACCACTGTGGTTATGATGTGGAGACATGTGAAGCTCTATCACCACTGTGGATGTGATGTGGAGACATGTGGAGCTTTATCACCACTATGGATGTGATGTGGAGACATGTGAAGCTCTATCACCACTGTGGATGTGATGTGGAGACATGTGAAGCTCTATCCCCACTGTGGATGTGATGTGGAGACATGTGAAGCTCTATCACCACTGTGGTTATGATGTGGAGACATGTGAAGCTCTATCCCCACTGTGGATGTGATGTGGAGACATGTGAAGCTCTATCACCACTGTGGTTATGATGTGGAGACATGTGAAGCTCTATCACCACTGTGGATGTGATGTGGAGACATGTGAAGCTCTATCACCACTGTGGTTATGATGTGGAGACATATGAAGCTCTATCACCACTGTGGATGTGATGTGGAGACATGTGGAGCTCTATCACCACTGTGGATGTGATGTGGAGACATGTGAAGCTCTATCACCACTGTGGATGTGATGTGGAGACATGTGAAGCTCTATCCCCACTGTGGATGTGATGTGGAGACATGTGAAGCTCTATCACCACTGTGGTTATGATGTGGAGACATGTGAAGCTCTATCACCACTGTGGATGTGATGTGGAGACATGTGAAGCTCTATCACCACTGTGGTTATGATGTGGAGACATGTGAAGCTCTATCACCACTATGGATGTGATGTGGAGACATGTGGAGCTCTATCACCACTGTAGATGTGATGTGAGGACATGTGAAGCTCTATCACCACTGTGGATGTGATGTCGAGACATGTGAAGCTCTATCCCCACTGTGGATGTGATGTGGAGACATGTGAAGCTCTATCACCACTGTGGATGTGATGTGGGGACATGTGAAGTTCTATCCCCACTGTGGATGTAATGTGGAGACATGTGAAGCCTTATCACCACTGTGGATGTGATGTGAGGACTTGTGAAGCTCTATCACTATTGTGGATATGATGTGGAGACATGTGAAGCTCTATCACCACTGTGGATGTGATGTGGGGACATGTGAAGCTCTATCCCCACTGTGGATGTGATGTAGGGATATGTGAAGCTCTATCACCACTGTGGATGTGATGTGAGGACATGTGAAGCTCTATCACCACTGTGGATGTGATGTAGAGATATGTGAAGCTCTATCACCTCTGTGGATGTGATGTGGAGACATGTGAAGCTCTATCACCACTGTGGATGTGATGTGGAGACATGTGAAGCTCTATCCCCACTGTGGATGAGATGTGGAGACATGTGAAGCTCTATCACCACTGTGGATGTGATGTGGAGACATGTGGAGCTCTATCACCACTGTGGATGTGATGTGGAGACATGTGAAGCTCTATCACCACTGTGGATGTGATGTGGAGACATGTGAAGCTCTATCACCACTGTGGTTATGATGTGGAGACATGTGAAGCTCTATCCCCACTGTGGATGTGATGTGGAGACATGTGAAGCTCTATCACCACTGTGGTAATGATGTGGAGACATGTGAAGCTCTATCACCACTGTGGATGTGATGTGGAGACATGTGACACTCTATCACCACTGTGGATGTGATGTGGAGACATGTGAAGCTCTATCACCACTGTGGATGTGATGTGGAGACATGTGAAGCTCTATCCCCACTGTGGTTATGATGTGGAGACATGTGAAGCTCTATCACCACTGTGGATGTGATGTGGAGACATGTGGAGCTCTATCACCACTGTGGATGTGATGTGGAGACATGTGAAGCTCTATCACCACTGTGGATGTGATGTGGAGACATGTGAAGCTCTATCCCCACTGTGTATGTGATGTGGAGACATGTGAAGCTCTATCACCACTGTGGTTATGATGTGGAGACATGTGAAGCTCTATCACCACTGTGGATGTGATGTGGAGACATGTGAAGCTCTATCACCACTGTGGTTATGATGTGGAGACATGTGAAGCTCTATCACCACTATGGATGTGATGTGGAGACATGTGGAGCTCTATCACCACTGTGGATGTGATGTCGAGACATGTGAAGCTCTATCCCCACTGTGGATGTGATGTGGAGACATGTGAAGCTCTATCACCACTGTGGATGTGATGTGGGGACATGTGAAGTTCTATCACCACTGTGGATGTGATGTGGGGACATGTGAAGCTCTATCACCACTGTGGATGTGATGTGGAGACATGTGAAGCTCTATCACCACTGTGGATGTGATGTCGAGACATGTGAAGCTCTATCCCCACTGTGGATGTGATGTGGAGACATGTGAAGCTCTATCACCACTGTGGATGTGATGTGGGGACATGTGAAGTTCTATCACCACTGTGGATGTGATGTGGGGACATGTGAAGCTCTATCACCACTGTGGATGTGATGTGGAGACATGTGAAGCCTTATCACCACTGTGGATGTGATGTGAGGACTTGTGAAGCTCTATCACTATTGTGGATATGATGTGGAGACATGTGAAGCTCTATCACCACTGTGGATGTGATGTGAGGACATGTGAAGCTCTATCACCACTGTGGATGTGATGTAGAGATATGTGAAGCTCTATCACCTCTGTGGATGTGATGTGGAGACATGTGAAGCTCTATCACCACTGTGGATGTGATGTGGAGACATGTGAAGCTCTATCCCCACTGTGGATGTGATGTGGAGACATGTGAAGCTCTATCACCACTGTGGTTATGATGTGGAGACATGTGAAGCTCTATCACCACTGTGGATGTGATGTGGAGACATGTGAAGCTCTATCACCACTGTGGTTATGATGTGGAGACATGTGAAGCTCTATCACCACTGTGGATGTGATATGGAGACATGTGGAGCTCTATCACCACTGTGGATGTGATGTGGAGACATGTGAAGCTCTATCACCACTGTGGATGTGATGTGGAGACATGTGAAGCTCTATCCCCACTGTGGATGTGATGTGGAGACATGTGAAGCTCTATCACCACTGTGGTTATGATGTGGAGACATGTGAAGCTCTATCACCACTGTGGATGTGATGTCGAGACATGTGAAGCTCTATCCCCACTGTGGATGTGATGTGGAGACATGTGAAGCTCTATCACCACTGTGGATGTGATGTGGAGACATGTGGAGCTCTATCACCACTGTGGATGTGATGTGAGGACATGTGAAGCTCTATCACCACTGTGGATGTGATGTGGAGACATGTGAAGCTCTATCACCACTGTGGATGTGATGTGAGGACATGTGAAGCTCTATCACCACTGTGGATGTGATGTGGAGACATGTGAAGCTCTATCACCACTGTGGATGTGATATGGGGACATGTGAAGCTCTATCATCACTGTGGATGTGATGTGAGGACATGTGAAGCTCTATCACCACTGTGGATGTGATGTAGAGATATGTGAAGCTCTATCACCTCTGTGGATGTGATTTGGAGACATGTGAAGCTCTATCACCACTGTGGATGTGATGTGGAGATATGTGACGCTCTATCACCACTGGGGATGTGATATGGAGACATGTAACACTCTGTCACCATTTTGGATGTGATATGGGGACATGTGACAGCTCTATCACCACACAATTGGTGCATCTCTTGTGCACCGTGACATAAGTTCAACCATACGGATTCCATTGTCCAACTTTTCAGAGGCAGAATCGGACCAATTTTTTATACAGGAATGTGAGGGAACCCTAACAATCACAAACATATGTGATTGGTGGTTAAAAAGATAATATTACAATAGAAATGTGGACATAAATGCCTATTCCTTATGCTGAGAATCTGCATAGTCCATTAGAGAGACATGCAACATACTGTCTATGTATTCATATACATGGACATGTATCTGTAACATTAAGATAAATGCAAAATACAACATCACTATCAAACATCACCAAAGCCATTTATTAAACTGATACCTTTGCACCTGCATACCCTGGAAGCCCAGGTGTGCCGGTTATGCCAGCTTCACCCAATTCCCCCTAATAACAGGACACATAAATTACTGAATAAACATGCCAAGCTACCCCATAAATGGCAATATTAGAAAACAGTTGTCTAGTCCTTTATTTATCCCAAACATGCTCATAGGTATTGCATGAAATGTTTTAAAACTCTAAATGCCAGGAAGTTCATTAAGAGTCAAAGAGTATGACACGTAATCTCCTTTCATACAAGTAACAGGTCAAAATGGATCACTAAAGATCAGCAAGCTTTGATACTATCACTTGAAAGGGTTTATCCTTATGGCAGTGTCCCTTTTTTATTTCCTAAAAAACACTTTGGCTGAATGTTCCATGGAAGTCAATATTGGTATGGTGAAGAAGGCCTTCTTGTTTGGTGCATTGATTGAGTCTTGTGTTTTTCACAAATTCGCTCTAGATATGGTGTTTTTATGGTGTTTGGCATAGATTTATTAATGGGAGATGAAAACTGCTAGAAAAAGGGATGTTACGAATGTACTTCATGAGTTAAGAAAAAGCAAAAGTCTAGTGTAAAACGCTTATAAAAATTACGTGGAGTTCAAGGTAGGCAAAGGAGACGTTATTTCCCACAATAAGAATTACTTTCTATGGAGACTTAGCTATAACAGTAGTCATTATTGGGAACGTTTAAATCGCTACATCCATACACTGTGGAACTATGCTTTCTTGTTTTTTTTCCTTCTGTATGGAGCTTGAAAATATGCCATACGTAAAGAATGTGATTGTGTATTTAGATGCAGCATCGTAGTAAAAATCAAATGATCAAATCCACAACAAAAAGGCAAGAAAAGTGGCAATGCATAAAAATGCAACAAAGCATAATAATCAAAGCTGATGGCAATCAAAATGCACCTCCCTGCCCAAGAATGCAGTCCCTGAGAATCTGCTCGGGGGGGCCTGATAAAAGGTCATCGAGGGCCGTAAATGGCCCTGGGGCCTGAGGTTCCCCACCCCTGATCTAAGAGCTTTGATTATGTCTGAATGGCTGCACCCAGTAAACTAAGTGATACATTGTTGGATTCAGGGTCTCTGTGCCTACATTATACTGCTCTCAGATATCAAAGAATTGCTAACAGAGTCCCTTTAAATAAACTGGGGCATTCCCAGTGTGATATACAGTATAATGACAGTCAGTCTGCTCTCCTGATCTACATGTATTCAGCTTCGCATGACCTACATGCCCATACAGAGAGCTTAGGAGGGTTGTTCCTACTGACAGATTCCTTTTAAGTTGTATCATGGTTTGACTCAATATTGGCTGTGCAGGAAAAGATTATTAGAGAAAGACAAAGGAAACCTGAGATGTAGTTATAAATAAATGTCCTGGACAACTTGAACTAGTATAGTAATTATTGTGTTAAATGGCTAATGTCCTTTCCCATTCCCGAAGACATTAATCCAATGTGGGGTCATTAGCTATAAAAGATCCTGCCCCCATTGGAATCTTGGCTATGTTCCAACGATGAGTATTTGGTGCGGTGTCGACACTGCTTTTCTTTGTTGCTCAAAAAACGCAGCGTCTCATAGTTCCAGCACAGTGAGTGAGAATACAGTATGCAAATCTCAGGCTCCCTGTGTGCTTTTCAACGCAGCATAAGTAGTGAATTTTTAAAATCTGCAACACATCAATTCCTCTCATGGTAAATATGCATTTTATTTAACAATTTTCCATATAGACTTGAATACTTGAATTAAATGAGGAATATTAGCAAATAAGAAATGCACATGCGTTTTTAGTGTGTTTCTGCTGTAGAAACTGTATGTAACCCACATCATTTTATCAGTAGAATTTTATCAAATGCAAAAGCTGCAGCATAAAAAAAAAGATAAAAAGGCACATTAAAAAAAGGCATAGATAAAATGTAAATAACCAGATCTAGCAAATAGATGCGGAAAGTCTACAACATAAAAAATGTATCAAATACTCATTGTACGAACCATGTTTTTGAAATGATAACTCCCGTTTCTACTACAAACATTTCTCAAAAAACTCTGTGTGCACATATCCTTATAGTTTGGGATCTGGTTCACACTCACCCTGCTGCTTCAGTGTGCTAGTAATCTCCTGTTGGTGATCTGGTTTCTGATCATCCACTTAGGATTTTGCTTCTATTCTGGACATCCCAGTTTTGATGTGGATTGCTGACTACTCTTTGCCAGTTTCCTTGGCCAGGCTATCGAGCATTGCCCCATGACACTGACGAAGTATAAGCCTACCTCATGGCTATGGACAGAAAGTTTAGCCCTACATCAAGAACCGTGTTTCCATCTTTGTGTCATATTTTTTAACCTTTATGACTCAACACCTTTAACTGAGCCCAAAGTTTTGTTCACCTTCACAAACCATTTTTATCATGGTTCCAATGCTACTAAAATGACAAATATGAATTTACATACATGATCTTTATTAAACATTTCTAGCATTTTCTTTCTACAGCTCGTATGCAGATGAGTGTGTCCCCATAGAAATAGATGACAAACATACTTTGTGTATTTCTGACAGCATACTTTTCAGTCTGTTCTTTGTTCTTCTTTATATAACAGTGAGCATGACTGCAGGGTCAGACTACACAGGTTTGTTTGTGGTCTGTTACTATGGAGATGCATGCTGTAGATCAGTGTTCCCCAACTCCGGTCCTCAAGAGCCACCAACAGGTCATGTTTTGAGGATTTCCTTAGTATTGCATAGGTCATTGAATGCTTGCCTGTCCAGGTGATGCAATTATCACTTGTGCAATTCTAAGGAAATCCTGGAAACATGACCTGTTGGTGGCTCTTGAGGACCGAACTTGGGGAACACTGCTGTAGATCTTCATAGAAACTGTGAAAAAGTAAACTTTGAATGAAGATTGAGAGCAAAAATGCTTAAAGGGCCACTGTCACCTCCCTGCAGCCGTTATAAACTAAAAGAGCCACCTTGTGAAGCAGTAATACTGCATTCTAACAAGGTGGCTCTTTTAGTTTTGTGTTCAGGTATTATTAAAATAAAGCGTTTTGAAACTCTGCAGAAATACCTGTCTTTGTCCACGGAGGCGGGTCTGAAGCCTCCTCTGTGAAGTGCCCAACAGCCGTCACTCACATCTTCTGGGGCGATGGTCGCCGCCCCCTGCACGCTGTTTTCTTTTCAAATCCAACTCTCACCCACGTCCCCCGCCCCCCGCCTTCCAGCCAGCTAGCAGGCAAGTTTTGTAGGTTGTTTCTTTCCCGGCGATTGCTATGAGCAGAAGGAGGAGGCGGCAGGATGAGCTCAGCTGAATAGCCAGAGGCTGGAAGGCGGGGACGTGGGTGAGAGTCTGAGACATGCAGTGCACATTCCCAGGAATCCTAGCCCCGCACTGTGCATAATGCATAACACATTGCGGGGCAGGGATTCCGAGGTGGGTGGCCGCACTGCCAGCACAGGCGCAGTCTGCAAGCCTGGCTGTGACGTCAGACAGCCAGAGCTTACTGCGCCTGCCCCACAAATATTTACACAGCATCAGCGTTGGATTTGAAAAGAAAACAGCATGCAGGGGGCGGCGACCATCGCCCCAGAAGATGTGAGTGACGGCTGTTGGGCACTTCACAGAGGAGGCTTCAGACCCGCCTCCGTGGACAAAGACAGGTTTTTCTGCAGAGTTTCAAAACGCTTTATTTTAATAATACCTGAACACAAAACTAAAAGAGCCACCTTGTTAGAATGCAGCATTACTGCTGCACAAGGTGGCTCTTTTAGTTTATAACGGCTGCAGGGGGTGACAGTGGCCCTTTAAAGGAGGTATGCAGTGCTGTATAAAAAAAGCAAAAAATGTACCTAAGCACTTACAGGAAGGTAATTGCAACAGGCGCCTTTCTTCCCCAACATAGAGTGTTCACAGACCGCTCCTGCCGAGGATTCAGAAGCCTCTGCTGACATCACGTCTACAGAACGGAGGCTTTTTTCTGCTCCGTTCTGTCGATGGGCGGGACTTCCAAGGTCATTCTGATTGACAGCTAGATCCCCGCTGCCTAACTGGGGAAGTCGGCTGTCAATCAGAATGACACTGGAAGTCCCAACATGTCGCGTCAGCACAGGCAGCTGTATCCCCGACAAGAGCGGTTTGTGACCACACTGTGTCGGGGAAGAAAGGCACTGGTCACAAAGGACAGTTAAATTGCAATTACCTGCCTGGTTAGTGCTTAGCCATATTTCTTGTTTTTCCATAAAGTGCCGGATATACCCTTTAATTTTTCATATTATAGGGATTGGCACTATAAATATGGCTGTGAAAAAGAGCATAGCCTTTAAGATCCCTCTTTGATTCGGCACCCCAGTTGCAACTGATTTTATGTCATAGGTGCGAGTGCATTAATTTTTTTTTTATTCACAAGACCGCGATGATGATGTCTCTTTATTTTTGTAAACCTAAAAAGTTTCATATATTGACTGATTATGCGCAAACAATGAAACACTAAGGACCATTTCCATCCCATGTGGAGGTGGGTGTGGAGCCATAGTGATCTTAGTATTATGCTAACAAGCTGTAAAACCAGACAGAAGTATAATGTTAATTCTGTATAATGATTTTATACACTTTGCATCACTTGGTTGTAGAGTAGTGCTCAAAATATTGTCATTTTTTTTACCTTCCTTCCAGGGATTCCTGCAGTCCCTGGCTCTCCCTGCAAGGAAAAAAAAACCCACAAGTGTTTTTCTTTTTTCAGGAAATGAAATGGAAATAAACACTTGACAGGCTTGTGATGTTATCCAATCAGCTACAATTCCATCATTTCCTAATTTACAGCTAAACTGTGCAGTCATTCTTGTACATCAGGTAATAGCGCATATCACTTTTAAGAGGGTTAGTAATCCAAGAGATAAATATTTATATGTTCGTTGCTGTTGTAATAACTATGCATTATTTTCTGATTAAAGGACTGTAGAATTATTATAATCACTAAATGTGTCTACCTTCGATCCCGGAGGTCCAGGTAATCCCTAGGAATAAAACAAACAGGAAACACGATAAGAAATACTAAATGCTTTAATAATATCAGTAAAGATGAATTCCAGTCATGCTTTGCTCAGTTAAGCAACCAGATATTGCTGTGTCCCATAGAATTAAAGCTCGGTAGTGGCATCATGCCATCAATCCTTCAACAATTTTAACTAAAAGGCTGAATCATACAATAATGAAAGTGTAAAACGTGTAAATCCATATTTAGGCAGTTTATGTATTAAAGAAGCACTCCTCCTCCCATCACAAAATTGTTATCCTCTTAATATATTGCAATCATCATATTATATAGCATACTTACAATTGCTCATTTTGACTTTCTACCCAGATAATTCTTCAATTTTCCATTAGGCCTATGACATCACATGATTAAAAACTGACTAGCTGAATCCTTCTAAATAGGAACAGGAGGTCAATTTCCCTTGTAGAATACATAGTTCACTGCAAAAGTCCCTGGCAGGGGCAGCTGCGTCAGGAGCTGAAGAGGGGAACGATAAATGTAGGGACAAGAGACTTCTTGTTTCTACATAAAGCAGAGAAAGGGAAGAACTATCTGGGTAGAAAGGCAAAATGAGCAGCTGTAAGTACAAAGTGCATATAAATATGATAATTGCTGTATATTAAGATGATAAAAACCTTGATGAGTGTGCTTCTTTAAATTGATAAATTAGGCTTGCATATAGTCCCCAGCTCCATCTACAATTGGCGAACTCAGTCGAGGGGTTCAAGAGAGGCCTGGATGTCTTCCTGGAGCAGAACAATATTGTATCATACAATTAGGTTCTGTAGAA